>NC_135502.1:72808163-73175663 GCF_052857255.1 Amblyomma americanum | reverse complement strand
ACGACATCGTCATGCACTATTTTAACCATGCCTAGCACGGAAACAAATTCTCTTTGATGTTTCCTTTACTTAGCAGAAACAGATTCACGGGCTCTATTTGGCGAACGGATTGGGAGAGCATAGGGTACTGCTTAGAGCAGATACTGCTTCGCAGTAATCGTAGCGGTATGGAAATCTTAAACTCAGAATACGTCAGATATTCCTCGTCTTATCTATAGGACACACCTGTGTGCTACGAAGATTCCCATAGAGCCAAATAGAAAAGCTAAGAAAAAAGCACCTTATTTTATTGACTGATGGACGGAACATGTGCACAGAATGCTTGCACTGATATGAGGCGACGTTCGTTGATTAAAATGGTTATCTGATGTATTAAAATCTGAGTGAGAGATTCATAGCGATTTTATAAAGTGACAGAGAAACTTGAATTAAGTTGCACAAAGCAAATAAGAGGCAAAATTGGTGGCCATTGACAACAGTTTCTTCAACTAAGTATACGGAAAAGCGTCTACGAGCGCCCTGGGTTGTGTGGCTATACCATGATTTAGTTTTCAGAGAGTAAAAACAAGGAAAATGATGAAAACAAGAACAATAAACTGTTTAACTGGCAGGCTAAATTACACGAAAACGGTTGCTTTGAAGGTTTAAAGTAATCGGTTTCTTAAAGCGGCCTTAATGGTCAAACAGCGCTAGCCCGGGTTCACCATTTTACCCGTAAAAAAAGTCATAGAAGTCATGCGGTTCTCCCTTTCCAGCTTTTACTTTTTGGGCTAGAACTCGAAAAAGTTAACCCATTTCTTTTTGTGACATAGCAATGGCTTACTTTTTCTGCACATATCTGCCCTATATTAAAAAAAAAAATCCATGTTTTTATTAGAAAAGAAAACCTTACTTTGGCCGGCATAATTAAGCTCTTCTTTCCTTTTGTTATATTCAGTCACACCGATATTTGTATTTTATGTGCAATTTTGTGTAACAATGTTGACTCGCGAATATACTTTTTACAGCATTTCTTAATTGTGTACCTTAAATGAATATGTGCTGTTTTTTTATGTTTTCGTGTATAATGTTATATGCAATGTCTCTTTGGTGTTATGATCTGTTTTTCTTTGGTTAAACCTGCCCACTGCTCAGTTGTAGAGTGTAAAGGGGGCGGACGCTTCGTCAGGCAACTTTTGATTGCCTTTTTGTTCGCCTCCTCGGCAACCAAGTGTTGTTGAAATAAATCTGAATCTGAATCTGAATCTGAATCTGAATTTTCTCGGCAGGAAGCCATTCTTGATGTGCCCGTCATGTAAAAGTAACAATTTTTCACCGACTCTCAAGCTTAATGAACACGACTTGCCACAAGCAGTCGCTACATCTCCCAATTGAAGCAACTAACGTGTCTTGTCCGGAAGCGAGAGAACACACACACACACACACACACACACACACACACACACACACACACACACACACACACACACACACACACACACACACACACACACACACACACACACACACACACACACACACACACACACACACACACACACACACACACACACACACACACACACACACACACACACACACACACACACGCACGCACGCACGCACGCACGCACACACACACACACACACACACACACAAATGCGAATAAAAATTAAAAGAAATATCTAAATTGCAGCCCAATAATTAAATGCAAGCCAACGCTGGAACGCTGGAACTAAAAATGAAGTGCCTTTATTTCACAAACAGCAGCCAAGGAGTGGAATCAACTCCTGCCGGCGCAATGCACACCTCTAACCCTGCGCACTTCAAGACTTTCGTCGTAGATAAGAATCTAAACAACAAACAAACAAGCGAACAAACACGCACACACGAACAAACAAACAAAGTAATAAATAAATAAAAGCTAGAAAACAAACAAAGAAAAATATAAATTGGTAAGTAAATAAACAGTTCAGGAAGGTTGCACAAATTCGCGATATACTTCTGAATCAAGCCATCTGCACGATTTAAACACAATCTGAGCCTTACAACGATTCCCTCCACCCCCCTCTCCGGATAGCCGTTCCTCTTTCTATTTTTACTTCTTTCTTTCCGAAGCTTTCAGCCCCCGAGCACCTGCTAATCTCGACGCCCTGCCAACTACAACACAGTCCGAGGAATCTAATTAACTCAGCCTCAGCTGCAGACAAAGGCCCGTGGCTGCCGTGGTGCACGTGTGTAGGTGGGCCCGCCAGGAGAACAAAAGACCCCTGCGGCCTGCGGACGGACAAAAGTGGACGGGAGGCCTCGGGGGTCCGCCCCCAACGCAAACTATCGAAGTTTCCAAGTGAGGCCCTGGGGTAACGGGAGCGAAAAAGGAAAAAAAAATCCCCGAAATATCGGGATTATCAGGCAGAACAGTGGACAAGGTAACTGAAAGAGACCGGCAACACGGTGATTCCTCGGTTTCCGCTTTTTAGTTGTTTTTTCTTCTGCTGTCTGTTATGTTCCGGTCTACCGTATGCTTTTGCACTCGATCTACTCACACGCACAGAGGATACCTTCTACAAGGAAACCTTACGACTCCCGCACACACGGGTAAGGCTATTGCTATAGTGTGGCTCGCTGGCAACTGTTTCTACGTAAAAAAAGAATAAAGAAAATTGGCTGAACCAAGCGCACGGAGCAAACAAGTGGGGATAAAGGGAAGGGAGGAAGAATCAACGCGATTTGTATCCGGCCCTTGTGGAGCCGGCAATGCAATGTAGAAGTTTATCTGGTGAGCCGGGCGCAGAAGGCAGCAGCACCAGCAGCAAAGAGTAAGGATCTGCCAGGGGGCGCCTTTGTTTGTCGAGACTTTGCGTCGAGGCAGCTGCGACGACGACCTACCCAGGGTACGGCTGACAGTTACGAATGCGTGAACGCTCGCGCCTGAAGATCGCACACAAGGCGAGACCCCCCTTTCTGTTTCTCACTCACTCTCAAGGCCTTTACTTTTCCTTTTTTCCGCACTTTCACTTTCATCTCGTCTCCACCGTCCTGTCTTTGTTTCGCCTTGACAGCACCATTTGATGTGGCAACCGACACGCCATAGATCTGGCCCTCTCCGGGCACTCGCTGATAAGATAACGAGGCAAAGACGTCCAGGAACACTTGTCACTAGGCTGTTGTCGCATGGCGCTCGGGGTGAGAGAGAAAGAGAGAGAGAGAGGGCGTCCACGTAACACAAAGACGTCGCGTGCGAGATAGCGAGGTTGCGTACAGCGGGACCACCTCGGCAGCGCGTCGACAAAGACGTAAGTGGTGTGACGCAACATCGGGGAGGCAGATCAAGGGAGAAAGACGAATGTCCGTGGGCGTGGCTTAGCAGCAAAGCGCGTATCGACAATGGCAGAGGACTTGAACTGGGATTGCGCAGTTCGGTTCGAGAGTGGGACCTGAAAAATATAGCCTTAAAAAATAAAAAAAAGTTGAGCAACGTCCACCCCGTGGGTGGAATCGAGGGTGGTTGGATTGAGCACCGTATCCCGCCGACACGTGGCGCTCGCGCGCGCAGACGATGCCTGCTATTTATGTGAGTCACACCAGTCGGCCGTCACCGCCCGACGAGCACTATATGCGAGAGTTCTTTGTGCACTAAGAGGTAGTGATGACAGCCAGACGATTTTATCTTTCGCGAATACGTACGCTCAAGCGTGGGACATCAAGTCCAGCCGCCGTCAGAATCGGGAAACAAGAGCAGCTTTATTGTGAAAGTGGCTTGTATTGAGTCGATATCGGGGCACGAATGATGAGTCGTCCGTTCAGCAGCTCTTTAGAATCAGCCCAGTATAAACGCATTAGCATCGAACTAGAAGATCAAACGAGGACGACAGTGTTTCTCTCCTTTTTGAATCCGACGGTCTCATGAGTTCAGATGAGCTCGCCTTGAGAACAGAAGTATGAGAGACAGCTTTTGAAATACCTGCTTTACTCTTATTCTTGTTCGCTTACGGCGCACTTTTATTGAGAGCGTAGCTATGTTGATAAACAACACAGACGCGATAAGTGCTTCAATTCGCCGCGAGACATCCAGTGCGTTACCAAGTAAGAAGAACGCTCAACTATCTAAAGCCGGCATTTTCCTGAGGGTATGCAACTAGCTTGTAGGGAAGACGACCCGCATGAAAAAAAGGCACTATTGCAAAAAACGCATTGCGTACGCATGTGCACAAGCGCGGTTCAAGAGTAAACTAACCTGAAGTAAGGGTGCGGTTATATTAATGCTCATGAAGTTCAGCGCTGAAGAAACCAGCGCGTTTATGTTATCGTTCTCTTCCAGTCTTTTAGTCGCTCGTGAACGGCATGAGCAGATTCTCGAGGCAGAGATTAGCAGACGACTGTAATTTAGAAAGTGCAGAGAATGGGTCGATGGGAATGGAAAATGGTTAAAACACGTCTACTTTGTTCTGATTTTTGCACCCTCTTATTACTAAGACGTGTCGAAGTTCTTCGCAACATTATCTGCTTGAGAAAAATCCCGCGCAACTCTGATTGCTTGTCAACATTTCACCTGTGTCGTGGCCACAAACACGTTTACTGCAGACCCCTTACAGTTGCTGCGAAAAGTACTGGCTGACCTTTAAGTAGTGTTTACTTGTTTAGGCCTCAAGGCTACATATGACAATGAGGAAGGCCGCAGGAGACACTGCTTGGGATTAATTGAGCTCATCAAATTCCAGCATGTAAGAGTTTTTATACATGGCTGCCCCGAACGTTTGGCAGCCGTGGCTAGGTACTGAGCCCGCGAGAAGCTCTGGATTGCGATTTATATCCATCGAGCCACCAAGACTTGGGCGCAGGACGACTTCGGCCTTTTCACCAACTTTTTCGTTTTCCCCACATATCCACAGACGCAACGCGTGTGGTCCTCGATGAAAGCAACAAAAGGCAAAAAGGTCACACCCCTGCTTGCATACGTCGCTTATTCGTATACGTACAACTACGCTGGTAGACCCACGAGGAACCGATAAGTGGAGAAAACAAGAACGAAACTAAAGGAAGGCTAAGAGCTCGAGGCTGGAGTCTGCGCATGGCCTGTACAGAGAAAAGAAAGAAAAGGAATCTGAGGTTGATTCCATCTGATGCTCGTTCTAGCCAGCTGCCGAAACAGCGGTGCTCTCGTGATCGCAACAAAGGGAAGAAGATAGAAGAAAAGGAAGAGAGAAAGTACGTTAGACGTAGCACTGAAGCGTGAAAAAGTTTTCTAAAGTACTCCTTTTTCTTCTCGGGCTTTTTTTCCTCCTTCTTTTACTCTGGTCTTCCATTATGGGACCAAAGGGTTATTCCCTAGGGGCCTTGTTATTCGCTTGTTCCGCTTGTTATTCGGAGATTCCCCTCCATGCTTTGTTTCTTCGGCTAAATCATTCTATGCCGAGAGAAAAGAACCTAGCTGTAATGAAGTTTGGAGAGTTCAGTGCGCACGCAACACAAAACATTAATTCCATGCAAAGAGATCGGTGCTGACGTGATTTTCTTGTTTTTCTAGTTACCTTAACCGGTTTTCCTGCCTTTAGGCATTCCAAACTCGAAAGCAAAAGAAAAGAACCGCAAATACATTGCAGTGCATCTTTTCCGAAGAACTTGAAGCAGGGCTAGCAGCATACTGCCGCAAAACTTTGTAATGTTTGTTTCTTCATGCTCAAAAACCGCCGGCTTTGTTCGTGACTAGATATGCGATTAAATTTATATACTTTATCGCAGCCGCCAAGTTATTCAGTTGTCTGCGGGCTCAAGACAGCCCAATAAGGAATTTGTTTCAGTGTTACGCTAACCTGCTCGTCTCTTGTCCACGGCGCTGTCACCAACACGTAACATCTGGGGGGTGGGGGGGGGGGGGGTGTACTGAGACTTCCCCCAAAAGTTGTAGCAGAACGGAGGACAAGACCACAAAAGACACCAAGACCGCCAGGACCAGTGGGGAGACTTAAAGCAGCCACCATTGGCGTCGTCCCCTGTCATCCTGCAGAAGCCTCGTGTACCTTTAATGGCTCCCCTCGTTAAGACCCGTAAGAATGGCTAGACAAATTCGAGTGCGTGGCTACATTCAACAGGTGGGAGGATAATATGAAATTCCGGCATGTTCCAAGTCCACGATTCTCGGACATCAATTTTGAACATTGAAATATTGTAAAGAACTGTTATGGAAATGTTGAAGGCAACTGTCTATTCTTCCTATGTGTAGCAAAGGCTTTCTTTTAAAAGTTTTTCCATCGCTCGCATCGAGTAGTTAAAGGTGCACTAAAGAGGAATCTGAACTGAACTCGTCATCTTAACGCGGGAACTCTTTCTACACGTTCCGGGCATTCTTAGAAACTTCGAGTTATTGTCCTGTGCGGCGAATTGCCCTAATTCAATCGAATTAAACGTCCCGGCTCCAGCCTTTTTTTTTTTTAACTCAACGCTGTAGTTAGGCGGTGTCAACCAACGCGTGGAGTGCCTTTCAGCCAGTCCAGTGGTGGCTTCGCTTTCGCTTTGATTTTGTTTTTTTAGGTTTCTGTGAATAAACAGTTTCAGTCACAGACAATATAGCCGCAGATTAGGCCCACGGGAAAAAAAAAATATGCGTGGACTCTTTTATTTACGTATCACTCCGCCGATGGAAGAGCGGCAAGCCGCCACGGGACTGGCTGAAGAGTTGGTTGACTCCTCCTACCTACCGCGTAGAGAGAAAAAAAAAAAGGCGGGAGCCGGGACGTTTAATCTGATTGAATTAGGACAATCGGCCACACAGGATAGCAATTCGAAGTTTATAAGAATGCCCGGAACCTGTAGATAGAGATCCCGCGGTAAATAGACGAGTTCAGATTCCTCTTTAGTGCACCTTTAAGGCTGATGTGGAAAATCATTGCGGAACCTTTTCGACGATAGCAAAAACGTTAACAGCAAAAAACTCCAAGCCCGCTAAAGGGAGATTTGCGGATATATCGATATCTATAGTGGAATGTTACAATACATGAAAAAAGTGCGTTCATAAACTATATTTCTTTGAAAAATGCACTTATCCAGAATTTCTGGCTATGCGTTTCCCTCGACGGAAACCAGGAGGCGCACATTCCGCAGCATTATGCTTAAAGAAACGGTAAGATACCTTTGCAGTCACGGATGCAAGAGTCAGAGGAAATTCTCAACATGTGTGTTGAAGAAATGAAGCGCCTTCGCAGGAGAGAGGACCCGAGCATGGCGGAAGAAATAAGGTTGGTTTCCCAATGTGAGGCGTAAAGGAGTCACTTTCTCGGGGCCACGTACAAACCCGCCCATAACCATCGCTAATTCGCACAAAAATTTCTTTAGACAGTCTATAGACTGTCCATAAACTTGTGTCTTTCTATATACAAACCCTAGAGAACAGTCTATAGGCAATACAAATTCTATGGACAGAACACAGATATTCGATAGATTTATGGCCATACACATTTAGTAGACTTGTCTGTAGACAGCCTATGAATAGACAAAAATAACTATCTATGGGAAGACAACAGAGTCTATAAGTCTATAGACTGTCTATAGACCATTTTTGTAAGGGTTCATCGAAAAGGCTCTCGACATCCATACTCAGCGGTACGAAGTATGCGCGATATACCTGGACACGACGACTACCCCTGAAGACTGGCGGGAAGTTAACCCGAAAAACCTGGCTACCTTTCTGCGGCCATAGATTTACGGGCGACTTTAGCCGGAGTAAAATCAGTCGGCGTCGACCGTCATCATGCATACATTGTAAGCGAAAGCTCCTGAGTTGACCTGTTGGCTTTTGGCAACGCCTTCTGCGGGTGAGCAAAAAGCAGGCGCTCACGAAAGGTACGCGGACCGAGAGGAAATGGAGAAGGATGCACCATATATGCCTTAATGATATCTAGCTGCACGACCTGTTGACACGTTTAGGAGGAGAGCGTTGTCCACAGCTCTCGCTATCACTCTAAGAGAGAGAAAGAGAGAACAGCCTCGGGGAATTTCGAGCTTCTTTTGGGATCCCGTTTTCGGTTACTCTTTTATCTATGTTGAAAACTGCTCTCCTGATCTTTACATCTGAACACTGATCGTATATTGATCTAACAATTAACATTATTGAAGTCAGCAGGAGCCGGGAGGCTGTAGTTAGAGTTTGTGTTACAGCTGCGGTGAGCCGGAACAGGCGGTAACATAGCAGCGTTTATCACAGCAACGAACTTCAAGCACTCGTGCCAAGTTACGATCAGTTCGTAACACAGAGAAATGCTTTCAGCATTTAAACGCTTGATTCACGCATCAACTGCATTCAGCAAGTGCATTCATCTTGAGGGCATCATGCACTAGCGAGGAACGTTTCGCGCTGCTCAAACGCAGCTTACCTAGATCCCTTCCCTGTCAGAATTTGAAAACCCCTTTTCGTCAGTCATTTCGCGCGGTTAATTGCATGTACTACGGCATGTGCATATAATACTGTAGTCGTACGAGCAGTCTAACAACGGTTAGTGAACTTAAATGCAGTTATCGCAAATAGCGGTTCTAACACTCAGCTCACCACCATTCTCTGTTACAGACACCAATGGACGCTTGGGTGCAACCAAGTCACGCGGGGATCCGCAAAGCGAAGCTGCATTTTCATATATTTAAGTTATTTAGAACGCAGTATCTAGAGTGTTGTCTCTACACCGCCGACCCCCCCCCCCCCCCCCCCCCCCCCCCCCCCCCCCCCCCCCCGCTGCAGCAAGCCGTCCGAGCCAAGCTCTCTACGGCGGATCCCTGGCGTCAGCGCCAGAAAAGCGGGCTAAGATGCAGTGTTCTAGCAAATAATAAGCTCTGGGATAAAGGAATATCAGAAATGAATCGTTATTGAAAATCGCTGATCCGTACCGAATTGCTGGTAGCTATGGCAACTGCGATACAAGCAAGTTTCTGCTCTCAGACGCATAACAGCTCCCGCCTGTGCGATGCGGCTCAGCCATTCTGCTTGTGCGACAGTTCTGCTCCTAAGGCGTCGCTGAAGTCAATTACATCTTTATTTTAGCATGAGGCAGCGATCCTACAGTAAAACCGCTCCATGAGTGGAAGATTTACTACAGCGCTGGCCAATTGTAAAAGCGCTGTCCGTTGTAGCTTCGAAGCTGGCGGCATACGGTCCTGCGAATGTTGCCAACGCGTCGCCTATATAGGCTACTGTCATGATGCGGCAGGGAGCAGACCTTTTTCTACATGGCGCTAGAATTGAGCATCGTGGGACGGCTTCATTACGGTGTTGTTAGGCCGTCGGACGGTACTCGAAGGCTGGAAAGCAAATACTGTCGGGCGGCACTATAGACACTGCCTATTTTAATGTGTGGCTCTTAAAACGTGACTTCGTGTGAAAATTGTTCGTTGCTGAAGCGAGCCAGCTCGTGCGCTTTTGAGTTGAGTCGAGGTGTTGAATGCTACATGTGGGGTTAGCCTTGCTTATTCTGCCGGCAATTGCTCCACCGTAGCGTCCCTTCTATGTTAATAATGTCCTGAAGCCAGTCGCATGTACGCCGCTATGCGCACAGTCACTTATAATAGCACTCATTCTCTCCCGCAGACACCATCCATGCACACAATCAATGCACACAGTTCACATCACAGTCCACTCCAGAAGTCACCATCTATGCACATATTCAGTCACAGTAGAACAAAGGCCATTGCAGTGCCACACTCCATACACACATTCACTCACAGTAAAACGTAGTCCACTCCGGAAGACACCATCTACGCACACATTCAATCAAAGTAGGCCATAGTCCGTTCCTGCTGTCTCCATTTAGAAACAAGATCCGTGTCCTGCAGAAATGTTAAAAGAAAGCGTGCAGCCTCCCTTCTGCATGTGCGCTTTTCGCACTCAGACGCCGTACCGGCAGTTTCCGTCCACAGACGCCGCCATCTGCACGGTTTACGACGCAAACTCAGGTCGCCAATCTCGTTTCGCGATAACCGTAATTAGCGGCGTAACCGTGGCTTGGTCGGCCGTGTGAACAGCAGCAACCACAATTAGCTAAAACCGCTGATACCGTAACCGCGATTAAGCGAGCCCGTGTGACAAGGGTATAAGCGTTCATTCCTGTTCTCATATTCGCATAGTTGCTCTTCGGACACTCTTCACTACGTTTACGAAGATAGAAAAAAAATTACAGCCTCTGCGGTATAGGAAAGCACACCTAATCATGCTTCAAATTCTACCATGACACGGTTTTAGTTCAGAGAAAAACGTGGACAACGTTCATCGAGGGGTACCCTTTTCTGTAACATATGATGATGGTTGACCAGCACAGGAAAATTTTTCGAGCGTGTTTCACGACAGCGCCATGGACACAACGTGTTGACGTGATAGCGATAAAGACTCCGTTCTCCAGAAAATTCCGGTGTTGTCGGCGTCGGCTTTGGGAGCGAAAAATCACGGGCGTGGTTACGTGACCTTGCGGCGTCATCCCAACCTGCCTATCGGATAGTGAGCAAACTGCCCACCGTGACAGGTGGCAGTTAGATTAATGATCGGTCTCTCGGGAAGAGCAAACTGGGCCGAACAAAGCCCGCCGGTGGCAGCGCCTTCCATCGCAGGGCAGGGGTGCATCGCTTGACCGCTGCCCCACTGCTACAGGAGGAGTATGAGGACTCCCAGGGATCTGTGAAAGTAATGTAGAGAATGACCTTCTGAACACACGGGAATTTTTCCACTATGATATTGCATAATACCCTAAGGTGGATCTGGAGTGTCCCCTCCAGTTTTTTAACGTCTCTTAAGCTCCACTGTTGCCGCCAGAGCAATTAAGCGTGAAAAGTTTTCAGCTGTCATTCTGAGCAGATTCGGGAGAACCTCTTCAATCAACGAAGCCACGAAGCCGAATATGATACCGAACCTAAGGCCGAGCATTGCGACATTTCCCGCCCGTATGGGATCCGGGTTACTGGCTGCGAATCCCTCTTCGTATTCTTGGAAGCCGCAGCGCCGAGAGACGCGCAGAGTCGATGGGAGGGCGAGAGGGTGTTTGCGCCGTCAGAGTAGTGTTTGTGTGCGCCCCAGTTTTGAAATAAACAATGAAAAGACGCACACACTCCTTAAACGAAGAGCGCTCAGCGCCACTTAACCGTTCGTTCCGTGGATCCACCTTTGCGTGTTCTAGCCAACGATACAACTCGACTCCCGGGTCCATCCCTAGTTCCCCACTGCCGCTGAAAGCATCGAACCAGTGGGGGAGCGCGCCCCAGTCTGGAAGCCGTCTTCGCGTTGGAGTAGAGACAGAGTAAACTGTATTTAGGTGGGAGCCGTGCTGGAATGCCTACACATTTACTGCAATGCATTCCTTGGTTGTACCTACTCTCGTCGATGAGATAGGCTGCAGTTTATTTTGTCTTGGCACCTTCATTTCAGTCTCATAAAACTGTGAAACGGTTTTCAATCTCTCGCAGGTTGAAAGAGTTGATGGACACAGATGGAGTTAATTTACTTTCGGCGGAGATACCTCTGTTCACAAATACTGTTCAGCCCACTTTGAACGGCGCATCAGTCTCTGAATGAAGTGGCACTCGCATTCAGGTTTATGCAACAACCGACAACACAACTTAACTCGCCTAGCGTGCTAGGGCAAAAGCCAGGGTCTAATATCCCTTTCAGATAGGCGTTCGTTCTTCAGTACGACGGAAACGCTCGTCATGTGCTGTCATATCCCCTGCAGCGATGCATTCTGAGCGGCCGAATAAGTGGCGGCGCCTTTACTAGATACGCGCAATTCGTGAAGAATCAAACACAGACATACGTCGAGGCGCCGCCATGGCGCCAACTGCCAGCCGAGGCATGCAGCGTTTTTGCACGCAACGGTAAAAATCCTATCGCCCACCGCGCGAGACCTCCCGCGTACTGCTACACGCGCCGCCTCACGAGATGTACAGGGAACGAGAGAAAAAGGAAAACCCTCAGACCACGCCTCCGCCTCGACCGGTGTCGCTCATTAGTGGAGCTCCGCGTGGCATCTATCCTCCACCGAGATGCGCTCTCCGGCGGCGCACCAGCGAAACGAGGAAAGTGCGAGCTGCCGACGCCAACCAGCTCGCCATGTCGCGAACTCCGCGATCACGGAAGAACGGAGGAGAGAGAGCGCTTGCTTGGTTGGCGTCGTCGGGGAAGAACAGGCTGCCGCGTGCGGCTGGGCACGCGAGAAGGCACTTTATGCGTCCGCAGAGCGTGCACCAGTCTACCTCGCTAAAAACCGTTCAGCTCTTCGGAAGCTACGTAGGTCCGGTATCAGCCAATCGGGCCAGAAATTCGTAAGCGTGAGTGGCCCGTGATAGGCGCCTAAACCCTTTCACCGTAATGGCATTGGCGGCTTTGGATGGAATCACGACTCGTTCATAAACGGGAACGAGTTTTGTGGATTCGGCCTCGTACTTCGCCGGCGGTAGCTACACCTTCTAGTGTGCTGCACGCTTTTTGCAGACAAGGAGTGCGCAGCCGTCATCCGTCGGTCGGTCGCCTCTAGCTGCCATTCAACCAAGGCCGTGTAACATTCACCTGTGTTATGTGCGGCTGACGAGCCGGGGGAGGGAGAGAGGATGGGAAGCAGAAGGTAGGGCAGACAGGAGGGTTACGTGTTAGTCTCGCCTCTCTTTCTTTATTCCGTTCTTTCTTTTTCGTTTCTGTCTGCCTTACTCTCCGGGTACGCGGCGGGGTGATCATCTACATCTCGTGCGGCGTCATCTTTATTTCTAGCGCTTCGACGCGAACTACGTTTGCTTGCACGTGAGCGTTGCTGACTCACTTCGAATCACAGCGCATTCAGTGCGGAGATGGTCGGAAATTGAGATTCTGGCCGTAGATTTCTTCATTTCTCTCTCTCTTCGTTACTTTATACACCTGCAATAAAACAGCGAATACTGTTCAACCTTGAAAAAAGTACTTTTGCTTCAATCTATCGATGTGA
Source organism: Amblyomma americanum (assembly GCF_052857255.1). NCBI lineage: Eukaryota > Metazoa > Arthropoda > Arachnida > Ixodida > Ixodidae > Amblyomma > Amblyomma americanum. The sequence continues at coordinate 73,162,742 of NC_135502.1, read as the reverse complement.
ATGATGGCTGATTTAGAGTCATTTTACTCAAGTTGACCAGCGTTGAAACAACCAACCAAACAAAAACTGTTCCGTTCTGGTGATTGCACGTATTGGGAGAAGGCGTAATTATTTGTCATTTCCTGAACCCTTTCATCGAATCTGTTCTTCATATCCCCAGCATCTTGAGCGTGCTAACGGTGGAATTCTGTTCACACTTATCATTCGAAACTTCGCTACTCGAACAAGCAGGTACTGGTTACGCACAAAGCGCCAGTTATTTTCTAAGGTGGTAGGTAGCCAGACTATCGCGAAGCGTATCTCTGATATGAGAGAGAACAGTCAGTCAGCACACAAACTAAAGTTATGCTGCTTAAACACTGAAGTTGAAAATGTCTAATGGGTATTAGCGTCAGGAACTTATCCTAGGAGGAGGCTCTAGGGGTGCAACCTCTCCTGGAACCCTCATAGAGGTGTTCTCGTTGGACATGAATCGCCAACAACCCCCTTCCCGGTGATTTAAAACACGCTGGGCTCCCTCTCAGCTCCGTAAAAACATCCTTACTACGGGCCGGCTGTGCATCCACAGCAAAATTATGTAGAACACAGCAAAATGTGTTGCTTGAACTCATAGAATAATCATAAGTTCAATGTGGATAAATTCTTCGCTTTAGGCGTGCATTTTACGAACATAAAAGACTGGCCGAGATTTGAGGCGACCGTTTGTTCATTACCATGCCACTAACGGGCGTAGCTTAATAACACAATGACATTCGGAGCATTGCAGAAACCATTGCAGTCACGACCATCCATTGATCGAGCATTACCTATCTCCTTTTGCAGCACATAACAAAATGTGGCCCTATACTATAGTGCTGTACCTATGCCTGAAAGCCACAGTCTCATGGTCTGACTCTATGCTGACATAACAGTCGCCCTAAAGAGCGTTAAACACGGTATATACACGCATACACCTATACGCCACATAGCGCGCAGCGACACCTGTCCGGCGCGCGGCTGCCGTGGCGTGCCTAGACGCGGGACGAGATGAGTCGACTTTCTCTCCGGTGCCCGGCGCCGTGCATCATCCCGGGAGACAGTGACGGATAGAATGGGACGCCCGCGCCGCACTGCAAGAGGAACACGGAGCGCCAGCGGCGGCGTCGTTGGCAGACATGGGGGAACTGAACGATGCGAGCGAGTAACAAGAGAAAGTTTGGCGCAGGTTTTCCCGAGATTCCGCGCCCGCCCGCCTCACCGCTGCAAACGCGTCGTCGATTCAGCCGCTCGTTGGACAAACAAGCACTTTGGAGGAAATCGCGACGCTCTGCGCGCGCTGCCAGGGCCGCCTCCAAGACACAGCGCGGATCCGTGAGCGTGTGAAAAAGACGGCAAAATAATCGACGCGCGAGCGAGTGCGCGCGCGGGCCGCCGCCACCGAGATTAGACTGTCTGTCTGGCGCTGGCGTTCCCTTCCCTGGCGCTTGTGCACCGCGCGCGCGCGTTTCTAGCGGTGAACTGACTCGGATCTCTCTCGGTCGCGCCTTGGAAAGAAAAACGGTCTGCCACGCGGGGCTCCTGGCGTCCCCGCTCGAAGCGTTATGAGCCTTTGTTCGTCACGCCTCTCGTTTTTGTTCCTATTCGAAGACGTAGAACGAAAATTGTAAGCAAGGTTCTCCGCGTGCGCGATACAATCCTCTCTATCTCCGACTCGCGAATCCCTGTCTGTGTGCATCGTGGAAGGCGACGCACAGCGCGGAGCCCAAGCCAGAGAGGCCTTGTGCGAAGCTTGGTTGATGCGAGCCAAAGGCATATCCAAAGCGATGCGTGCGTAGCGCCGCTAGCTCGCGGGCGCATGCCCTTCCACTATCCCCCTCCACTCTCCTCCTTTGCCCTTGTTTGCTTATTTCGCTGCTTGCCTCAGCAGAGGTTTCGCTCCTGTTGCGTTTCGCGCGGCAGTAATGGTCTTTTGTACACTAAGCCCGGGAGAAATAGACGTTGGAGAGAAAAGCTATTCCTTCGCTTTTCGGGACGATAAGAATAAGAAGGATTCGTTTCGCCCGACACCATTTGCAGCTCGGACGGCGTTCGCGGGGACAAATGGAATGCGCGTTGCGCGCTCTCACTTAATACGTTTACGAGCGATCCGCAGTGTCAAGGTTTAAACGCGCATTTGGTTCGCGGGAAGCGGCTTCTCTCTTTCCATTTACGCCGCTTGGATCGCTTCTTCTTCTTTTCTGGGTGTTTACGTTGTTATCTCGAGTTCGTTGTTTCCGGAGATTTGGGTCGGCCCGACTGGCTCGCTTCTTTGCGGCACGGCTGCGAAGAAGGCTCGGCCTTCGGGTCGCTATGGGTTCGAGCCAATTTATTAGGAAATGTCGTTTGTCTTGTATGATCGTTGTTTTCGTCATTTACATAAATGCACAGTATCGATCGAAAATTTCTAGGCCACGTGGTTTGCTGCTGAGGTTTATAAGGGCGGCGCTTTCGGTGCCACTGAAGGCTCTAATTTCCCGGAAGGCTATGGAAAACCCTCGACCGCACTTTCCAGAGGTTTGAAAAGAAGCTTGGGAGATTATAGGGGCACAGTGTATAAGTTCTTCATTCATCATCAGCCTGTCTACGCTCACTGGCGGGCAAAGGCCTCTCCCATGCCTCTCCAATTAACTTAAAAAAAAAAAGCTTTGTAGCCTGGAAACTTTTGACCGGGACTGTCCACTTTTTTTTTCTCGTGCGCCGTGCTTTAGATACTGCGGCTCACGATTAGCGTACAATGGTGCGCAAACAATCCAAGTAATAATGCGCCCACAAAAACGTATCACTCCTGCCCTTGCCGGCGGCGGGTAAAAAGATAGCATGGTAAGGTATACAAAACAAAAATGCCAGGTATTCTAAATGGCGCTACATGCACCATGTCACAGTGAAAGATGCTTGCTTTGTTCAGGTAGCCAGGCGTTCAGTTATCGATCCAGATGTGATGATAATTTTCACTGATGATAAACAACTTTCTCGGTGCCGGTTTTGCAAGCGCCAATAGATGTGTTATATTTAGAAGTGTTGCCCGCATATTATTAAACAGAGTATAATGGCACCGGCTGCTGAAGTCGGTGCCATCTCACCGCCTCCCAGAAGCCATATTTATTCCCCTGCCCGACCGTATACGCTGAGGCGGCTGACAGTGATGAACAAGCACAACTATAGTTTACGCTTAGAAATCTAGCCAAGTTCAGAGGATGTAATATGCGTCTAAATTAACCAGCGGCACCAAACGGTGAATCAGGAAGCATGTGTCTACAATGGACGAGTGCCGTATGTTACTTGCTAATAGTTGCTAGGATTCAACCCAACACGTTCGAAAGGCAATCGAGATTTTATCACGCACAGTTCTAAGTGAAGACGCGCATATATAGAGGGCGTGATTACAGACAGAAAAGAAAGTTGGCTGGCGCATGTAACTGTACAACGAGCAAAGTGATATCACCGCAAGTGCGCCAGGCTAAGGTAGGAGAAATGGGGACTAAAAAGAGAGAAGCACAAGCACCACACTTAAAAGAAAAAAAAAGAAAACAACAAAGCGCAAACTGTCTTGATCTCTGCATGTCCAGCATACTTGGACATGCGAATATTTTGAATATTGGAATATTGTAAGCAACTGTTCTGGAAATATTGCAGGTAATTCTCCATTATTCCGACGCGTAGAAAAATCTTTCTTTTAAAGCTTTTCCATCGCTCGCATAGAGTAGACTGCCGTAGAAAACCAATCGGGAATATATTTGACGATAGCGAAAACGCTAATAGCAAGAAAAAGAAAGCCTGCCGATGGAATATCTGCGGATGTATTGACTGTTTTAGTGAAATCTTACGATATATATCAAAAACCGCGTTTATAAACTCTTTCCCGTCGAAGAACGTTTTTGTCCAGGATTGCTGCTTACGCATCCTTCTTCCACCCGCCGCGGTGGCTCAGTGGTTAGGGCGCTCGGCTACTGATCCGGAGTTCCCGGGTTCGAACCCGACCGCGGCGGCTGCGTTTTTATGGAGGAAAAACGCCAAGGCGCCCGTGTGCTGTGCGATGTCAGTGCACGTTAAAGATCCCCAGGTGGTCGAAATTATTCCGGGGCCCTCCACTACGGCACCTCTTCTTCCTTTCTTCTTTCACTCCCTCCCTTGTCCCTTCCCTTACGGCGCGGTTCAGGTGTCCAACGATATATGAGACAGATACTGCACCATTTCCTTTCCCTAAAAACCAATAAAAAAATGTAAAAAATCCTTCTTCCTCCCACATGATGGCGGGCGTCGCCGCGCAACAACACTGCCTCATTCGACGGCATACCTGGTCGAAGAATCGTGGTTGCTGTTTCGATTTTGTGTAAGGCAGCGCTGCCGTATTCTCATTTAAGAAACACTTGAGCACCGTTTTCAAGCTCTCATGAAACAACGAGCCTTACTTTGAGCAATAACAGGCCAAATGTCTTTTTTTATTCTGTGCGTGTGCGGCAGATTCCAAGCGGTGGCACAAGGTTTCATCGCGGATCACAATCCCCGCAGTAATCTAGGACAATCATTCATTCATTAATTCAATCAATCAATCAATCAATCAATCAAATTTTATTTGAGTATTGCGGATACTGAGGATCAAGAAGTAAGAACTGCGCGCTGGTAAAGTACGCACGCATTCACGCCACTATATCGTGTCTGTACAGTCGCTATTTTAGGAATGTGGAAGCAGCACTACACTTTCTGACGACATTACACTATAAACAAGAATAAGTCTATATGCGAGTAAAAAGTGTGTGACTTGTCCTCCGGCGCACTTTCTATTAGGGCCAGGGTTTGCTGCATAAGTTCCACAGTAGATTTCAATCCCTAATTATGTGGAATGCATATTCTTGACAACGGAGGTATACTCCCACCACAAAGCGCCGTAACAAGATGCAATTAGCAACGGGAAGAAGGTTTTACACGCTACCCCGGAGGTCCTGAGGTCAGCGCATGGAGGAGAGTGAAACCTCGGTAAAAACTCTTCGTAACTGCGAGAACTTCGCAAGCTTTGAAGATGGAATTTGTTTCCGTTGCCAACCGCATGTAATCCGTATTTTTAGAAATGAAAATCTACCCCAGGGCTTGGGCAGCATACTCGGCCCCTTAAATGGAGTGCGCTATAGAACATCTTACTCCCTTTTACTCCTTTAGTGCTTAGAGTGTAGGACTGGTGTACAACGTTGCATATAATGTGCATGAATAATGTACCAGCTCTTTTCCTGCGACTTTATTACATTCTTATCGTCCGGCGCACGGACTCTCAGGTCCTCGAGATAACGAGTGATATGAGAGAAGGCAAGAAAATACAATGTAACTGAAATACAACTCCTGCATTAGCTGTGTGCAAACTGTTTCCTTATGTACGGAGCCATTTTGCCGACGCAAGTACAAATTGTCGGTTCATGCCAAATGGGGCTGTTAGAAAAAAACTTGGCTTTCATTTGGGTAGCTGTGGTACAGTTCTTTTGGAGGGCGAAAGAAGGACGCATAGCGGCCCGTGCTCTCTGAGTAATTATGCCAGTTGTCATAGTATTACGCTACAAGATACAGGAACGGTACGAGGCGTAACACAAGCTACAAAGCTGGTCGCCCGACCACTGCAATACTTGTAGACTAGAATATTCAGAAGTAACACGAAACAACAACCAACAAATATAAAGAGCGTACGGTAGGTAAAAGGAGACGTCATAGAGTTTTAAGACCCAGCTGAGTCATTGATTACAGGGTTGTAACGCGCGTGTTACACGCTTTCAGCCATTTAGCGGATACGCGGCGCTAAGCCTAATCCGCACGCTCGAAATGAACGGCACTCTCCCTTTTTCAGTCCCATCTCTCTCCGCCTCCTCTGCCCACCCGCGTGCATGTAACAAAGAGTTTTCTCTCACAGTTCACTGCATGGTTCATGAGACGCGATCGTCGTGACTCAGCGGCGCGCTTATAAGCTCTTAGGTGCCGGAGACGGGACAGCTATACGCCATTTCTGCTCGCGGTCCTGCTCGAAGCGGCCCGCGCCGAAATCCAATTTAAACGCTCAGCGCGCTTCAAATTTTCAATTCTTATTTTTTTATTTTATCACCCGGCCGTAACCTTTGCTCATATCGCGGACCCCAACGCTTTGCCCTCGTTATGTCTGACAGCCATCTATGCAAACAAGGATTATACGCGCCTCACTGCACCGCGCACTGTGCACGTGGAGGATATAGAAAAAGAAAAAAGCTGAAAAATCTGGTGATCCCGTTAGCGTCGGCAGCGCGAGTGTTATGGCATAAGCAACGCTTGGGGAGAGGTGGCGGATGGCTGGCGTGCTTTGCGGACGGTGCTGACGCATATTGAAAACGAGCTTCCCGTCTGTATTTGGTTATCGATGATTCTCAGAAGCGAATAAATACCGTACCGGTTTGCATGTGAACGGCATACGGTTATATGATGAATGAAGACTCAAGTTGTCCTCCTCATATTCGATTTGTTGGAGTTGTACAGTACTTGTAGACCCATTGCAAGGCTCATTTAACTATGTGCGCTGTAAAGAAAGACTGTCTTTTACGCTCTTAAGAGCTACTTCAAATTCTATTTCTTTCGTTCATATTTTCATTCTAGCTCCACTTTCATAATTTGCAAAGGTGCTCCCCGCTATTTGAAACATGAGTTTTAGTACTTTCTCAACCATTATTCGACAACTGAGCCTGTGCATAGGATTCGATTGCAAATCATACGTTCCAGCTTCAACAGTGATACAAGCAACACCGGTGGAAAAATTCTAGCCCTTCAGAGATAAGGAACGATTAGACCTTAAGGCACAGTGGTGACAAAAACCAGTGTGTTCATTTTAATTTTCCTCGAGCTCGTAAGCATATGCGACACAGCATTTTTTGGCAATTTTACTATGTCTTAGTCAATTTAAGCTGTGTTTGTGCCTTTATGCTTTAGGTTTAAGCTTTTAATCACACTGACAGGAAAAGTATAGAGACTGTTTGTTTTTTAGCTTTAAATAAGCTTAGAACGCACCTTGAGCTATATAGTAAAATATAGCAGTGCAGTGCATGATATTTAACTTCACAGTATTTAGAGCATACTACATCAGATAGTAGATAAACATTCCTAAGAGATCGATGTGAACGCAATCTCGGAGTCGAAGTGTTTAGTTTTAGCAATACTCATTTATCAACTTCATTGAATGAGCTGACTTGGAAGGTTGCATCTTATGGATAACTGGGCCCATACTGGCCATCTTTCATCTTGGTTTGCTCAGTACGTTCGTGAAGTGCGCCGTTAACTAGCTAAATTCACTTGCACGTTATCTCAAATAATTAAGTAGCTGTTTTACTGCCGTATGCGTCAAACGAGACTGTTACAGTGAATATATAGCGTAAAGTCGTCGACACTAATGAAGAACTGGTCGTGCACTTTTTCATATTTCAATGTGTCACTTGATAATGGCGAGAAGGTGAAGAGGTGCCACTGATTATTTAACCTCCTGGCTATATATATAGCCAGGAGGTTAAATAATCAGTTGCACCTCTTTTTGCTATATATATATATATATATATATATATATATATATATATATATATATATATATATATATATATATATATATATATATATATATATATATATGCAGCCAAGGTAAATGAAATGAGGGAATCGTTTTGACAAACTTATGAAGGGAGCCAACAGTCAAAGGAACCAAGGTGCATAGGGGAATATTTAATTATTATTTTTTATGTGTAGTGCTAATCAGTGGGTTAATAATACTTCGATTAATCTATCGCTGAAAGAAAATTACTTATAAAAGCAGCAGAAAAAACAACCATGCCGCCGGTGGGATCCGAACCCACGACCTCCGAATATCGCGTCCGGTGCTCTTACCAACTGAGCTACGGCGACGGCTGTCCAATCTGCTGCTCTCGTGGGTATTTATGTTTATTTGGTGTACGCGAACCATGAGAGTGTTCACCAGCGCCACCCTCGTCCATAGCGGCGGACGTAGCACGTCCTGTGTTACCGCGAGTGTGACGAGGAACGTCATCTAATCACGAGGGCGGAAACTGTGCGAGAGCCCTCTTATGCTACCTATGGCATCAACACTGTCAGAACCGAGACCCTCGTTAAGGAATTAGCAGCCAAGGTAAATGAAATGAGGGAATCGTTTTGACAAACTTATGAAGGTTCCTTTGACTGTTGGCTCCCTTCATAAATATATATATATATATATATATATATATATATATATATATATATATATATATATATATATATATATATATATATATATAGATATATATATATATATATATATATAGCAAGCAAGGGAAAGGAAATGAGGGGCCCGTTCGAGAAATTTTATGAAGGGAGCCAACAGTCACCGAAACCAAGGTGCATGGGGGAGCGTTATTTTTTTTAATGTGTAGTGCTTATCAGTGGGATAATAAGACTTAGATTAACATATCGCTTGTAAGCGAACCTTGTAAGCGTGTAAGCGAACCTTGAGAGTGTTCACCAGCGCCACCCTCGTCCATAGCGGCGGACGTGGCACGTCCTGTCATACCGCGAGTGTGACGTAGAACGTCATCTAATGGCGAGGGCGGAAACTGTGCGAGAGACCTCTTATGCTACCTATGGCATCAAGACTGTCAGAACCGAGACCCCCGTAAGCTATTAGCAGACAGGTGACTGTTTTCTCCCTTCATAAGTTTGTCAAACGAGCCCCTCATTTCCTTTACCTTGTCTGACACACACACACACACACACACACACACACACACACACACACACACACACACACACACACACACACACACACACACACACACACACACACACACACACACACACACACACACACACACACACACACACACACACACACACACACACACACACACACACACACACACACACACACACACACACACACACACACACACACACACACACACACACACACACACACACACACACACACACACACACACACACACACAGCCGCCGCGGTGGCTGAGTGGCTACGGCGCTCGGCTGCTGGCCCGTAAGACGCGGGTTCGATCCCGGCCGCGGCGGTCGAATTTCGATGGAGGTGAAATTATAGAGGCCCGTGTACTCTGCGATGTCAGTGCACGTTAAAGAACCCCAGGTGGTCGAAATTTCCGGAGCCCTTCACTACGGCGTCTCTCATAGCCTGAGTAGCTTTGGGACGTTAAACCCCCATAAACCATAAACCACACACACACACACACACACACACACACACACACACACACACACACACACACACACACACACACACACACACACACACACACACACACACACACACACACACACACACACACACACACACACACACACACACACACACACACACACACACACACACACACACACACACACACACACACACACACACACACACACACACACACACACACACACACACACACACACACACACACACACACACACACACACACACACACACACACACACACATCTTTTCGAGACTAGCTTGCTATATTTCATCATCTGTAAAGCTTTGAGTAGGAAAAAGTCGGTGATGAAATAAGCGGCGTAAAATTGCTTCGAATGAGAGGCACATGTTAACGAAAAGGAAAATATTAAAAAGCGCACGATTGCAGAATCAAGCTGCGTTGCGAAACCAATGCCTGGCATCAGTTTCTCTCGTGAATGAAGCCGCCTCTTGCTCTTCAGCTTTTGGCTTGAGCCATCCGCGTTGCGTGATTAAAAACGTCGCAGCTTCGCAGTGTGCGTACTCGTTCGCGTTTCAATTTTTGCGCCCCGGCGTACCAGAGCGAACCTTAAGCAATGCGACTGCCTATGGGAACATTAATTATTACTCTTCGGTGGAGGCTCTTGAGCCTAGCTGAACTTGTAGAAGCCGTGCGAGATGCGGTTCGAATGCGTTTAATCTCCGTGGCAAAGGTAAATAACCTTTCCAATCCAAAGATCTTTGAATCGGGCTATTCATTGTCAGCAATCACCGCGCCGCGTAGAAAACTGGGTGCGCACTGAGTCAGGTCTCTTTCATGAGGACACGTCGCGGCCTCTTGTGGCGCACGAAAGCGAATAAATAGATAAAGAATGCTTTTTCAGAAATCCCTTCATTTCCCGAAACACTGGAAGCAGCGCAGCAAGGTTTTGAGGTATGGACCGCTGGTTTCCATAACAGTTCAGCCGGCGTTCCTGAGCTCCGCAGCCATGGGCGAGACAAGGAAGTTTTTAAACTAAGAATAAGCAGCATAAACTTATCCAAAACGCTGACGGTATCCTTCAGTATATTCAGGCATCTAAGATAAAAATACTACTTAAACCTTACACGCTTGTTCGTGCAACATAATGAAAGAAGATTGCAGAGGCGCCATCTTGCTTTTGAACAAGTCAGCAGGGCATATTTTAACGGTCAAATCCGTAGTTCTATTCCCGGAAAAAACGATGTAGGCCATTATTGCATGTCATAAGCACCTTGTTTTTTTCATAACTGCGTTGCTTTTTTCACAACTGGATTGTACTTTCTTCACTGCTAGATAAAACCAAGGAAAATACGTGAGGCTTCACTATGATGTGCTCGTCTCAGTGTATACACCACAGATGCCAGATGTGTTCTCACTGAAACAGGGGGGGGGGGGGGGGGAAGCAAAACAGAAAATGGGAAAGGAAGCCGCCGCGGTGGCTGAGTGGTTATGGCGCTCGGCTGCCGGCCCGAAAGACGCGGGTTCGATCTCGGCCGCGGCGGTCGAATTTCGATGGAGGCGAAATTCTAGAGGCCCGTGTGCTGTGCGATGTCAGTGCACGTAAAAGAACACCAGGTGGCCGAAATTTCCGGAGACCTTCACTACGGCGTCCCTCATAGCCTGAGTCGCTTTGGGACGTTAAGCCCCTATAAACCAAACCAAACCAGAAAATGGGAAAGGAAACCGTAAACAACCCTCGCCAGCTTGAATGGGGCACGGGGAAGAGAAGAAGTGAAAAATAAAAGGGTCTGCCTGAAGTATAGAACTTTACGTTCCCTCTCTACCCCTCCAAGCTGCTCGAATTCCACTGGCGACGGTCATGCCTAATGCGTATATAGTACTCTTTGGACGATTGAAGTTCACCTGCAATAACATAACTATGAAATAGGTGAGCATAATTACGCATTAACGTGCACAGAAGCGCGACCACGCGATTGGAATTGACTGCTACGCAGCTTTGTGCAGGAACTTCGTAGTCGAAGCAAAATTCCTCCGGTCCTGAGATCGAACCCGGGAGAGCCGCGTTTTCGGATCAACTAGACCAACCAGGATGGCCAGTAAGTTCATGGTAGGGTGAGACGCAATTTATAAACAAATCGAAGTGGGAACAGGGACTGCAATGTTTTCAAGGAATGCCTTAAAACATTGCTAGCAATGAGGGCACTGGCTCTCATTACCTGCCCTTGTTATACATTGAGGGCACTGGCAGATAACGTAATGAAGCCGTTGACGGCATCTAGGAAGGACGGTGTCCGGCCAGGCAGCCGTGCGACAAGGGAAAAGACCAAGCTTCCTCTCACACCGCTACAAGCATTTGGAAAGGGAGGGCGACTGCCTCAATGCACTTAGCACTTGGAAGGTTCCAAAGGTTTTTTTATCAGTACATTCACGTCAACCGTATGCTGAATAACATATCTGACCACCTGTTCTTGCCACCACTTCAAACGCCTTTTTGTTTTTCAAGTACTCTGGCAACTTCAAGCAGACCACGTGGTTCCTGTAAACAGGACTTCCGCACTTCGTAAATTAGTTATTTATCGCATTGAAAAATTAAAAAAAAAGGAAAAATAGTGCTTAAGCGCTCTCTCCACACAACTCACACAGGGCCGGACGCCCTACCGAAAACAAGATGGAAACCCAAGCCAAGAAAAGCCGCACCAAGCCGCGTAGACGCATCGAGAGGCAGTCAAGCGGAAAAAATCCTGCCTTCCCTCGGGGTCTGGCTACCTGTCTTGGCCGTCTGAGTCACGGCGCATATTTTATTCATTCAGCCCGGACATGAAGGAAAGCGTGGAAAACGGCCAAACCGCATGTTCGGCGGCTCAGAAATCAAGGGAATGGCAAAGAAAAAAACATAGTAAACGAAACTGCTTGTTCGGTTTGCCATATGGCGCTTCGAGCAGGTGTACGCTGCATGCTGCGGTTTTCCTCACGACAAGTGGCGCATAGCCCCGCAAGGCAGATCGGCCAGGAATCTAATGGCGAATGATTGCTAATGAGCAAGCAAGTGTTATGCGGGCTCGTTGTTGCCTCGCTGAGTTTTTATTTCTTTTCTTTTCGCTGTTTTGATTCTTTCGGATGGCAACTAAAGCCTCCGGCGAAATTTGCCACACTGTCGTAGGCCCTAGCTTTCACAGCACAATGATTACTGCGCGTTATGTATTGTATTGAAGTCGCCATCACGGCTGCATGATGCGCCACCTTTCTGCCCGGAGAACTGACGAAAGTGAAGTGACATTGGCTCCGTCGTAGACGTTGTCTCATTCCGGAGAAGAGCGCCCTGCAGGTTCATAGAGCCGCCATTGTAAAACAAAAAAAAAACTGACGGGCGGTCATACGATGTGACAAATCTAGGTTTGCATAGAGTTTCACATTTCGCTTTTACCTTATCGCCTTAACACAGTGTTTCTAATTTGATTTCGCCGACGCTTTTTTTTTTGTTTTCCCACCGTGGGTTTCTGGTGGGTGCAGGCTTTTGATGGATGTTTCAGGATGAAGGGTGTATTTGGGTGGAAGGTGTAGGTGGCTGATGGGTAATAGATGGCGCGTCTTGAGAGTGGAACGCCGTGCAGCGACTGCGTCACACGAAATATAGGTGGGGACACGCGCGAGGGACATTCGCTTGGTTCCGTGCCGACCACCCCACAGCTTGCGGAGCTCGCATCTGTAGATTAAACAAATCCCATCCGTAACATTATTATTTAACTTCCAACATGCCTTCGTTTACGTGCCATCAGGACGGATATGAGAATTTTTCTCCCAGGCAATATTCTTATCCTTGTCAGGAGAGCAATTTGTTAATCCCTTCCATTGGACCCGTACAGCGCAGAATGTGCTGCGTATTTTCCGGCAGTTCACCATTACTAGTCAGTGCACCGTACTTTCCGACTTTTATATTCTAGTATCTAAATCAGAAGCGACGCAAACATTCCAAACACGAGCTCATCCGCACGGTGAAAGAACGCTATATGTGTATTTTTATTGCGTGCAAGAGTTTCGACTGGGTTGAACGACATGACAGAATGAGGTATGCACGGATGCTCAATGCCCAATCAGAAGAAGCAAGATGAAACGTCCTATTGAGCCGTACACACGAAAGAAAAGCAAGTGTTTCGAGACGAATAATCCAATCAAGTGTTCAAAAGTTAAATGAGACTTACGGCAGAATAATAGGAAAGGGTGATTACTTTTGTGCCTTGAAGGGAAGCGCCTAACGAACCCTTGAGTCTTTTTGGTCTGAAATTATTGAAGTTCTTTGTCAGGTTCATTTGGGAGGGATGCTTAACATGAACTGCGTGTCAGAAGTCGTTCAAATCCTCTCGCAGCAATGCCAGGCAGGCCCTAATGTGCGGGGCACGCTTTGTGAGTGCGGCATGCACCTGCCCTTATTACGATCAAAAGCCATTGCCCCTTTCGGGGGAAAGGGAAACAAGGGAATTTCTACATGGCCTGCATTATGCCCAGGGCATTTTAATTAGACGCGTCGCTAACGCAAAAAGAACTACACTTCTCGTATTTGAAAGCAAACAATAGAGTTAACGGCAGATTGATTGGTGGATGGATGGATGGATTGATTGATTGATTGATTGATTGATTGATTGATTGATTGATTGATTGATTGATTGATTGATTGATTGATTGATTCCATGTGTATGGTCTCTTGGGATTAAGCAACAATCTGGACTAGTGAAGGAAGTAGAAATTTCTACGGTGGTCCGCGCTGTAGCACTAAAGAATATATATCTTTATCTTTGGCTTTATCTTTCCAATGCTGGACTTGCACGAACCGATGTCTGGGCAGTTCGTCCCAGTACGCAAGTGTAAATAAGGGCGCTTTTTTTAAATGGTCCTTTCCTTTGATGTAGCACAATTTCAGGCACTTGCATTACACCATGTCATATTATGTCATCAATTTTTTTCTGTGTGTGTTCTGTCATCAATTTATTTCGGAAATATCCCTGTTTATTATACTTAATTTAAGCGGGAAGAGAACACACCCCTGCACCTACCTTTGCTAGGTACAGTTCATAGGGCTAAGTTACTCTACCGCATTAATGTGGCGAATGTTCTAACCTGCCGATGGAGACATCAATAGAGGATGTCGTTCACTTCTGCTTGAATGTCTGATAACAAAATGATGTCAGGTAGCTATTTTTGTAGTCCTTTGAGAACGACTGCCCAGGCTCTTGTGATCACCCTTATCTTTCTGCAAATTTCGCGGGCCGTGGGAGAGCGTGCGTGTGTAGAAAATCGTTTCTGACTATGCCTTGCGGCACACTTGTCGAATAAAAAAAATGTGATGTATCTTGGCTGCCGCTGCACGTACTGGCTCTGAGTTTTGCGCATAATTCATGCACAATGCTTGCTAATTTTTCTTAATTTTTTTATATGCATAGCATAGCCATAGTGCAAGGTATAGATAATATGCTTAGTGTTATAAATATAGACAATATGTTTATTTGGTTTGATTACGTTTATTTCTTCAAGTTCTACTTCTTCGCAAGTGATTTCTTTTATTTATTGTCGTGAAGGTTTTTGAGTAGTCGGCTCCACGCACTGCCAGAGTCAGCATATAAATTTCTTTCAAATAATATATAATCACTCGCGTGACTACCAACGGTAGCCAGTCATCGCCATCAAGATTAATATTTTTAAAAGAAATGCGCTAGAAAGGGCAGGTAATGGAAGGACATTTAATGTTGTAACGTTCTCACTGCACATTTACTACTCCTGTTTGAAGCAAAATCAATGAAAGTGTTAACATTACAACCGCTGGGTTCTGCATTATTTATATTATCCCAGCGCAAGTCCCAAGTACGAAGGTACTGTTGAAACCAACATATCATTTTGAACACGACGCAGACGTACCAGTAACGATGAAAGAAATAAAGCTGACTAATCTTTATGCGACTACTGTCTTGCACATGAGCAGACAGATCCAACAAAGCTCACTACACATGCACGAACTCTGTTTATGCTGCGACATTGACGACAAACTAACCGCCACTCTGTTAAAATTGAGTCAAGATTGAGAAATACGCCGAATCTAGCCACATTAACGCTGTTAGCATGCGGGAACAAATTAAACGAAAAAGACCGCAGGCACAATTTGCATGGTTCAAGTTTAAAATCTGATTGGGGCACTCTTCGTAAGTACAAATTTGCCGCCATTACTTGTAAAACACATTCATCAATTTGGGGACCCCCGTTTCCTGCCACATTTGGCATTCGGCGACAGCTGAGAGAAATTGCTGCCGCAAAGAATGCCGCGGCAGCGATTGCGCGGTGAAACTCGCGGAGGGATCGGTTTTGATACACCTGACGCAATGTTTCCTGGCACTGATTAGCGGCAGCGCCCATCGGGAACCGTGCAAAATCGCGCAACAAGCCGAAGTAAACAGATTACGAGCGAAGCCACGTGACGAAAGCCGGTAGTTGACTCGCATGAATGTTTGGCGGGTGCGGCCACCGGCTTCTCGCCGCTCGCCGAGACCAATGCGGGGGCCGTAATTTTAACGGCATCAATCAAGCTGTTTTCCCCAGCGCGGTGGGGCCCACTGAGCGAAACGAGACGCGTTTCTGCGCCGCGCGCCTGGCCACTGTGCGCGTTTCTGCGATGGAGGGCGCCACAGGACGGAGCGCCTGGCGCCGGCCGCCTTCGCCGCGAAGACAACGATGACGCCGCTAGCGCCGCCATCGAGGCGCAGCACATCCTCCGTGCATCGCGCGGGAAGCCGCGGAGGCCGCGCGCGCAGTCCGAAGGCGCTCGCCGCGAGGGATGAGCGAATTTAGAGCTTTTCGAATATGGAACCAATCAATGCTGCAGTCGGCTCGGCCTTGGTATTGGTTAGCAAACACTGATAGTACGAAACGATTGAAAAGTATTTCAAGGTCTGGAAGCGCTAAAGTACAGAGAGCCTACACGTCTTGATTCACATGGCAATAAAGAAAACTCATACTTAACCGATGGAACGCGTGTAACAAGCTATGAAGCCTGTGCCAGAAGTTGCAAAATCAGAAATAAGCTCTAAAAAGCTCATGCGCTCAAAGAGACAACTAACGCGGAATCTACCCGCACCTTTTTTATAGCACACCCGTAGTAATATCCTTGAGGCTATCTTTTGCCCCTACAAGATTACCTATCGTGATACGCATTACCTATCGTGCCTATCTAGCTGCTACTTATACTCGACTCACGGTGAGTACACTGAGTACGTGGTGAATCTACTCTGCTCTCGTCATTTCCATCTCGAGCTATATGCTGTCCTCTTCCCAATCTTGGTGTGCTTGAAGGCGCATGCACTTAATCGTGGACTCACATCTGCGGCTGGACCTGCTAGAAGCACTCCTGATTTCTCTACTCATTACTCTGGTCCACTTACCAACCACATCATTTCTTTGAAGTTTACCGCTGCATTTGAAACTTTAATAAACAACGACAGGTCCCATGGGGCTTCCTGCCACTGACATTCATCTCTGTGTTCTGTTCACCTGCATTTTAAGCACCCAGCTAACTGTCCAGAAAAGAAATAATTAGGACTAGCGACTCGAATAATGTAACCACACAGAGCCCGCATATACGATGATAACGCAATTGCAAGAGATAAGCCATGGATGGGGGTTTATGGAAGTGACAGAGATCCATTCAAGTCCCTGGTCAGAGTTAGTAGAGCCTCTGATGCAGGACTGGTCACATTATGGCAGGAGGCAGGCCTCCAGATCGAGAAGGCGGCGCTTTCCTCTTTCCTCGCAATAGTCCTGATTTGGCTTTTCAGCTTAGTAGTGAAAAGTATACTTCTGCGAAAGTAATGTGGACTCTATAGTGTTTTATTAGAGATGCTATTTCTCCATGCCCTTCGGTATCAAGATCAGTACCGTTCTGTTTATTTTATTTATTTACAATCATGTGGTCTTTCATGACTTAGCAGCTGGTCAAGAATACGTAGAAAAGAAGATAAGGTTTCATAAGAAATAAACAAGATTTACTCGTCAGCAAGAAACTGAAGGAAGTAAAAGCACTGGGTACTAATACAAAATGCTACTTTGAAACCTTCCCATTCGTGTTTTTTTTTTCTTGGTACACCACGCACGATCAGTACCCCTACAGAAACTCGGCGCTCTCAACCTGTCTGAAGGCGGCTAGTAAAACTTCGGGGCTTTGTGATTCCTCATAACTAAGACGTGAAACCCGAGGCATGTCTGGTCTTCGAATACCATACAGAAGCTCCCTCAGTTTTGAACTGATCAAGACAAAAGCTCACAATACCAAAGCATTGCGGTCTCTTAACACAGCCGTTAATTGTTACCGCCCCAATTTGAAACCTTAGTCTAGCTTAAACCTAGTCTACCTTAGCATTAAACGTAACCCAAGCCTAACCATACGTACTGCACACCGACATAGACTCACGAAGTTAATTGCTAACGGCTAATCGCTGGCACCTGTATTCAAAGTCTAATCTCAAATTTAACCTATTCAAACCTAAACCTAAGCAAATTTGTGGTGAACTGCCATGAACTCCCTAAGTGTTAACGACTCCATCTTGAGAAAGGGAGAGTCAGAATAATGCAAACGCAGGGAGGTTATGCAATTGCCGGTTTGCTACCCTAAACGTGGAGCTGGGGAAGAAAGGAGAGAAATAGCGAGCGATACGAATGCAAGATCAGTTCATAACTTGAGATCATGACCATAGCAAAACTAACCATACACCTAACCTAGCTTTAACCATACATACAGCAAACTTTCATAAACTCAAGTTGTAGATAAAAGCGTTGGTTAGGTGAGCATTTGTCCGGTGAGTTTATATTCGATGCGAGCATACATGCACCAGGGGAAAAGGATGAAGAATTTAGGAATCTGGAGCTGTTCCACTTGCCTATTGGCTCTGTCTCTTGGACATCTGAAAATAATATTAAAATAATTTTGTCACAAACCAAAATAGGGAAAAGGGAAGACGCGAAGAAATACAAAAGAAAAATAAATGCCTCAGATCAGCCTTGCCTTCCTGTTGAAGACAACCCGCGTCTTTTGCAGCGCGACGAGCGAAATAGAGATTTACTACGCGCACTGCGCTTTACAACACGACACCAAAATTTTCAAACTGCGCTTGTCCTAAGGAGATCCCGGGTTCGAACCCGACCGCGGCGGCTGCGTTTTTATGGAGGAAAAACGCTATGGCGCCCGTGTGCTGTGCGATGTCAGTGCACGTTAAAGATCCCCAGGTGGTCGAAATTAATCCGGAGCCCTCCACTACTGCACCTATTTATTCCTTTCTTCTTTCACTCCCTCCTTTATCCCTTCCCTTACGACGCGGTTCAGGTGTCCAACGATATATGAGACAGATACTGCGCCATTTCCTTTCCCCCAAAAAACCAATTAAAAAAAATTGTCCTAAGGCACACGAGCCAAAGGAAGTATAGCAGCCATAAAGCGTGCTGTTCAGCGCTGATGGCGGCCATGATTTCAATGATCGCAGAGCGCGAAAACAAGGCGAATTCAAGTGATTAGATGAGCCTGTAGAAACCCGTCCGCGTGTATACTCGCGTATTCTGCATCTCACGAATTGAAAGCATACGTTATGCTTGACAAAAAGTACTATACACCAGAGAAATGGTTAAGACGTCGTAAAGGAAAGGCAGGCAGCCCCGATGAAGCAAGATTCTACGAAATTTGACCATGTTTCTCTCCGCGGCTGCTTCACGCAGCTCTCGTGTATCTCATCTTCCTTTTCTTGGCTATAGTCAGCCGAATTCAACTGCGTTTGCAAAGAGCTTATTTTCGCCTCTTGGAGCTAGCGCCAAAGCCATACATCACAAGTTTCAGCTTGGCACACATAGATCACGCCAACAATACCTCCAGTGAGAGGACGACTCGCCTTCACAAATCGCAAGAGTTTAAAACTTTCCAAGGTCGGAATGGTCTTATTTGCATAAGACCAAAAGCGAAGGCCGGCTTCCCGCACAGCTTCTTTTTCTTCGGCCGTCTCTCCGGAGTTTTCCTTTAATCTACGCCAGCCAATCAGCTGTGAGCCTGACGCGCGTATTTCCATATTCACAAACAACGCGCTTAGTTTTCGCCGTTGCGCCAGAAAACTGGAACCCCTTTCAACGCTGTCGCAACGCCTAAGCGAGACAGCATCGGCGGTGCCTTGCATTTGGAGCTCTGGCTCTTCGGCTGCTCCTTTCAATTCACGAGTCGTTTGTATCCATTGGTCCCCTTCTGCGGTTTGTGTCGAAAGCATCGTTTCACATTATACCCGGTCTCTTCGGACTCGAAATGCGTGCGCCGCAAAAAAAAAAAAAAGAAAAAAAAGGGGGGGGGTTACGTCAGTGCGCCCCGCGGCGGCTTATACAGGAGCTACATGGCCACTGCCCCGGGGTTCGAGTCGACTGCGGTAAATACAGCGCGAAATTGAAAAATGCTTGCCGTGGGAAAGCAGAGCGGTCGACAAAGAGACTTCAGGCCATTCCTCTTGCTCTTTGAGCTGTGTGTTGCAAGTAAAGACGCTTGCTTCTCGTTTGTTGTTGTTTATGCTGTTGTTTGCTGCGACCGGAACATAACGCCTGAACGGCGACCGAGTTGAAGCAATACGTTTCCGAGCTATATAGTTAGGCGCTCTGAAAATGCGAAGATTCCATGTGACCATTCGTGCGTTGTTAAGATTTAAAGCTAAATTATTTACCCAAAATATCGTTTCCATCGATGCAACCAGAATGCACCTACTATTGTTCGATAAAAGGTTCGACGCTCCGCTGAATCAAAACGCGAAATGAAAGACAAGAGATGTAATTGAAGCCCATTGCTGGGGAGAATTACGAAATCCACGGATCCACCGCGCTCTAAGCCTTCGAATTTTGGTCTGTCTTCGTCTGTCAGAAGCTGCAAGCGACGCGGGCGTTGTTGTGCAATCTCTTCCGCGCAGGCGCTACGTGCAGGAAACCGGATGGCTGAGAAAGTTTAATTGTTTTCTGGGTTCCTTCGTTCGCCTGCTTCACATACAAGCAAAAAAGAAAATTGAGATGAAAAAAGAACTGAGCATCAAACACTCCCCCCACCCTTTATTTTTTTTCGGCGAGCTGTTCTCCAGAAAACAAGTCAAGCCCCTCGCCGTGCCTTGTGCAATCTTTTCTGCAAACATGGCACCTGGTAAGAAGAAGAAGCGTTTCGCCCAACACCTCGCTTGTTTCCCCTCAACACAAAGCAGATGCGCCCCGAAAGTGACACCTCCTCTCTTTCTGCCGCTTACATTGTAGCCGAAGGAGCAGGCGTCTCTCTAATTAGAAGTCTGCCCGGAACAACACATGTTGCTGCCCTCCGTACAAAGGAAGGGGGAAAAAAAATCGTGCTCGCGCATAAGAGAAGTTCGCCTTGTACCGCGGTACTAGAAATTGCAGCTTTCTCGGCCCCGGCCGAAGCACACCGCGGAAGGCCAGCAGAAGCAGCGGCGGTCTTTTTCCGCGTAGGGTCGGCGTGTCCGCCGCCCAGGAGACGGCAACCAAGAGCCAGCCGCCCATTCTCCGTCGGGTGCCGCGGCGTCCTTTCCAAGACGCCCTCTGTACAGCAAGCGACAGGGTGGCCTGCTAGACGGGTAACCAAGAAGGAAAAGAGAAAGTAAACAGTGACCGTAAGTGCAGGGACAGGTGAGGAGGACAGGCCCGGGGCAGGGACGGGGGAGAGGGAGTTCACATAAGGGAGGCCAGAAGGTAAGAGAAAACAGAAAAGCAATGTTGCGGGGTGCCTTAGGAGCAAGCCAGGGGGCTGCAGGGCGAAGACGCCTTGGGAGCACCGCCCCTCGGCGGACCGAGATGCTGGACTCGCCTTGCAGCGCGTGTGTGTGACTTCCCCGGCGCGTCCCAACCGAGCACCTGCCACCCTGAGCTCGCGTCGCCGCTCCGGATGGCAACGTGGCCATCGCTGAATGGAGCGAACGTGTAGAGGTTGCCGTGGGTGGCCGTGCACGCGAAATAGTAGGAAGAGACGGAAGTCCACGCAAAAACGAAACCGAGTGCCTGTTTGTTACACAGCTTATACGCTGTAAAAACAACAGGAGTTCACGAAATGGAGTGCTTGTTGACATTTTCAGTATAAGAATGTCTGAGTGGATGGGAAAGACATTGGCACGGTTCACGGCGGCGGTCATTGCGCATAAAGATGGCCGAATAGCACAAAAGGAAGCCACACAGAGACGAGCGTTCTTTCCTTCTTCTGAGGGTCCGGTTTGTGCGTTTTTTTTTGTCGTTCATCTTGTTTTCGCACTGTTTCATTCACAATGAACTGTTACCAATCTGAAAACTTTTACATGCTGCTTCTTGAAAAAAGTGTAGTCAAGAAGATCTAGGAACAGCACGCAGGTCGTGATTTTATTTGCTTACAAGCGACGTACATTACGCAAGCTATCTCCTCTTGCTTGTGAGAACTGAAATTCATTTTGCATGCTGGGGTACTTACTATGCCGCAATATATGTAGCAGTTACTTATTGGGAAGAGCAGCCGTGATAGCTGTTTTTCTGCTATAGGGTCCAGGGTAAGCAGCTGCTTCAGTACAAGGAAGAAATGAGCAAGCCAGTACAACCAAAAATATTGTAATCGGTATTTCAGGCATACCATTACGATGCCGCTGCCTGCCGAAGTACACATAGTCCTTCGCTTAGGTAGTGATCTGAACAGCGCAATGCCACGTGAAGCAAATGTTAGGCTGTAGATAAAGAAGAAGAGATGTGTACTGAAGCACTAGAATAATCAAATTCATAACTTATCACCGTGAATCGTGAAGAATCGACGCACAGTCGCTCCGTGTGCGCGAGAGAAAACCGCTCCTCTCCACCGCCTCTGCGTTGGTTTGCGCCAAGACGCAGGCCATCTGCCGGGGCGTCTCAGAAACCGAAACCGGTTTTTTTCCCGAACGAGAGACACTCTTGTACGCCGACTCGCGCACCGCGTGTTGCTGATGCGTCGGACACGAACGCATAATTCAGGCTTTGTTCCTGCACACCCCAAGGCACGCGTAGCACCGCTGGTAAGTAACCTGTTCGACAACGGCCTTGCAGTCGCCCTCCTCACGCCTTCGCCGCCGGCGGGTGCGCTATGCGCTACGGCGGCGTCGTTCACGTAACGAACTGAAAGACTGGGAGAAGGGGGCGTGACCCCACAGCGCGGCGTGTCAGGCACGGAGCCACCGCTCTCCTGCTGCTGCTGTAGCACCCCGCGCTAGCCCGCCGCCGACTATTGCCCTCCCCTCGAGCCCTCTTCATTCCCTGTATCCAGCTGCAAATGAGCCGGAAAAGATACAGCAGAAAAAGCAAACAAAAGTAACGCAGCTTATGTGACAAAGAAAACGACACACTATAGTCGGCGAACGCCGCAACGTGCTTTGTCGGCGGCTTGCCTTGCGCGTGTTTGCTCTGGATATGAAAAGAAAGCAGGGAAGCAGCAGTGAGAAACTTTCTTCGCTAGCTCGCTACCGTTTTCGGTAGTCTTAATGAAAAAGATATGGCATTATATGGTATGGTATGGTATGGTATGGTATGGTATGGTATGGTATGGTATGGTCGGGATAGGATAGGATAGTAGCTCGCTACCGTTTTCGGTAGTCTTAATGAAAAAGATATGGCATTATATGGTATGGTATGGTATGGTCGGGATAGGATAGGATAGTACTGGACAGCTATGGTATGGTATGGTATGGTATGGTACGGTACGGTAAGGTACGGTGCAGTATGATATGGTATGGTATGGTACGGTATGGGATGCGGATTTAACTCCACCGAGCTGAACTTTGTCTATGATGGACGCCTAGTGGAGGGCTCCAAATTAATGTCGACCAGCTGATGTTTTTTAACGAGCGCTGACACCGAAAAGTACACATATTCATTTTTCTCCCCTCGAAAGGTGAGCGAAGAGGCGGGATTCGATCCCATTACTTCATGCATAGCGGTGTAATTCCTCAGCCAGTGAGCCAAGACGATGCCAGGCTCAATGGCCGGCGAAAATCATTCAGTTTGAACGTTTCCAATCCCACAGCTGCTATTCGGTTGTTCCAGCGACGGTGGCGGCGCCACGCGGCCTCTTACTGAAGCGGCGAGCCGGTGATCGCTCT
The DNA here is from genome assembly GCF_052857255.1 of Amblyomma americanum. Lineage (NCBI taxonomy): Eukaryota > Metazoa > Arthropoda > Arachnida > Ixodida > Ixodidae > Amblyomma > Amblyomma americanum. Next base: position 73,139,380 of record NC_135502.1, on the reverse strand, counting down.
GCGCGGCGCGTGCAATCGCAGTGGTTTGGAGCCAAAGATACGCGTCACAAATGAGCATACCCTGTTATTATACGATCTGCGGACATTCCAAACAGCAAACATGTTGTTTCTGCGAACACGTAAAGAGTTCAAAAAGCAGTGATTAAGTTCATTCTGCAGGTTGGAAACGAGTTACAGCCCAATGGCCTGTCTTAATCAGCGACATACTCTGTTCACGCCACGACACCGTGTCGTCAATCCATTCCTATTCGGAGTTTTGTTCATGCTACCAGCGTAGCCTATTACAGCTGCATGAAAGCAGTGCAGAGCTTAAACACTTAGCTGATATGGAGTATATTGGTTATATTCTAAGGCGGGCGTTTGCAGCAAACAGATATTTCATCAAGCTTCAGTCCATTCTGGTCTAGATTAAACACGGCTTTCTTGCCACGACGTGATTGCTAAAGAGTGATATGAGTGGCAAGAACTTCACAATTGTACCTTCCTTTTCAGATATAATGCGTTAAGTGGATGAATAATTGCAAACGCTTCTTGGCAACTGTCGTCTGCTCACTCGATCACAGCGTTTTCCCCCGCTTGTCAAAAACACATTTTGAGCGCTAATTTCGACTGTATTATAAAGCGCGAATGGCCCCTGGCTGCCGCTTCAAGCAACAGCTACATAGCCTCTTCTATTACCGCATATGTGACCAACGTACGCTGCAGACGGACTATAATCGGATACAATTAAATCTGCAGTAAAGCTCCGCCCACATTCAGAACCACCGAAAAGAATTCCTCCGTGAGAAAATGTCGACCAGTGGTAAAACTTTTCGGTTTACGTAAACAAGCAGTCAACCATGCGTCGAAATTGCAGGCTCAAGGATTTTGACATTTCTGGCTTGTTTGATGCAGTCCAACATTAAAAAGTTGATTTTGATCACCGTTGTAATTGGTAAGTGTTGTAATATTACGCTGCGGACCATGGCCAGTGTTACCAACTGCTGATTTTTTTTTTTTCAGTTTTGCCTGTATAAGCTCAGCACGCAATAAATACACATACTGCATTTTCGCGAGTAAGGCCCGCACTCGTGTAGGCGCGAAATATAGCGTCAGACTGCCTGTGTCATTAAAGTAGTTTATTTGCGCTTTCGGGTGAGTGCCGAAAGAGGAAGAAAGTGAACGTGCAAAAAATTACACTTTAAAGTGTTCGTCGCACTTCACCATGCTGAGTTCGCAAGTTTCAACGCCGACGGGGTTTTTGCGCGCACGGCACTTGCGAACTAGCGATTCCATGCTCATATCGATGAAAATTTATTTTCAGCCTGTAATGTAGCCAAACTCAATCTTAGGATCTTATTAATAACCAATAATCATTTACTGCTGCTTATCTAGACTCTAAAAATCACACCAAAGGTGCCACAACGTCAAGAAGCCGCTTTGCTTCTATAGAGACGCAGGCTGTGGCATCGGCGCCACCACCGCCTCGTCCGCCATGTCGCACTGCTGCCGCGCCGCCTACAGGAGCTGGAATGACCGAATAGCGAGGTCACTCATGCCAGCTTTCACAGCTCCAGATTAGAGACGCCACAGCTGCGCTAATTACCTATTGCTCGCGACAGAGCTTCTTTATGCAATACTTGCAAGTGGGGTCCCTAGAAAAATAAATGGACGTGAAACAATCCGTTCAAAATGGAAGTAATTTGCGAATCTCTGGGTCAGATGATTTGCACCCCTGATAATACATTCACAGAATTTCGAGGAGTAGCCGTATTCCCGCAGTACATTTTCTCTTAATTAATACGCAATATTTTTTTTTAATATTTGGTCGAACATCATCGACAAATACACCCTCGATAAAAGAAATTTTTATTAAACGGTTTTTCAAAGTGCGCTTGAGAAATAATTCAGAAAGCACTACGGGTTGCCAGGTCTTGTCGTGTCAGTTTTTCTTACACGTCATTTTCACGTGGAAATAAAGCAATGCCTTTCAAAAAGGATCAAGACAAATGAGCTGACAATCGTACCCAAAATCCAGATGTTCACCACACAAGTGTCATGCGGGGGGTGACGGGGATCATTTTCAAGTCTCGAAGAAACCTCCAGACATGTCAAAGGAAAAGGAAACAAAACGGAGTGTGACACGGATACCGCTGGGAGGGAAATTTCTGCGACAGGCACTGAAGTGACGTGACGTGACACGTGTCGTTGCACCTCGTTTTCTTACTCTTGGCGTAGTGAGTATGTTCTTCATTTTTTCGCTCGTTTGCAAAGTTCGGAGCCCCTCCATCAGGGATTCAAGACTTCGCGGCACTCATAAGCACCATTTAGCTACCGAGCCCTCCGCAGAAAGCGATCTCCAAACGAGGGAAGTCAGAGGACGTCGCTGATTGCGCAGGGGGCGAAACCAAAGATAGCATGGGTCGTCTATCGGCAGTTTCCACGGTAAGAAACCTAGCTGGCCCGTGCGCCTAACTGGTAGCACACCGCGACCTGAATATAGAAGTCGGCCCACCACCGAGGAGGGGGGCGTTCACTTTGCAGCTCTGTTTCGTCAGCGGAGCCCCCCACCCACCCACCATCGCTTCTTCAGTTTCCCTGCCTGCTACACTCTCGAAGTGTGACAAGCGATCCGCTCGGGCGGTAGGCACGGCGGGGATCACAAGGACGCCAGCCAGCGTCGAGGGGGGCGTACGTCCCGCAGAGTCAGCGAATTCGTTGGACGACCGCGGAGTCGCACTCTAGGCGACATGCCGAGCACTGAGGCACAGGCAGGGGGGTAGAAAGCGGAGGAGGGGGGGGGGGGGGGCTGTGTACGACAAAGCAAAGACAGAGAGGCCTGCAGCGAGAACGAGACGCACCTGACTGTGATCTATAGGCATACTCCCAAAGAGAATCACGTTTCAGCAGCTGTAATCTTTCAGTTCCCGAAGCGTGCCGGCGAAACAATCGACCGCTTCGGGAACAAACGACATTAGCGGAGGCTTCGCCGAGAGACGGAGCAGCCGGCCTCGGATTAAATCGAAACAAACAGCCATTGTTGATGTATGAGCTTTGTCAATAGGCCAAAGTCCCCTTGCACTAATTCGTTTGCTGTTTCTACTTTCTTTCTGTCGTTGTCCTCTGTTTCACTAGTTTTTCTTTTTTTGTCGTTGCCGTCTTTCTTGGTTGCGCCCTGTCGTGCTCCCCTGAGAGCGGGCCACCAGATTGCTGGATGTGGCTGACTGGACTGCGCGCCCGGCCACCCCGACGTGGCTCCGAGGGAGCTAGGCCTATAGCCTCGTGGGACGGCAAAGGTCCAGCGCAGAGCCCCGAAATAGATGGGCTTACTTTACAACTAAGACAAACGAGATATATTTCATCTTGCGCTGTGCTCTCCGCTTTTGTGTTCCCTTTTACTCGCTGCCGACTTTAAGTCATTACTCTGCCTCCATCCCCGCTTCAAGCCTCCCCCCGCCCCATGTCCCTCTTGCGACTGTCCCCCCCGAAACCTTTTGAGCTTCTTTAGCAGCCTAGTCTTTCGCGAGCACCCGTGTTTTCTTGTACGATTGAAGAAAGCTAGAATCAACGGCGAAGAATGAAAAAATACAATTTTCCTTCCAGACAGTGAGTGAAGGAGCCATTTATTTTGTGTCAACACGGCACTTTTTGTTGTGTCGCGAGCACTCGCAAAGCCTCGTACTTGGCTGAAAGTTTGGATTTGCCCCAAAAAGTCTGGGGGGCGCAACAGCGGGAATGAGCATCGAGCACAGACTTATAGACCCAAATAAACGCACAGACTCGCATAGAGAGTACTTGCGTTACTGCGTTTTGGAAAAAAAAAAAAGGAGGAATTCAACGAAGCTACCGCCTTGCAGCCGCGAGGCAATGAACGAATGTCCACTCATGAAAAAGAATGAACGAACATTCAAGAGAGATTTTTTTTTTTTCAAGAATGAACTCACCGCTCTTTGAAATGACCTACTTGCAACACCAGGCTCGCGACACATGCCCTCAACATTTATTTGCTTACAGGATGACGAAATCGAAGCCCACTTCGTAATTATTGCGTGCTTTGAAATGACCTACTTGCAAAACCAGGCTCGCGACACATGCCCTCAACATTTATTTGCTTACAGGATGACGAAATCGAAGCGCACTTCGTAATTATTGCGTACTGGAAAAGGAATCAAAATGCAGAGACTTATTGGGATGGTACGCTTTGCTTGCAAGTACGAGGAGCGCTTAAGGTGGAAAATGTGTTGATATATTCATAAAGAAAGCAACTGTGTAGACAGAGCAAGAACTTGCGAGGCTGTGGCTGAAATAACGACGGGGGAAAACGCGAACAGGAGAAATATATGTCGAAAGCTATGGAAAGAAAAATGATAGTTGTAACGTTAAGAGACCGGAAGCGGCCAGAGTGCGTGAGGGAACAAACGCGTGTTAATGACATCCTAGTCGAAATCAAGAGGGAGAAATGGGCTTGGACAGGGCATGCAATGCGAAGGCAAGACAACCGCTGGTCCTTAAGGGTAACCAAGTGAATTCCAAGAGAAAGCAAGCGTAGCAGGGGCGGCAGAAAGTTGGGTGGGCGAATGAGATTAAGAAGTTTGCGGTGATACGGTAGACGCACTAAGGACAGGGCTAATTGGAGGGGCAAGGGAGAGGCCTTTGCCCTGCAGTGGGTGTATTCAGGCTGATGATGATGATCATGATGATGTCGAACCGGGATGCATCGAACTCGAAGGGAATCGCAAATGGTTTGATATATCGGTAATTCGAAATATGAAAATGGCCATGGATAAGCTTACCTCTAATCTAGAGGCAAAACACATGGCGCCCACGCTAGTGACCCGCTTCTTCCACGACGTGGCGCCTGTCGGCGTGCTGGCAGACCATCGCTCGCTAGTCGTTACTAGGCCTAGTCTACTTTGCATCGAAGTCGCAGCGGCTCTGCTTTAGAACTAGCCACTGTCAACCAGAAGATGTCTAACCCTGTTACCAGTGCACTACGTATAGAAAATCTAAGTAACATTAAGATTACAGCTGTTGTTACAACACCTTCGGCAGCGAAGCGAGCAAAGCCCTTCAGGTGAGGCCTGCCGCTAGGCTTTCGTTTAGTGGGCTTCACGGCAGGACAGCGACGTGGTGTGGAAAATGAGTACAACACATCGAACGCCACCCACAGGTACGTACATCCCATGTTCACCTCGTCACATGGTTCCACAGCGCTAGCGCTGCCAGCAGATAGATGCTCAAGGCCATGACTCCGACTCTTCATTGCGCGCGAAAAGTGAACGAATAGGTGCGTTAGGAAAAGCGCCGCTTGCAGGGTCACGGCGTGCAGTTCGATACATCAGATGTTTGATTGAACGCGACTTAGATGTACACGAACAATAGTACTACACTTTTGCATGGGATTTTCAAGGGAATTTTCTGACTGTTCGATATAAAAAATAATTCGATACATCCGGGCTCGACTTCGTATCGACGCGGCAATTTTGCTTTCATTACCTGTCACACCCATGCATACTGATCAACAAACAAGCTATAGTCGGATACTATTCAGGAACGAAGCGGCAAGTACCCCACATCGGACGCCTTCCAGACAATGGCGTCGATTGATTTTCATCACATCGTGTGCAATCCGATTAAGCCGTAGCTATTCCTCTTTCACAGGCCAGCCCCCCTGCAATTTCACGCTACCAACTACAACGTGATTTATCAGGCGTCTTGAGAACCGGTCAGCGCCATTGGCTGGAGGGCCTCCTTAGAGGGACATTCGCCGCTACGTTCTTGAGTTGTACCCGACAATACGAGACAGTGGATTTAGTGGTAGAAGCAACAGTGCTAGTAGCTAGTAGTAGCAGTAACAGTATCAGTGGTAGCAGTTGTAGCAGCGTGTAGCAGCAGTAGCAGCAGTAGCAGCAGTAGTATTGTAGTAGCAGTACCACCATCAGTAGCAGTAGCAGTAGTGTAGCAATAGTAGCGGTAGTAGTAGTATAAGAGCGGTGGCAATAGGGTTCATAGCCGCAGTAGTAGTAGTAGTAGTAGTAGTAGTAGTAGTAGTAGTAGTAGTAGTAGTAGTAGTAGTAGTAGTAGTAGTAGTAGCAGCAGTGGAAGAAGGGTTTGTGTCGGGGCACTGTCATAGAATGCAATGCCATTCGAGTTGAATGATACCCTAAGAGAAAATTAATAGGAAGAAATTAACTTTGGAAGCAAATGCATTTGGAGAACAGAGGACCTGTCTAACCAATTCCTTTGTTGCTCACTTCCCCAAAGCACTCAGCGTCATAACTGTGTCACATCAGCACATTCCCATTCTTCTTTATGGTGACTAATTTTCCTGATTTTACCTAGTCCGATCTCCCAGCCATTACATCCAAATATAACATCGAGAGTAACTTTGTTGATACATGCCTAGCCTTTGGCTTGTCTCAGCTCGTATCTAACCCTACCAGGCAAACTGATCATTCTTCCAATAATTTTAATCTCTTTTTACTTCCCACCCTGATAACGTTTCCCAGCCAATTTATTTACCTGGGCTTAGAGACCTCTCTATAATACTAAGCACATATTCGTACCAACTGTCATACTTAAAGAAAAGCACTCACCATACAAAAGGAACTACACAGACATGAACATAGAACTGTCCTATTTTTGGACGTGGCTGGTCCTTGAGTTCTCAAAGCGGTCCATAGAAAGTAACAGGTCTCTCTTCAAACACAAAATGCATCAACTGATAGATAAGCGCATGCCTACTATCACCATCACCGAAAAATGATCGTCGCCTTGGTTTAATAACGAATTGAAGCGCCTCAACAACAAAAATAAAATTAGCAGTGGCTTAGCTCGGCTATGCCAGGATATACGTAGCGTGAGCTACACTGAGCCGCTGAGCAGCAATTTCGCTCTCCTTCTCCATGGCTAACCACACTGGCAAACACCCCGCTATATTATACCCCCATTGATACCTCTGCGCATGAGCACAAAATGAGAGGCGCTATCAAGCGGCTCCGGCGCAGCGTCAGACTTGGCTACTGCGCCACGGAGGCGCACAGCTGGGCACGCGCCAGTGCCAGTGCTTCTGCCGCGGCTATGAAGTCACTTCTCTGCAATGTGCAGACCGGCGAGGCACGCGCGGCGGCGGCGGAGCGCCAGCTGTGCGCCGTGTGAGGTCACTGCTCCTCGCGCATGCGCAGTACGGCAATCCAGGAGCCACGCGAAACTGCTCAACCTCGGCCAGTGTAGCTCACGCTACAAAAAGACCCTTTCGAACCGCCAAACGTCTAAATACCGCTTGCGCGTGGAAAAAGTATCAGTCTGCCAAAAAAACATTCCAATCTTTTGCAAGCCAAACCAAACGTTCCTTTTGTTCATCAGTATTGCCGTCGATGCTACGCACCAACCCTAACAAGTTTTGGAAAACTATTAACCCTACACGCCACAAGCCTCTAACATTGCACAGTGACGACACCAATCCCATTCTGGAGCATGATGGCTGTCGCACTCTGATTCCTTTTTCTGCTCAGTTTTTACTAAAGAACCAGACGGCGAACTACCATACTTCGCTGTCTTTGATAGCCCAGCTATGTCAGATATTTTGCTTGATCGTAATGGAATTATTAAACTAATCGAATCATTGAAAGTGTCATCATCATCTGGTATTGATGTCTTAAACTCTAAATTCCTAAAAAAATACTAAGAACATATTTAGTGTCATCTTTCGGCACCTTTCTCAACAGTTCTTATCATCAGGTGTGCTCCCACATGATCGGAAAATCGGTAAAATCGCCCCAGTCTTCAAAAAAGGTTCGTCTTTGTCATATAAAAACAACCGTCCTATTTCCTTCACAAACATATGTTCAAAACTAATGGAGCATGTTATTAATTCTCACATTATCAAATTTCTAGTCTCGATCAACATTTTTCACCCTAACCAACACGGTTTCTTAAAAGGACTTTCCTCTGATTCCCAACTAGCCTTTTTTATCAACGACCTTAGTTCGCATCTTGACTTAATCATTCCTGTTGACACGCTCTTCCTTGACTTTGCAAAAGCCGTCGATAAGGTACCGCACAAAAGATTGCTACTCTAACTCTGGCGTCTAAACCGTAATCATTTGGTTATGGGGTGTTTCAGAATTTTTTGAATAACGGAGAGCAATTTGTCTACGCTAACAAATCGTCGTCCCCCTCGCTCTCAGGTAACTTCAGGCGTTCCTCAAGGCACGGTGTTCGGACCCTTGCTTTTTCTCATTTGCATTAGCGATCTTCCCTCTAACGGTACCTCTAACATTCGATTATTTGCCGATGATTTCGTAATTTACCACCCGATTTCTACAAGCACCGACGCCGACTCACTTCAGCAAGATCTAACCTGAGTTGAAACTTGGCGCAAAGATTGCTTAATGTCCCTTAATATCGCTAAAACACGTATGATTTCTTTCAATCGCAGGCAATCCCACATTCCCTCTAAATATGTTCTTTCCGGTACCCAAGTGTCTCCCGCTCTTACCTATAAGTATCTGGGCATTACTTTAACTCATACCTTAACATGGTCTTCACATATCAGGAACATCGCTAATGACGGTAACCACGCCGTTGGCTTTCTACGTCGCAATCTTTTGCTACCCCTTCCACCAAATTATTAGCTTACCAAACTTTCCTCCAACCTAAATTAGAATTAGCTTCAGCAGTATGAGACCCTCACCAGTCAAACATCTCGCTAACGCTTTAAAATATACAAAATCGCGCTATCCGCTTCATTTATTGTGATTACTCATTATACCAGTGTGTCTTCTTTAAAATCCAGAGCCTCCTTGTCTAATCATGAAACGAGAAGAAAAATACCTCGATTATACCTCTTCCATAAGTTTTATCATTCATCTTTAGGAGCATGAATCATATTAGCGGCACATCATCTCTCCAGCTGCATTGACCACAACAAGACCGTCAACCCTCTTCCTGCAAGAACTACATCTCATTTCCGATCGTTTTTTGTCAAAATCTCGGGACTAGAACAATCTTCCGCTGGAAGCCGTACACCTTACCAACCCTATCGAATACATGGAAAAGATCGAGGCCATCGCCTTTTAATCTGTCACGCCCATCTCTAATGTAATGCCCATGCCCGGGGACTTTGAGGTAATAAATAAATAAATAAATAAATAAATAAATAAATAAATAAATAAATAAATAAATAAATAAATAAATAAATAAATAAATAAATAAACCGTAATAACAGAGTAAATACCAGCTTGGAGCGGCTGAGAATTGGGTATGAAGTTGACATCGGGGTAGGATGGCTGCGGATCGTACAGGGAAGTGCAAACAATGCAAACAAAAGGTCAATGGGAGAGGCAGGCTTTTGTTGTGTTGTGAGGGAAACCTGGCCAGTGACCATGACGTGTTAATTTGAGTTCGATTTTAGGCGCACCTACATTAAATCGCATTATTTCATAAGGCAAGGTTACAGCATTACTCAATTTCAGTGAGCATGTGAAAATGGCAGTTATTTCCTAATTGGTGAACTTTAAAGTTAGTTTTTTTTTTTTTGGCGCTCGTCCGGTTAGCTTTCTTACAGTGGGGGATCAGCCGCATCACTGTCGAGCACTCCTGCCTATCCTGAAATCCATATTATCAAGCCCTCCTATTTCCTGTTGCTTTTGAAAGATGAGCTTTCTTGGCTGAAGTTGGTACTCATTCTGCTTCCTCTGAACGTACGCCGGGCGACTGCATTCTAGAAATAGCATGATATACTACGCATGGTTATTTCTTTTTGTGACCTGTTAAGAGTAAAGCCACAGCTATAAATGCGTAAGGTTGAATGCTGTTCCAGTTCAACATCAGAGAACTACACTCCTGCCTTATAGCACGATGTGGATTTTCTCTAAATGTATTGACAGTTACAATGAGCTGGAGTATCGAAGTGGTATTTGATTTCACTGTCTTTGAAGTGTTGACCTCACCTGCACACCTTAGAACACATATTCTAGACTTTGCGTTGCATCATTCCGTCAAGCAATGCGAACACCGTTAATTATTTATTCGGTGATGCCTACGAACACCAAGAGGCCAAAATCTTTTACTTGGATACACTTAACCAATGCTGCAACCAAACCGCGAACGTCAAATGTAATTGTCAGCTTCGTATAACCACGTTGGCGCTAATTTATTGAACGACCAATGATACGAGGGATTCATGAAAATGGCCGCATTTCGCTGTTCCCGTCAACATCTCGAGGACTTCCCCTAGCCAGCTGTGCCATGTTTTCACCTTCTTATCCCGGCGTTTACCATCCCGACCCCGGATCAAACACGCTGAAATCCTAACGAAAGTAAACGACAAGCAGTTGCGTCCATTTCTGCGTTTTCCTCCTGCGTTAACTCCACTCATAACTTGTGCAGTGCTTGGATTAATGAAAAAAGCGGGAGCCCCTTCAGCAGGAAAAACCCCAGATGGAAAAGTGAAGACCGAAAGCGAAACAAGAAAAGTTATATGGTGAGCCAAGAAAAGAGTTTCCTTGCCCGTGTATCGGTAAGCAGCGAATAAACCGTCCATACGCGTGCTAACCCTACAGCAGCAGCAAGCAGCGCCACCGTTCTTAGCAACACGGTACACGAACGGCAAACAAGATCGACCGTTACCGCATTTCTTCCCGCGAAAAGTTCCGCAACGTTTACACGCCTGCTGCCACCCTCCCGCTCCTTTTACGCGCCGCTTGCCAGCAGTTTGCTCTCTACGGCCTCCGAAGGCAAACGTCTCGTCTTGGGTGCCGTCCCCTGTAGCGGGCCTAGAAAAAAAATACAAAAATAAACCAGCGAAAACCTCCCGGCAGAGTTGAGCAAGCACCGGCGGCACGAGCAAACCGGGCCTCCGCGCTATCCATTACCGGAGGTAGCAGCTCAGCGGGGCCCCAATCAACGCCTCAGTGCGGCTCTGCACGGCAGACACCACTCGGACTGCTGCGAGTAGCGGAGAGGCGAGTGAGATGGGCTGAGCGGCGGGGCAAAAAGCAGAGCGCCCTAAGATTAGATGGCGCGCCGGTGCTATCGGAAGAGCGAGAGGGTTTATACCACCGCAAAGCGAGGGGAGGTGAGAGAGGACGGTATCACTTGGCCGCCGCCTGGCGGTCGGCACAGCACCCTGCGTATATACACCAAGCACACGGCTTGTCCACGGGGCACCACCACAACGGCCAGGCAAGCGCTCTGAAACGGACCCCCGCCTATTTCCGCTTTATTCCGCTCGCGGCCAGCAGACTCTACAAACACACACTCGTGACTCGCCATCGCCCCCTCCCCCATCCCGGGCCTATACCTTCCCTAAACCCTGGAAGGAAGAGGCGGGGGAGCTTGGTCCGTTCCGCCGAGCCCCACAAAGAAGGGCGCGGACGGCCGAGGAAGTAGCGGCCCAAGAAGGGTGCGTCTGCCGGGGCAGCAGCAAACGGGGCAGCCTTGCCGTACGTAGCAGAAGCATGCATTCCCCGAGCGGCTGGATCCTTCCTCACTCTTCCTGGGAGAAGAGGGAACCCCGGGCCCCAAAGAAAGCGGAGGCAGCAGCAACGCACCGGGAATACAGCGCGCCTGCGTCCCTCCCAATGGCGGTATACCCTGGCGTGTGTGTGAGGCGCGCACAATGACCAGCGGGAGATGCCGACGTAAGGAAAGGGAGCCTAGGGAGCCTAGGGACTCCCCTTTATTTCCTTTTCCCCGCTGCGCCCCCCTGCCTGCTCTTGCACAAATACAGGGCGCAGACCTCATTGTCCGCTTGTCAGCGAGGGGCTCAGCGGGAGGCGGAGGCGCTAACAGCAACGGCCCGTAGCCGAGGCTCTCTCTGGTTCTGTGCCGCTTCCATGGAGAGCGCATCGCCCGCCCGGGTGGAAGTGTGCTCCCGTGCACCGCCTGCTGACTCAGAAAGTAAGCTTGCAAAGAAGAAGGAAAAAAAAAATGACCATGTTGGGATGAATAAAAATTGGTAGAAAAAAAAATAAACGCTGGACAAGTGGGTGCTTGGAGAGGAGTCGCCAACAAATAAGCAACTGAGTTGCGAGCGTATGGTTTTCTACCCCATGCTGACATTTTATCCCACGTATAGGAGGAAAAAAGGATTATTTTTATTTAATTTTTGTTCCCGAGCCTGTTCTTCGTTTCTTGGCCTGGCAAATACAATCAGAGACAAGACGCGCGCTCGCCAACAAAGGATCGATGCGGAACCCTCGGCCTGGAAGCCATTTCACGTAAAGCCATGCACCCCGCGGCCTTGTTTGTACGCCTCACCGCCCGTGCTGCGGGAGGTGCAGTAGCGACGAGCTCACCGAACGGAGGGGAGCAACACGGTAACCCCGGGGCGTGCTCCCTTCAGGCCTTGGCCCTCGGATCGAATGCCCCGGCATCATGCCGGCCGGCATAATAAACAGCAAGAGAGCAGAAGCTATTTCGCCGGCACGTTCCAAGTCCTGGTGGAAGTCAAGGAGGCGACCGACTTTAATCGGATTAAAGCAGCGGTCATGCTGGTGCTCTCGAACACGAGTGCTCGTCGAGCGCGTCTTTCGGATTACGGAGGGGAAAGCACAAAAGGGAGGATTATGCACTCGAAGGTTTTCTTGTGACTCGCGATCATGGTGGTTTGCAAGTGGTTCCCTGGTAGTTTGAGTGGATTAAAGCAATAATATTTGGCTTATAATGGTGCGTGAAACTAATTTTGCTACATCTATAAGAAATTAACCTAAGTTTTTACGCCGTGCACTCCTTCCACTTCATGTATGAGATGGATTCGAACATGACATCCCGTTTTGCTTACAAACATTTCTCCCGTTATTTTTGCCACGAACAATAAAGAGAGCAGCATAACCGTGGGCTTGTGCTTTTGTGGCTGATAGCGCCAAGTTGCATTGCCCTTATTAAATGCAACAGCTGTGCTCCTGACAAGGGGTTCATGAATTAAAACTGTCGTGCCGAGCACACTCTGAGGTGCTTACCCTATCGATCTCCCACTAGGCTGAGACAAGCAAGTGATAAGGCAGCCACCACTTTGGCATGGGGTCAACAGGACCCGATGATCCTGTTGACGACGGTCAATCAGTTGTATGCATTCGATACAGACATTTTGCAAATTCCAAAAAAAAGCAGGACTCCTAAACACTGATGTCACGGATAGCCTCGACGAGAGGCGCTGGTTTACATATGAGGAAGAATGTTACATGCGATGATTAATTTCACTGCGAAGAATTTTTGTATTTTGATAGAATTGTACTTTGGCTGCGGCGAAGCTATGGTTCCGGGTTCAGACCCGGGACCTCCACATCATTGGAGCAGTCGCTCTAACAACTGATTTTAACCAGTTGGTTAGCTTGCAGATTGCAGGGCAAGGCTTAATTTGTCCCCAATTCTAAAATATTTTTTTTTATTTTGATGTGTTGATCGAAGTTTCCTAAAGTGCAGTGGTTATAACACCAATAAATAATGGCAATTAGCGTTCATTTCAATGTAGCCTTGTTGCTTAGCACGGTTTTATGCGTATATGGCTCCCTATGGTTATAATCTCCTTCTACTCTTTTTAAATCTGCGCCATGTTTGCGACTTTCGAAAACATGTTCGGACCGACCACTGCATATCATTCGCAAACTTCAGGTGTGATGCAGAAAGCCAACTCTAATACGTTGTCGTCCTTGCTGATGTTAAACTGCAATACGCGAGGCCATGTCTGCTCGCCTGCATGAGAAGAAAAGCAGGAAATCCATACCGCGGCCTGCACCAAGTGTGAAATCATTGAAGTGGTAATAAGTAAGGTACAGCCATTCATAAAAATAATCCGACCATTTTGATTGGCCCGAGGAATTATTCAGCTCTTGATGTAAGATATCCAAGAGAGTGTTGGCATTCCGGAGCTGCGGACAAGCAACAAAGCTTTTGTTTATGTTTATTTTATTGTGCAGCTAGCCTTATTGAGGCTCACAACGGAGCGGCAGAGTGTTTTGAAAACCTACCTCAGTTTGTATAATTTCCGAGCTGCAACGGCTCCGCGGTAGCCTAGAAGCAAGGCTCAGGAGCTTCTCACTGCAGATCCTACGCAAGCCGTCGCGGTGCCTCATGGTTATGGCGCTCGGCTGATGACCCGAAAGACACGGGTTGGATACCGGCCGCGGCGGTCACATAGACTGCGCGATGTCGGTGCATGTTAAAAGAACGAAAGAAGAATTAGCCGGAGCCCTCTACTTCAGCATCCCTGATAGCCTAAGTCGATTTGAGACGTTGAACATCATAAACCAAAGCAAAACCTCAGCGGCCTGCTATTTTCGATGAGGGCTACACATTAATAGAACATGTAAAGCTGTAGTTGCACAATGTTCCGCTATGTTTATTGCAACACAGCACATGAAACATGCGTCAATGAACATGGGGTGGCTCGAGATAATGAAGCTCAATTTTTCTCATTCAGTGTTACGGGTCCATTCAATATCAAGAAGGGGTTGTGCTCCTTTTGTGCAAAGTTCAGACTCTACCGCTCTTTCCCATGACGTAACTCCTCCTCTATTCGTCCCCAAAGTTCTCTTGTTGGCCATGGTCCAAGCTGCACGTCTAGCCTAAACTCACGTCACTACCAGACTGGCTAGTTTAGGTAACGCCGAAGACTTATCTTTCTTCTGTTTTTCGATCAAAGTTGACAAAAGGAGTATTCTGGCGCGTTCACTCTTGTACTTATCTGCGCCTCGCGCTTACGTATAAGTGAAAAGAGAAACACCCCCCGCCCCCCCCCCCCCCCCCCCGAAAAAAAAACGAAAATAAAGGACCGCTCACTACTTTCGCACCACAGAGGGCGGCGGCTCAGAAAGCCAATGCTGACAAGGCCGGCCGTCGGTCAGTCTCCTGGAAGGCATCTTTAGAGGATATCTCGCTTGCGACGTTAACAAATACAAAAAGCCTGGGCGCGCACAGAGGCGGCATAGGCAGGAGTGAAGCGAGTTAAAATACCAATGGAAAAATACACGGGAGTGGGCGAGGAAGCAAGCCAGCAGCAGCAACAGCAGCTCTTCGGAGAGAGTGCTGCGTGCAGAGATTCACATCCACGTCCTCATGCATCAAAGTCCCCCCCCAGAGAGGAAAAGGAGGGGGGGGGGGGGTGCACAGCGGCCGCCGTCACAAACAGCGCGAAGGGACATCGTCGAAGACGAGCGCTACGCGCGAAAGCAGGCAGAGTTGCGCGCACGCGTGCGTGATGGCCCCCCGTGAATATATGAGCGGCAGCGAAGAACGCAGAAAGAAAAGCGGACAAGAAAGCAGCGCGCGTACGCAGACGACAGCGATGGCAAAGGCGGCGGCGGCGGCAGCAGGAGGGGTCTCAAACGCGGAGAGCCACCACCGCAGTCTCCATAGAGCCGAGTGCATTCGCTGTCACCGCCGAGGAGAGGCCTTGCGGCCTGGCTGACAAGAAGCGCTGAAGAAGTTCAATATATATGAGCCGAGCTGATGCGGGGACGGGGCCGCTCTTTTTTATTTCTTCTTTCTTCTGCCTATATGCGCGCGTATACCGAGCGCGTTATTCAGCTCGGACCCCCGAGCCGCAGTCGAAGAAGAAGCCAGCAACAAACGGAGAGCCGCGGCCTGAGACGCCATGGTAATGCTCCTGAACTGCGGCATCGGCTTGGTCTGGACTGCTTCTTTCTCGGACTTTTCGTCACGCTTGTAGCCGTGCAACAGCAGAGAGCAGCGACGCTCGCCATCGCAAAGATCGCGTGGCGACAGGGCACTGCAGCTTCAGGGGTCGAATGAAAAGGAGGGGATGGGAACAAGGGAAGGCATTCAGGGACGCTGCCGGGGACGTGGACGGGATGGGGAGGCGGGTGAGTTGGGGGAGAAGGGGATGGTGTACAGGGTGAGGCGGGAGATATTGTGGGGAATCTTCCCCTGTGCCCTTTGCTCCATTCTCCCTTTTTTAGTGTTCGGTCATTTATCGAAAGAGCGCCTTCACGACAGTCTCACAAAGGGAAACGAGGCCAGTGTAGCGGCGACGAAGTTTTGCAGGTTTTGCGTATGCGCGTGCGTTTTTAGAACTTCTCGCGGCGCCCTTTGTGAGGGAAGGCACAGATGGAGAGAACGCGAGAAGCCACAATATATGGAGCTGAGAATGCGGCTAATAATAAGAATCTGCTTCCGCCTGAAAACGGCACGAGGAAGCAAGTCGGAGGGCAGCCTTCGAAGACGACAATGCCCGCGACGCTCAATAGGTTTCTTCGGGCTAGGCCGCCGGTTTCACGCGGTGTGCAAATTATACGCCTGGGAGGCCGCGGATACGGTCTCCCGTGTGACTCCTGTAGGCACGCTTCTGGGATTTGCGCTTCTGTACTCTCTCAGCCACTCTCTCACCCTCTCAGCCACGTACGCCCCGTGGAGAGGGTCCAGGAAACATCGCATTCGCAGTCTATCTATTGAGAGGGGCATAATAGCGGGATACTCAGTCATGGCAAATAGCGGATATATTAAAAGAAACGCGGTGCTCACGGGACGGGTATCAAGTAACAAAAAGGGAAAAAGAAGTGGTTGAGACAGACAAGTGCTGCATATCTGTCCCGCCCCTAATCGGTTATCGTCCAATTAAAAATAGTTAATCTGCTGATTTCTCCTTGATCGACATCAAGAAATAAAAAGAGACAAATTTTGCCATAGGCTATTCTCGGTGTCTGTTGTCCTTTTTGATTGCGCCTCTTCAGCGTTTGCCCTGTTGGCTTGTATTCACTGTGAACACGAATACTTTTATATGGGAGTACAAAGGGAATAAACTATCCCCTAGCACTCTCTCTTTTATTAAAAGGGGTGCTTGCTCCATTTTTTACCCCTTTCTGTTTATAGTGTATTCAGTGGTATTTGTTAAACCTGATTTTAGCCACCAAGGCACGTTTTATCAATTGTCTTAAATGTTGACAAATAAGCATTTGCTCAGACTTATGTCATGAGCATGACTTAATTATATAGTTTGCGTAACCTATTTAAGCATTGCATATGACCTATTCAAATACAAGACCAGGTGGTCACGTGAGAGGAATACGTGAGTTTTCGTCGTCATGATGATGTCATTTCGTGCGAACTATGCGAGCACCGCACATGTTTTTGACAGCTCACGCTGCAAAACCTGACGAGCATGAAAAAAATAATAAAAAACAAACAAACAAAAGCACTGGAGGACAGATGCCCGCTCATGTCGAGCCAGAATGTCCCACAAATTCCACATATGGCGAAGTTGTGCCAGCCTGTTGTCACGTGATCATGCGCGCGTTCACGAACCTCGGGAGCGACCCCCTGAGGCGGCAACCTTTGACCCGCGCGGCCGCGGGCGGCTGCGACGCTTTGTGGCGCCGCCGTGCGGTTCCCGCTGGCAGCAGCAGCAGCAGCATCGGGCCGGAAGGGAAAATGGTGGCGCAGCGCCGGTTTCACAAGAAACGCCGCCGCCTTCCTCGCTTTTGTGCCGAGCCAACGTAGCGAAAAATCAGCCCCGTCAAAGAACGGGGCCCCGGAGAAATAACGCCTTCGTACCCAGTCGCCATCGGGGCTTGCGTCGTGTCAGTTCAGACATTGTCACCGCCGGGGGTAGGAACCAGAACGGGACGGCCCAGGAAGGGAATAAGGTGTACGGGGCGACGGAATGAATTGGACGCCGTAAAAACGACGCTGAAATGGGCGTGCGGAAGACGAAAAAAAAATTGAAATAGTGGGAACGAAAGCCTGCAAGATGGCCTTGTTCACGCCTCCTTGCTGCTGTGAGCACGTAGCGTGCGTTTTGCGCGAGTGTGGTGGTATCCCTGCTTCGTGCGGTGTATCTCGGCGCATTCGCGCCAGCAGCGTGAGCGTATCTTAGAGTGTTTATGCGAGTGCATGTGGTTAAAAGTGCGCATATGTGTGTGTAATGTATAGTGATGGAAAAAAGTTTACGGAATGTGTGTGTGCCGAAAAAAAATTCTGCGCGGCCATACAAAGCAGGCGAATGAAAAGCATTGAAATGCGAAGGCACATGCGTGCTCCATTTGCTGCAGTGAATTGCAGCTGCTTCGCTAGCGAGGCAACGCAGAAATAAATTATTTTTGTGTTCCCACAACCTGTAAACTTTTCTGTATGACTACATTGTACCTTTGTGTGAATAGGCGTGCAGGTAATAAAGAGTTTGTGTGTCTTCTAGGCATCTTGAATTCTGAGTGGTTAGGTTTCTGACTAGCTATCATGCACACCTAGTCTGGGTCCTTGGCCCTCCCTTGCTCGTCTTCGCATTTTCATTTTCGGAATTGCGCCACAGTCTAGAGCGTTTTCTAGAGTTTTTGCAGTTTTTTTTTTACCGCCCACTTTCGTTGGATGCAATGACAATCTTTTTGCACAGCGATTGATCAGGTCACATGCTAGTGTGTAGCTCCTACCATGTGTGAAGTTTTCTTGACTAAGCTCGACACATCTCTTCATAGAAACATGGATAACAAGACCGCGGTCTCGCGTACATCATTATAATTAAGGCTGTTTCATTTTCTGATGATTTTAGGAAGTAGCTGCGACAGCTGTTCCCCAGACTTACGCCCCCCATACTCCCTCCGTAAGTGTGCCCGTCTAGGACCATAGATGGCGGCAAATTCTTGGGGACTCCCACTCCCTGTATATGGACATGTCAGTTTAGCCTTAGAACACTGGATCCAAGGCGCCTACACCCTGGCTAACATATATTTTTGGCTTTTGCTCTGGATTTAAGACGCCCGCTCCGTGGTTCACTCGACACTTTTGGCTAAAACACTGAATCCAAGGAGCCCACTACATGCATGACAGGACTATAGTCTTAAAACACTGAATTCGAAGTGCCTCCACGCCGGAACATATGCAACTTTGGCTTAATTATAAAACTAAATCCAAGGCACCCACTTTCAGTATGAGACGGCGCTTTTGTATTATAAGATCATCAGCAGCAGCATCAGTCCGACTCCGCCCTCTGCACAGTCTGCAGGGCAGAATGCCTATCCCATATCTTACAATTAATCCTGACTTGTACCGAGCTGCGATCACCTTATCCTTGCAAACCTCCTGGTCTCATACGTCAGCCTAAATTTCTGCCGCTCCCAGCTACGCTTGACTTCCATTAGAATCCACTGAATAGTACATCTTTGGTTACAGGCGCGAAAAACAGACACAACACAACGCAGAAAGACGGGACGGAGCGCCTGTTGTGTTTGTTTTTCGCGCCTGTAACCAAAGATGTACAGTTACCAATTTGCTCAGCAAGACGTTCTTTTAAGCTATGTTCCACTGAATAGCATTATTTTTATTTTTACAGCGTGAGAACGCCACTGTTCTCGGATAGGGCACAGCTCGGCATCCCCAACACTGTTCACCCTGGGCAATGTCTCTCTTAGGGGTATTGCTGTAAAACTAACCAGAGTCGGAGAAAAGGAAAGAAAGGCCGCGACAGTGGTTAACCAGGCGGCACAGGCATCACGCCCTTTGCAATGAATCACATAGATTCGGCGCTCGAATCTGCAGTGTGAAGGGATCGAATGGGCAGCTGCGTTGAATCACTGTGAGGTCGATCACGTGCCCAGTCCGTGGACTGCCAGGACGCGTCCCCAACACACTCTCGCCACTTCCGGCACATTGTGGTTCCTGCTGTCTCTGCGGCAGTGATGAACAGCCCTAATGGGGGCCCACTCGGCTTCGAAGGTCAGGCACCTGCGCTGCACAACGCTGCGCGGGGACCGAAAGGCCGATGCTGCCCTCGCGCAGAAGGTTTCATTACGGGAAAACGGGGTCTCTTTCCGAGGCGGGAGCATTTAGCTGCTCGCCTTAAACAAACACAGCCGCGTCCACCGCCGATGGCTCGCGGCGCCGCGGCCCGCCGCCCTTGCCGACACCCGACACACTGTCGTTGCGTCTCGCGGGGGGGTCCCGTGCCGTGAGCTAATGGGGACGTCGGTTTCGGGGAATTGTCCCGGGCGGCGGACGTCCATTTTAACCCCCGTAAACAACAGATGCGGATCCCTCGTTGACGCCGCCGCGTGCATTAGTGGCACCGCGGACACGCCGGCGCCTCCTTGAAGCATCTGTCGAGAGACGACTCCCAGTTGTTTGGACCCTCCCGGAATGTTGTCGCGCCTCGTCCGTAACAGCGGCAAGCTAAGCCGCGTATGCGCACGAGAGGCGCCCCGCTGTGGTCCGATGACAGGACTAAGTGCGGAACAGCTGCGGGCCGGACGAGAGTCAAAGGAAAACGATTGCGCCTGCGGGCACAATGGGAGGTTGTTTTTGCTTTTTCTTCTGGGGGCGAGAGTGTGAGCAATACTGTGAAGGCATGGGGCGTGCCACCTAAACCTGGTGGGCCAATCATTTCGAGTGTCTATTCCCGGAATGCCATGTTCGTATAGCTATTTTGATGTTCTTTTCGTGTTGGGCATTTTAGGGAAAGGGTTTTGAACCTTGCCGAAGCGGGAAGGCGTGCCATACAGTTTTTGAACCAATCAGGTGTTAGTTGTTTGTGATTGGGTGATGCAAGGGGTGGGCCAGTCTCCTAGGTCTTTAAAACCAGGTCCGGAGCCGGGAAAAGGCGTTCTGAGCTAGATTTAGATCCCTTGCATCTTTGGCGATGCCAAGGAGGGAAGATTTTCCCTTAGCCAGTTCCATGTAATCATGCTTGCCGTTTATTCTGTTGTAAATATGTGAATTCCTGTATAAAGTTTCAGTTTTCCTTCCTTCAGTCAAGTTTTGCCGGATCTCGTCTGTTATACCGTCTCGTCTCGGACGGTGGGGCACCCGGTGGTGGAGCCCGGTATACGAGTTATACGAAATCTCACCACGACCAAGAAGAACGAACCTATCTTTACTGGCGCAGTCGACAGGATCCTTTCGTTATCAGGAGATAGCAAAGGAGGAAGAGACGACGTTCCGGCAACGGGCCAAGCATCGGCGGCTGAGGAGGAGCAAGAGCTGAAGGCAGGAATCGGCAGCTTCCAAGGGAACCAGCAGCGGAGACTCCAAGGGTGGACCAGCAGCGCAAGGCGGTAGCCGGTCGGGAGAAGCTGCGTGGGGAAGCGGGCGGCGACAGAGAGACAGCGACAGCGACGAAAGTCGGACGCCAGCGAGGTGCATCTCATCAGTGGGTGAGTCCTCTTTGCCTTTCACCTTGGCGGGGGCATTGCTGTCTGGATAGGCGGTCTGGGAGTGCATGAACACCCGGTTCGCACACTTAAACCCGGACAGGCGGAAAGCGAGCACGATGAGTGAGGGAGAGGAAACGGTTGTTTCGGAGGACAGTTCGTCTGTGTCTGACGCTCAGATTAGCAAGATGGCTCTGGAAATTAAAAAAGAAGAGGCCAGAGCTGCTGAGGAGCACCGTCGAGCTCTCGAGGTCCAGCTTGAACTTGCAAAATTCCAAGCAAGCAACAAAGGAGTAAGCCTGGAGCAGAACGCCACGGCGTTGGAGAGAAGCGACTCGCGAGCGGAGTTCTGTCGGTACTCGAAATGGTTGTCGGGAGTGCTCCCGAAGTTCCCGGCAGAGGCAGAAGTGCCTGTCTGGTTCGAGTCGATTGAACACACCCTGGAGGCCTACGCGGTCCCGAAGGAACAGTGGGGCCAAATTGTATTTCCGCTAATAGTGGATAAGGTGCGGTTCTTGTCGACGCGCTTGACACCTTCGCAGCATAAGGAGTACGAAGTCCTGAAGAAAGTGGTGCTAGAAGAGCTTAAGCTCTCAGCGGGAGAATATCGCAGAAGGTTCATAACATCGAAAAAACTGCCTAATGAGAGCTGGAGGGCGTTTGCGACTCGCCTGCAGAGTTATCTCAATTTCTATGTGGAGGAAAGGGGGGTGAAAACGTTGGAGGGAATTGTTGAGTTGCTAGTGGCGGACCAACTAAAGAACACCCTGTCTGAGGACGCCCTTCGATACGTAACTTTGCAGGAGGGTGAGGGATGGAAGAAAGCGCCAACGTTGGCGGCATTACTGCAGACGTTCGAGGAAGCGCAGGGAAAGAACAGCGCAGTGAAAAAGCACGAGCAGAAAAAGGGGAGAGCTCAAATGGTCGAGACGGAAAGCGAGATACGTACCAACCCAAACGGGAGGCGACAGGAATACAAAGGCCGGACACGAAGCAGAAGTATAAAGGGTGCTTTTCGTGTGGGTCGATGTGTCACAGGAGGGCCGAATGCCCGCATGGCTCGGGACGAACACCCACGAAAGCGCTTAACGCTAAAGGGGAAAGCCTTACTGCACGGGTGGCGACACAGGCACGAGCGGCCGCACAAAGCGAACTAAGACCGATAACTCTGTCTTGTCAGAATAGGCAAATTAATGCAATTCTGGACACAGGCGCAGAAATCACGGTTGTGCGGGAGAGCATAGTACCCCCGGGACTGGTGGAGCCACATGGGTCCATCGAATTGGTGTCAGCCTTTGGTGAAAAGGTACGGGCTAAGCTTGCAGTTGTGCCCCTGATGTTAAACCGCGGGGCAGGCATTTTCTCCGAGATTAAAGAAGCGGTGCCAGTGGTATGCGCTCTGACCGACAAGCTAGCGTCGAGAACGGACTGTTTGCTTTCGGAGGAAGCATGGGAGTCACTGAGGGAGGAGTGTGATATGAAAGGGCTAGTAGAGGCGAACGACGGTCAGGTGGCAGACCACGTGGGGGTGGAACGGGACAAGTTACACGGGCCGCTAGAAGAGAAACCAGTCAAGGAGGGCGTAACTCCCCACGCGGAAGTGCACGCGGTGGTCGGCAGGGCAAGCGAGAGCGGCGCACTAATCGCCGAAGACACAGCTCGTAGTGTAACCGAGGAAAGCAGCGCCTCGGCGGTTTTCAGGGAGGAGCAGCGCAATGACGCCACATTGCAAGAAGTGTGGAAAAACGCCAGGGCTGGGAAAGGTGGCATAACTGAAGTAGACGGTCTCCTCTACCATAAGGAAAACTTGCTTGGGCAACCAGTAATGCAGCTGGTGCTCCCTAAATCCCGACGTCAAGAAGTACTTAGGTTAGCCCATGAATCAAACTGGGGCGGTCACCTTGGATTCAGGAAAACTAAGGCGCGAATCAAGTACACGTTTTATTGGCCAGGTATTGAAGGGGATGTAAGGGCATACTG
Organism: Amblyomma americanum; assembly: GCF_052857255.1. Lineage (NCBI taxonomy): Eukaryota > Metazoa > Arthropoda > Arachnida > Ixodida > Ixodidae > Amblyomma > Amblyomma americanum. Next base: position 73,116,323 of record NC_135502.1, on the reverse strand, counting down.
TAACAGCTGCCATGGGTGCCAGACAAGGGCGGATCGTCGCCAGACGGACAGAGTGCCGATAGAACCGCTAACGAGGCCTCGATACCCGTTCGAACAGGTCAACGTCGACGTTATAGGTCCATTGGATCCACCCTCAGGAAGGGGTCACAGGTACGCGTTGTGCATCATCGATTTGTGCACACGATGGCCTGAGGTGGTGTGCTTGCGCTCCCTCAGTGCGAAGGCCACCTGTGACGCGCTCCTGACGGTGTTCAGCCGGACGGGAATTCCGGAAGTAGTCGCCTCAGACTGCGGGACAAACTTTACGGCCGAACTCACACAAGAGTTTCTGAAGAGGCTAGGCTGCTCGCCAAGGTTTTCAACGCCGGGGCACCCCGAAAGTAACGGCGCGGTCGAACGTTGGAACCGGACATTTAAGAACATGCTGTATCATATCATCCAGGAGGAAGGAAAGGAATGGGACAAGTTTGTGCCCTTCTTGTTATGGGCGTACCGCGAGGTACCACATGACACGACGGGCGTCGCCCCGTTCCAGATGCTGTACGGGCGAGAACCAACCGGTCCGCTGGTGGTTTTAAAGCGCAGCTGGGCGGGACAGATAAGTGTACCAGCTATGCTGGGGCCGTCCCCATCACAGTATATGCGGGAGCTGAAGAGGCGCCTAGAGCATGCAGCGGAGGTGGCACAATTAGTGAGCTCGAAGCAGCAGAACGCGTACGCGACCCAGTACAACAGGCGGGCGAAGGACAAAACTTTTCAGATAGGAGACAGTGTGCTGGTGTTTGACGAGCAACGTCCTGGAAAAATGTTCCCGCAGTGGAAAGGGCCGGGCAGCGTTGACGGAAAGTATCGCGAACACTCGTACTTCGTGCAGATGCCAGGAGGTGCCCGAAAATTAGTACACGCCAGCAAACTACGGCCGTATCAGAAGCGCGTAATGACAGTTGGGGTGATATTTGATGAGGACAGGGCGTTTGGCGAAGTAGAGTACGTGCCTCGATCGGTGTCAACGCGGGCTACAGTATCGGTCCTCCCCAAGGACATGACGGCCCATCTGAAGGCGGAGGAAGGCGGCCTCATTCGCAAAGTGTTCACCGAACACCGAGGCCTATTCGACGACAAGCCGGGAGTAGCGAAAATAGGAGAACACAGGATCGTTTTAGAGGAGGGCTTCACACCGAGGTCAGGTTACCCTTATCGAATACCCGCAAGCCTAAAAGGCGAAGTGGGCAAGCAAGTAGATGAGCTACTTGAGATGGGTCTGATTTTTCCCTGCGAAAGCCCCCACGCCCATCCCGTGGTCTGTGTCCCCAAAAAGGACGGGTCGATGAGAATGTGTGTGGACTTTAGAAAGCTCAATGCGGGGACAGTGGCAGATGCCTACCCGATGTCGTTGCAGCAGGAGCTCATTCTGAGCGTAGGAAGGGCTAAGTACATTACGCTCCTCGACCTTAGAAGAGGGTATTGGCAGGTGCCCCTGGCACAGTCGGCTCAGCTACTCACCGCTTTTGTCTGCCATCGGGGGCAGTTTGCGTGGACGGTAATGCCGTTTGGGCTGAAAAACGCGGCCCAGACGCTTCAAAGAGCCATGAACGAGCTTTTACTCCCGCATTCTGCCTACGCGTGTGCGTACTTAGACGACATCGCCGTGTTCAGCGAGGCGTTGCCTGACCACATACGACACTTGCACGCCGTCTTCGCAGCGTTAGAGAGGGCGAACCTGAAAGTTAAGCTGGAAAAGTGCCAGGTGGCGAGAGGGTCAATCCGTTACTTGGGACACATAGTGGGCTCGGGAAATCACGCACCCGATCCCGAAAAATTGAAAGCCATTAGGGGACTGAGGGCACCGAAAACGAAGAAAGAGCTCCGTAGCGTGCTCGGGCTGTGCGGTTATTACCGGGGCTATGTGCCCAACTATGCGGAGGTGGCAGCGCCGCTGACAGAGCTAACGGGGAAAAGGATTCCTAACAAAATTCCGTGGCCCGCGGAAGCTGAAAGTGCGTTTCAGCGACTCAAGGCGGCACTCTGTGAAGCTGCGGCTCTCGGGACGCCCGATGCTGGCAAGCCGTTTTGGCTGTACACGGACGCCTCAGCGGTTGCGGCGGGAGCCTGTCTCTCCCAGTGTGCCGCGGATGGCTCCGAGCGGCCAATTGCGTTCGCGAGTTGCAGATTTTCTCCAACGCAGGCTCGATGGTCAACCATAGAAAGAGAGGCGTTTGCAGTCATCTGGGGGCTGGGGAAGTTCGACCTCTGGTTGTTCGGCGCTCAGGTTACTGTGGTGTCTGACCACAACCCCCTCTCCTTTCTTACTCTCACCACGCCTCAGGGAGCGAAGCTGACGCGTTGGGCACTTGCCCTACAGAGATATAATGTGTCAATAAAACACAGGAAAGGGAGCGCTCACGGTAACGCTGACGCGCTGTCTAGGTTGCCGAACGACAGCTGGGAGGCAGACAGCAATGATCACGCCGGGGGGCAAGGAAGAGAGGACATGTGTACCAAAGAGCAAACCCAGTGACGTGTGCTGTGGCAGTAACTGGAACTGCGGTGTAATCCGCTCGTTTGGGTGTTTGCAGTGTCGCAATGTGTTTGCAGTGTCACAATGTGTTTGCAGTGTCACAATGTGTTTGCAGTGTCGCAATTTGTTTGCAGTGTCGCAATGTGTTTGCAGTGTCACAGTGTGTTTGCAGTGTCACAATGTGTGTGCAGTGTCGCAATTTGTTTGCAGTGTCGCAATTTGTTTGCAGTGTCGCAATTTGTTTGCAGCGTTGCGATGTGGTTGCAGTAGTATCCCCACTACTTAGGTCGCCCTCAGAGCGATTTTATAGGCGAAAAGGGATCCCTCGTTGTGTTATAATTCTACAAGGTGCCATTTGGGCCCCTGGTAGAATCTTAGGGGGGGCGTGTGAAGGGATCGAATGGGCAGCTGCGTTGAATCACTGTGAGGTCGATCACGTGCCCAGTCCGTGGACTGCCAGGACGCGTCCCCAACACACTCTCGCCACTTCCGGCACATTGTGGTTCCTGCTGTCTCTGCGGCAGTGATGAACAGCCCTAATGGGGGCCCACTCGGCTTCGAAGGTCAGGCACCTGCGCTGCACAACGCTGCGCGGGGACCGAAAGGCCGATGCTGCCCTCGCGCAGAAGGTTTCATTACGGGAAAACGGGGTCTCTTTCCGAGGCGGGAGCATTTAGCTGCTCGCCTTAAACAAACACAGCCGCGTCCACCGCCGATGGCTCGCGGCGCCGCGGCCCGCCGCCCTTGCCGACACCCGACACACTGTCGTTGCGTCTCGCGGGGGGGTCCCGTGCCGTGAGCTAATGGGGACGTCGGTTTCGGGGAATTGTCCCGGGCGGCGGACGTCCATTTTAACCCCCGTAAACAACAGATGCGGATCCCTCGTTGACGCCGCCGCGTGCATTAGTGGCACCGCGGACACGCCGGCGCCTCCTTGAAGCATCTGTCGAGAGACGACTCCCAGTTGTTTGGACCCTCCCGGAATGTTGTCGCGCCTCGTCCGTAACAGCGGCAAGCTAAGCCGCGTATGCGCACGAGAGGCGCCCCGCTGTGGTCCGATGACAGGACTAAGTGCGGAACAGCTGCGGGCCGGACGAGAGTCAAAGGAAAACGATTGCGCCTGCGGGCACAATGGGAGGTTGTTTTTGCTTTTTCTTCTGGGGGCGAGAGTGTGAGCAATACTGTGAAGGCATGGGGCGTGCCACCTAAACCTGGTGGGCCAATCATTTCGAGTGTCTATTCCCGGAATGCCATGTTCGTATAGCTATTTTGATGTTCTTTTCGTGTTGGGCATTTTAGGGAAAGGGTTTTGAACCTTGCCGAAGCGGGAAGGCGTGCCATACAGTTTTTGAACCAATCAGGTGTTAGTTGTTTGTGATTGGGTGATGCAAGGGGTGGGCCAGTCTCCTAGGTCTTTAAAACCAGGTCCGGAGCCGGGAAAAGGCGTTCTGAGCTAGATTTAGATCCCTTGCATCTTTGGCGATGCCAAGGAGGGAAGATTTTCCCTTAGCCAGTTCCATGTAATCATGCTTGCTGTTTATTCTGTTGTAAATATGTGAATTCCTGTATAAAGTTTCAGTTTTCCTTCCTTCAGTCAAGTTTTGCCGGATCTCGTCTGTTATACCGTCTCGTCTCGGACGGTGGGGCACCCGGTGGTGGAGCCCGGTATACGAGTTATACGAAATCTCACCACGACCAAGAAGAACGAACCTATCTTTACTTGCAGTGTTGCTTCCTCTCATGCTACTTATATTGTCATGATGTATAAAAGTGAATTAGGGCAGCCCTTTACTGTCGGTGCGTAACGTATAGGCCAAACGCCACTGTAAATAACAGGCACTGTACCATCTCATACCTTTTTTTTTTCTCGTAACGTAGCAGACGCATGCGCGCCTGGGTTCGTCGGCAGTGACAAGAGCTCCATCGCACTCGGTGTCGTGAGGTTTGCTGACTCTGTAATCTAGGCACGCCCTATTCCCTCCAACTCGATAAACAGATATAAGTCGTCCCATAAACCGGAGAGAACAGAAACAGAAGAAAACATGGGAGGAGGAACGGAGCTGGTCGTGGCACGCTGTCTCCGCATTGTGGGCACGGTGCAGTTAAACATGGCGCTGACCCTACGTGACGCCGTGTGCAAAATAAACGACACGGACTCTTTTTCGGTGTTAACGGCCCCGCAGCCAACGCTGGAGATCCCTGCACGCATATGGAGGGGGCCAATGCAAGGCATAGAGCGAACCAAGGTCACGGCAACGCCGTGGTTTATGTTTATTGCGTCTGATAACACGTGGGGACCAGCTGCACGACGAGCGGCCCCCTACGCCGAGGGAGACTCGTCGTCTACCCAGAGGGCGCCGCTTCCACTGTGCTTTCGAGCGACAAACTAATTACGTGCACTACTGGAGGAGTCGTGAACGTCGAACAATCCTCTCGCGTTGTGCTCCGCGGCGTAATATAGTTCGCCTTGCGAGAAGCTGACTGTAGCTGCGATACACAGTTTTAAGTTCAGGCCAGGGTATATACTTGCTATGTGAAATAACGCATTGCACATGACGGTCAATAGTTGGCCTGAAACAGCGAGGACGAGCAGACGAGAAATAAAGAACTTCTTGAGTGCTCGCTAATCCTGCTTGTTGCATGTGACAACTATGCGTCTAAGTTTCATAACATGGATAAGCAATGGCCGTTACACGTCGCTAGGCCCATACGCTCTATTACGTAATCAGTAGCGATAGTTAGGTGATAAAAAGAGGGTAGCTAATTCTATTTTTTCCCCCTTGGTCTCACCTGGAAACCGGTTGCACTCAGGCTTATTCTGGTGTCTCAGAGAGCAAAGCCGGATGTTACGTAACTGCCATTAGGTGGTGTTATTCGCGTACTGAAGGCAACCTGATGTTTTTTGGCGTGGAGCATTGGTGAAACTCAGATATCAAAATGAAGCAGTCGAGATCTTAAGCCCAACACTCCTGAGTATTCCCATAGCTGGAAGGCGACAATTTTACCTCCGCAGCAAGGGCAAGTGGAATGTGTCTCTTTCAAAGTATAAAGAAATTGTCTACAAGTTCCACTTCGTAATGTTGTCGAAGTTCAAAATCAACAAATTATGCTAAGGGGCCAGTTCGTCAGACATAATGTTTGAACGCAAACGTTTCGTTGAGGTTGGCGTCCTCGCCTTTTCTGTGTGCTGTCTCAACGCTACGTTCTTTATTCAAACATTATGAAGTTAAATCCCGCAACAAAAACTTTAATGCGACTACGAGTAGAATCGCATGACGCGGATCGCTGAACAGTATCACGAGAGTGGAGCGTTCAGGTGTCTTCTCTACACTGCAGTTTCCCTAGGTAGCTGCTAACCGCGATGCACACAACTTCCAGGATGAGCCTTGCGATTCGAGGGAGAGGAGGCGGAAGATGTGGCGCTTGGGCGGGTGAGGGGAAGCAGGGACGCCAGGCGTTCGCGACCTCCTCGGGCCGACTGGTGGCGGCGCGACATTCTTTCCACTTTTGTTTTGGTCTGGACGCGTTTAACGACGCAAACGGTCGGGGAGGTGCACCATGCACGCACGGTGGGACGGTAATCTAAAACGGCTGCACAGAAGCTCTTCTTGCTCGGGAAGGATGGCTTCTGTCGAACCCACTGTGAGAACGCGAGCGGGCTGACGCCAGCGGGGGTCGCTTTATAGTTCTCGCTGAAGAACGACGTGCTGGTGGCTCCCGGACGCATCCGAGGGGGGCCCATAACTGCACAGGCACGAAGGAGACGACAGTAGCTACCGAATGCTTGATGAATAGGCCATCCTGCGCAGATTGCAGAAACGTTTCTCCGAACCCCAGGCATCGCGAGCTGTAGCGTTGCTGTTAAGATTACTGCCACTCTGAATGAAAAATCGCTGTAGGTACTATTTTGACTGTGCCTGCGGCCATAACGAGCGTCGCGCGGTGAATGTTTACTTTTGTGGCAGTTTTGGGTTGGCAATGGCAGTAGTATAAACATGCGCGCGCTGCATACAAACGCACACGCTCACGCAAGCGTGTGTGTGTGCGTGCAATATGGTTTTGCTTTTATGCTTTTTGGGTAGCATTTCTTTGTGCTATTAGCTATGAGATGTGGTAGGAGCATGCACAATAGTTTCAGGGGCCTGTGCTTTTCCATCGGCAGCTTATATCAGGGTCGCAATGTTCTGTACTGCACAATTGTGTTTGACTATCAAAATTTCGTAAAGGATCATCAAGCAAGCACATGCTTCAATTCACTAGTGCACACGTGGGTGGCGCAAAGACTACCAAGGAAAGCGCGCACGTCCAGTTGGTCTTTCAGGGCGAACTTTGTGTACCAAGATAAAGGTGAGTAAGAAATATCCATGAGCCTATGGGCTGAGTCCCAAGCAGGCAGGCAACGACTGTCGCCCGCTACATTTCAACAACTGCTTCCGCTTCGTTTCGAGACGCAACAAAGTCCGCAATGCGCATCCTGAGCTCGTAGCGTCCGTTCGTCTTCGTGCCGCTACTGCAAGATGGGAAAACAACTTCGACGTGAAGATTAGGAAGTGGCTCCCTGGACGCGGTGGCCCAAAGGAACACTGAACTGCCCCAGAGATCGAGATCTCACTCTCAGCTCTCAAACACGCATTCTGCGCACGCACCACAATGGAACAGACCTCGAACGAACAAAGAGCGTTTAGTCTTATCTCCTTTTCTTCTTTTATTATTATTTTTTTCACTCCTCGTCTCCACCGGGAGCGGGCGTCACAGAAGAAGAGGTAGACAGCAGCAGTAGCAGAATCAGCGGTCCGGGTAAAGTGGCCGGTCCGCGGGGCACATCGCATTCCGCCGGGCATCCGCCGCCGCGCGCTGGCAGCTTCCTGAGCGCGGCAGCGAATCGGAACAGCACGCACGCTGCAGGCGCGGGCATCTAGGATATCTCGGACGCCTCCCCCCTTGCCCCCCCCCCCCCTCCACCCCCTCGTGAGCGCGCGTCGCCCGCACCGAGCAGCAGTGTGCCATTAAGACGGAGTTCTCTCCGTCACGCAAAGACGATGAGATTCTGCTTTCGCTCCTGTATTTTGTGTCGGCTCCGCGCTGCGGCGGGACTTTCCATTTTCCAACTTCTTTCCCACTTTCTGTTTGTGTCCCCTCCCACTCCTCCTCTCTCATCCCGATCTCACTGCCGTTCTTTTCTTTTATTGCTTTTGGCCTTTTTGTAGCCCCACTTGGCCCTGCAACCGCAGTTTTGCTGCTCCGTCGGCTGCTTCTCCTGGAAGGGGGCGGGCGACAAGCTGGGGGCGAAACGGGAGCCGCATCAAGATGCCGCACACATGTGGCCGCTGGGGGAGGGGATGGAAAAAGGAGGAGGGCTGCTCTAATGACAGTAATAATGCCGACACCGGTGGCTGCTCCGTATTTTTCTGTTTTTTTTCTTTTGCTTCTAAAAGAAAATCTGTTTCTTGTTTGGTGGTTGTATGCCATCCGCATTTGTCTGGGCAGCAACATGTGTTTTCTCTTGTCCGAGAGGCGGCGCTGCTGAAAATCTGCTTGTGGTTTCTCTCGCTGGCGCCTATTGAATTGTACAAGCGAGTCGCACCCTGGTGTGCACTTATGTTCCGGATGTCGAGATCGTTTTCTGTGGCTCCTCCACAACCCGTATGGCGATCCACGTGTTCTTGAGATGACATATTCGTGGTCAAGATCCTCCCCCCCCCCCCCCCCCCCCCCCCGTCGTGCTTATACCTTTTTTCCCCTCTCTTCTATTTGATGCCGCAGTGGACGTAATGTATAGCATTTAAAACAAAGCCTGTGGTGGACTGAAAAATTTGGTTATCTGCTGAGATCCTCAGCCAAAGTTAATTCATTGAACTACCGGCCGTACTTACATGGCGCAACATTAAGTGAATTGCTAGAATGCACTTTGTAGTAATGCACAAAGATGCCCGAGCCTTTCTATTTTTTTCGAGCAGGGAGTTAACTGCCTTCAGGACGGCGCCATAGGCAACTTGCTTTTCTTTTTGTAGCCACAGAAACATTCTGTTACTCGTGCCTATCATATAGCTTGCATAGCTGGTTTTTAATACAAGGAACTTTCTTTTGTACCTTAGGTTCTATGCTTTATAAAGAAAGTATATAACAGCTGTCTCTTACCGGTACTCACTTATGAGGCAGAAAAGTGGAGGCTAACGAAAAGAGTTGAGCCTAAATTGAGGACAACGCAGCGAGCTATGCAAAGGGAAATAATAGGTATAACGTTATGAAACAGGAAGAGAGCAAAGTGGGTCAAGGAACGAACCGAGTTAATAACATCTTAGTAGAAACAAAAAAAAAAACGGGAGTGGGCAGGGATGATTATGATGAAAGCGTTTCAATTGGAACTAAAATTGGAACTAAAAATTTCATGGACAGGGCATGCAATGTGAAGGCAAGATAACCGACAGTCTTCAGTGGTTGCGCTGTTTATTACAAAACAAGGCAAGCGTAGTAGGCGGCGGTAGAATGCCAGGTGAGCAGGTGAGATTAGGAAGTTTGCGGGGATAAGGTGGCCGCAGCTGGCACAAAGCACGGTTAATCGTAGGGATCTGTGTGAGGCATTTGCCCTGCGGTGGGCGTAGTTAGGCTTCTCATGATGATGATGATGAGCTTTAGGCGAAGTGCCCAGCAATAGGCCCTTTCATCTCTCTGCAATTACACAGAAAGGAATTCTCTGCGCATTCATCTTCACACACTCGCTTCACACATGTGGGCAAAACTGTGTTCACGCAAGACAACTTCGTTGTAGGCTTAATGCAAAAAAACGCCCGAGTGTTACGCGACATCAGTGCACGTTAAAGAACGCAAGGTGGCTGAAATTAATCCGGAGCCCTCCGCTACGGCGTCCTTCGTAGTCCATGTGTGGCTGTAGAAAAGCTCGAATACCACATATCCCACAAGACATTTGCTCACGCAAGTACTTAATACAGAGGCGACCTCTCAATACTGGCTGTAGTTATGAAAGGAAACTGATGCCTCAAAATAAGGATTGATCAAAGGAATCCGCAAAGCCCTTAAGTTAAAGAAAAGCTTGAAAAGAAAGGGAGCACAGTGAATAGTGCGTTTCTTGTTCTTTTCTTGTTCTTTCCATTCATTCCACCAGAATCACGGCTGTCGGATTGTGAAACAGGAACAAAAACAAAAATTGCGGGCAACTTGCTATACTTAAGTTCCGGATGTCCAGGAGGCTTTTCCGCTTATATTCAAAGCGAAGCCAGAAGCGCAAGCTTGCAAGAAGGGTACGCGTGCTCTTTTGATGTGGTTGTCCTCGTCACGACTGCGTTCTTTCACTTGCCGCCGCCGCGGCTTGAAATAGCTGAAATCTCGTCCAAAGAAGGGCGAATGAACCAACCTCTGCGGTGGTATACCGCGCTCTCTCTGATCCTTTGTAGCGCACGTTGCATTCCGAAAGCATTCTGTTTTCGGGGGCCTTTTCTTGTGGGCGGCTCTCGCGAGCTGAGCGGGCTTTCGTGATGCAACGAGGTTCTCGCAATGAAACGCATTCTTGTGTTTCGTGTATAGGCCTGTAGCTTTCTCCCAGAAAGTGCAACGAACGCAGTTCGGACAACCGTGATTGCGTTTTATTTTTATTTTTCGTAAACATAAAAGTTTGCTCCTAGCGCATGAGCTTTTGAGATTACATTAAACTACGCAATTCCTCAACATTCGTTGCCTTTACATTGTTTATTGCTTCACATCGTGGCTTCGGAGGAGTCAGGTGAAATCAGAGGAGAAAAAGCAGATTCGCGGTGGACTGACGGGCATATTTTGAAGTTACAGCCGCAGCCATCTTCTTGCACGATTTTTCGCTTCGTTTCTTTAAACATACCAGAGAAGTACAGTCATGGACAAAAGTTTGCGGGATGCGTATCGCGGGAAAAAAGTGATTCCGGCGCTGTTAGGCAGAGCAGGTGAATGATATGCATAGAAGAGTGACGAGACAGGCGGTCTCCATCTGCTAGAAGAATATTATCTGACTGGCTGGCGAGGCAACGCAGGAATACATTTTTTTCCCGCGAATCCGCATCCCGCAAACTTTTGTCCATGACTGTACCTGTCTTCGGATCTAAAAAGCGCTTATCGTTGTGACGTGTGGGAATCAATAATTAGGAGACGAATTCGCGGGTAGAATGAGGGCGCGGAAAGAAGACAGAAGACAGCGATGCAGGCAACAGGACGAGCTCTTGTTCTTGTCGTCTGTCTTCTTCGTGTGTCCTCGTTCTACGCATGCATTCGCCCTCTAATTTTTATTCGGAGCGCCAACTACTCTTCTGTGTTTGGTGTCAATAGGAACTACTTCTAAGATGTCAAATGGTCCTGCGCGATATCAGCGTGGTTTTATAGTAAGCACGCTGTGCGCGCTTGCTGTAAACAAACAGAAAATGAGTAAACCGGAAACGCACACAGTGAACACAATACCTGTAAAACAAGTTTTACATAAAATTTCAACGAATGGTTCTCGTTGCTTGTTAACTTCCGCCGTGCTTGCTCTGTTTTCGCTCAAATAACTTGTAGAGGAAACTTTACGTCATCATCATTGTCGCCATCATAATCATTATCATCAGCCTAACAACGCCCACAGCACGACAAAGTCATCTACCATGGACCTCCAATTAACCTTGACCTCAGTTATCTGCTGCTACCTTAATCCCGCAAACTTCTTTATCTCATCAACCTACCTGACTTTCAGGGTCGTCTGAAGTTGAGGTTGCTGTGAGCTCCAGGCGGAATTAAACTTGCGTTAATCTGCTGGAAACTGCTCCACCATTGCGTCGCTTAATCAAAAAATAAACGTTAGAGATTAGTGCACAGTTACGTGACCTACCCCACCTGACTGTCTGCCGCCCTCTCTTGGAATGCATTGCGTTATCCTAAGGGGCCATCGGTTATTTCCCCTTCGCACTACCTGCCATACCCATGTGCCTATATTTTCTTCAAGATTTCAGAGCGGGTATCATTGACACGCGTCTGTTTCCTGACCCACTCTGCGCTCTTCCTTTCACTGGACGTTGCCTATCATTTTCCTTTCCATAGTTCACTGTCCACCACTTAATTCAAACCCTTTTCGTTGCCTTCAAATATCTTCCCCATACGCGCCCCTGTATGAGTACTTGCAAAGTACACTCATTATATGCTTTCCTATTAAGGGGCTCCGGTAAGCTGCTACTCACTACATGAGAGTACGTGTCAAACACCCTCCACCGCATTCTTATCATCCTAGCTATTTCACGCTCGTGGTCGGGATCAGCGGTCACTACCTGCCCTAGATAGGTGAATTTGCTTACCGCTGGAGTTTGATACCGCTTTGTTTGGTATTCCCTGCATAAAATTCTTGAAGTAGCCTGCCGAAATTACGTGAATGGCAGGATAGGTCGTCAGGCACTCCGTATACTGCTCGCAGCGAGCGACAGAATTAAAAAAAAACACGAAGAAGAAAACGACAAGACCACACACATAATTGTGTGGGTGCCGGGACACACGGGGTGGCAGGGAATCATGAGGCCGACAGGATAGCTCGAGGATACAATATTTTCCGAGCATCCAACGAGACCACGGAACTCGTGCCAGCATCCAAGGAATACTCGGCCATACTACAAAACCCCAGAGGCAGGAGAATCACATATCCCCCGCGGCCGATATCCTCTCTCAACAGAGAGGAAGCTATCACTTGGAGATAATTAAAGACAAGTTCTATCCAAACCTACATATACTAAACAAAATGCACCCTACGATATACGTGGACAAATATCCCTGGTGCGACGAAAAACCCACACTATATCACACCACATGGGCCTGTGAAAACATTGACGTGGTCCCCAAAATACAAAACCCGAGTGCGGAGCAATGGAAGAGACTGCTGTCCAGCGACCGCTGTGAAGGCCAACAAGGTCTGGTACAGCAAGCTCAACGGGCGGCAGTGGCCAGCGGAGCCCCGGACTAAGGGCAACCGACCATTGAATAAGAGTGGGCGAGCTCGACAGAGGAGACTCCCGGTGTTACAACCAAGGAGAGAGCTCTGAAGATGCCCCAAAACCACAGAGCAGAATAGTTTCCTCCTCCTCCTCCTCCTCCTCCTCCTCCTCCTCCTCCTCCTCCTCCTCCTCCTCCTCCTCCAAACGCAATAAATGCACTTGCCAGTCGACGCTGTGTGCGCACCTCTTCAGATTTAGTTTTCTGCGCTGTTTCTTTGCCTAGCAATCTGAATGCGAATGTGCGCAATATCTCCAAAGGTGTTAGTCAAAGGCACTTCATATAATCTGCACTCGAAAGCGCACCTCTGATGGCTGGCAACCCAGTGCTAACAACGTGCATGCTGCAGGAAGCTTTCACGCGTACATGTTGCACGAGGGGCCTTTGTCATTACTGAGAGAAATGTGCTGAGATATCAGAATAAACGAGATTCCAGGGGTTCGTTCCCTACCTCAAGTAAAGCTCATCGAGTGACCGACGAGGACATGACATTGTGGAGGTCTCTGTTCCGTTGATGTGGGATTGCAGATGGTACGTGATAGTTATGTTTAGCAAAGTCTAATGTCATGAAAATAGGATAGTCACGAAGTAAACGTGGTTAACAATTGCATATCATGTGTGCTCCCGAGATGAAATGTGCTGTTGCCGTAGCATTTGTGCGTAAGAATAGGTAGATAGAGAGGAGGGGGGGGGGGGGGAGGCAGGGATGTTAACCAGAGGGGCTTTCGGTTGGCTACCCTGCACTGGGGAAAGGAACGAGGGGATTAATAAGGGAAGGGAGAAGGAACGGGAAACACGGTCAAAATCTGTCAATCAAGGCAGTCGTTTGTAAACAAAAAAAAAAGAGTGTCTTGTAAGCCTCGATGGCAGTCGACGTTGTGGCCACGGACCGAGGATCTTGTCCTCTGTGAAAAGGCGAGGATCGAGGCCGTCCAGAGCACAACGCAGCTTACATATTTCGTTCGCAAAGACAGGGCACTCACACAGGATATGACTGATTGTCTCTTCGCAGACACAGTCTACACAAGAAGGGCTGTCGGCCATCCCGATCCGGCAAGCATATTGATTTGTGAAGGCAACGCTGAGCCATAGACGGCACAGCAATGCATATTAGCGACGAAGTATGTCACATGGAAGACGGATGCGCAGTCCTGTGCGTAAAAAAGTTCCTTGTTTACTAGTATGGGCCAGGATGCAAGGTAGGGAGAACGGGGAGACTCATTTTTTTGCAGACCATGCACGTGTCAAGTGCTCAGCTCTGCCTTGGTTCACGAAGGCGAACTAGACGAGATATAACTTTTATGGAGCTGCTGTCAGTAAGGAAATTAGTAAAGGGTGCTGTCGCGTGTACACTTTAACGGGAATAACGTGAACTTTGGCTTCATTATAGGCACTACACTACATTTAGCATGACACCCAGCTTTCCTCATGTAAGTGTTGATGTGCATATGTATTCGACTATCCTGCATTACTTGTACGCGCGTCTCGTGTTCCTGTTCTATGTGCTTGGGGCAGGAGTATGCGTTCGTATAGGCGTTTCCGGGGTTCATGTGGATTAGTCGCGGTCGGTCTTTATTGTAACATGGCATGGACTTGAAAAAAAATTTGGAAAGGAAAAAAGCAAAAATTTTGTCGACATATCGATGCAGAAAAAAGAAAACCGTTATTACGCACAGATACGCTGCAGGCGTCTTTCGACGACCTGATTGGTTCCTGACCCGGATTTTATAATCTAATTAGGACTAAGCCTACTGATGGGATTATACCCTCGGGGAAGGCTTGCTAATAACTCGTCGAGAGCAGCTATGCAGGCTCAATATTTCTGGGCGCGGACTTTTTATTCAGTGTTACTCGAGTCTTAAAATAGATAGGAAAAATTCGCGAGTAGCAAATGAACAACTAAAAAAAATTTTCCTGGGTGTGCATAGAGCTCGAAATTGGATTTAGGAGCGTAAAATTAAACTCCAGTCTCCGTATTTCCATACACGGCTCAACTATTTTGCTCATTGGCCCTTATTTTTCTGCTATATTGCCCGTATACTGACTGGCATGCTGAAATTTTAGTCCTTCGGTCCAATTCGATCTCATAAAACATCGGCATTCCCTTCCCGTGCTCTAAGTAGACGAGAATGAATATGATTGAGAATGACGGGGCCCCACAATAGTTGGGCGCTTTTACGATTGGCAAGGTTTGCCTTTGTTTGGGCCGTGCAAATATTGAACACATGCTTTGCTTCCTACTTTGGGCGGATCTTTATTCGCCTACGCAACACCAAGCAGGAAAAGGCTGATATAAGAACGGCGAGGAACATACAAAGACACTGCAAGTGGTCATATTGGTCTCTGACGTAGTCGGTTACTTGCAGTTCCATTCTGTGCTTAACTTTTGGTACAAGGGCAACGGAGACAACCTGATAATTCTTTTTTGTCCACCTAGTTATGAGCGTGAATTCAGCGCACCAGATTAGAATTTTTTTCGGCTGTTTCTGAGTAAAAGCTATTACCTTAGACGTGGCGCGGAGGAATTTTGCATTATAGTTCCGCTTGGTTCTTTTGCACGCTGTGTATTACTAGATATTATAAGCACAAAAAAGTTCTTCAAGTAAAGGATAGAACCCGGCTTCTTACATAGACCTGACCTCCTCGAGGCTGCGGATTTACATAACCACGATGATTTACACGGGCACTGCTCAAAAAGAAAGCTGTTAACAGTTTCCGTCTATTCATCATGTGTACATTGTATAGGCTTGCGACGACTCCGATTCAAGAAGTTCCTACTGGAGATAATTTGAGCCTGCTGAGGTCTCATTGCATACTAAAGCCAATGCTCCTCTTCACAGACATTTGCAACAATAGTCGGTGACCCTTGTATTCAGACTTAGCCGCCTACTATATCCTCATTTGTTACCATTACACCGGTCACCACATTTAAGCTTAATATGCATAGAAATACAGAATTTTCTTAACTTTGTAGTGCCGAGACAATGAAAACTCCGCCTAAGAGTCACGATCTCCTATTACGTCTTCATTAGCCATCCCGACGTTCCAGAAATGTGAAAAAAATTGGCAGATTTATTGAGAAGAATGTCACTTGCGACTAACTACAATTAGTAAAGTATAATAACTTAAGAACGCCTTTGAAAAGTCAGAAGTTCGCACCATTGATCAGGCACGTACTGTACATTATTGGCAAAATGCTAACCTGTTTTATAACCTGTCGAGGAAGTAGCGCGCGCCTAGAAATTTCTGTTGTTTGGCACTAGCGGGGGTCAGCTTCAATAGTGAGTTACCCTACAGCAGGGCTTCCGTAGTGCAGCTGAAACTTTGAGTTTCTTTACTGAATATGTTGGAAAAAGCTGTTTGCGCAGTAATGTGCGCAGTTGATCGATGCACTGCCATAAATGAAGAGCGTTTAAGTTTTAGAGTTTGCATCGAACGTAATACATAGGACACCCGTGGAGACCATCCGTGAAGACGAGCATTGGCGCGACCGAGTGAAAGGCTACTGGAATCGCAATGTAAACTACTGCAATGATGTGAAACAAGTTTTGGAGGCGTGAAGCGCTGATTATGTGTCCTAGTAACAAAGCACTTTCATAATCACACATGGTTCAATGTCGCATAATGCAGGCTTACAGAAGAAAGAAGGAACCAAACAAAGGATATGAACGTGCGGCCTAGAGAACGTCATAGTGGGTTGTAAAGCGATGCCTTTTAATAAACTAGCATTGTTTTTTATTTTGCTTTGCTGATATCTCAGCACTCCGCCGCAGTAGGGACCAAATATAAAGCAACCTTTGAATGCATTAAATGCTTCCTAATTTATAGCCTCCAAAATTCATGGCCACTAGCTTTAACGTTTATACCTCCCCTTCTTTCTGGCTTCTCCTCCTCTGGTATCTTTTTTTTTTCTGCAGAACACTTCAGTAAGCAGAGCGTAGAGAGAGATAAAACTTTTTTTTATGCTATAATAACGGTCTGAGACTAAAAGCTCCGGGCTCTTTTCGTTGCATCCTGGTGTCGCTGAGTTTATAAACGAGGCGCACTTACTACAGAGTACAATATTCCCCCGAATATCAAATATCACAATTTGCAGAATACAGTCTTAGAAGTAAAGGAATCATGAGAATGCCTTTCGAAAGAGTACACGCTTGTCTCATATTTCTCTGCATTTTCCAGAATCGCCGCCCCGCCGCGGTGGCTCAGTGGTTAGGGCGCTCGACTACTGATCCGGAGTTCCCGGGTTCGAACCCGACCGCGGCGGCTGCGTTTTTACGGAGGAAAAACTCTAAGGCGCCCGTGTGCTGTGCAATGTCAGTGCACGTTAAAGATCCCCAGGTGGTCGAAATTATTGTTGTTGTTGTTGTTGACCTCACACAATGGCACATACCCACAAGGGGGATTGGCCATAACCAGGCGGTGACTATTTAAATGACCAGTTGCATGTGGCAAGCATGGGATGACCTACCAAAATTTGGATCGCACAGTTTCCGTAGCCGAAATTATTCCGGAGCCCTCCACTACGTCACCTCTTTCTTCCTTTCTTATTATTTCACTCCCTCCATTCTCCCTGCACCACGGCGCGGTTCAGGTGTCCACCGATATACGAGACAGATACTGCGCCATTCCCTTTCCCCCAAAACCAATTATTATTATTAATTATTATTATTAATCGCCGCACAGCTGCTAAGCCAGAGTGCTGTGCACGCCATTTGCAGGAATGGATATATCTTTACGAAACTTCTGACAAAATCCTGCAACTAATATGGGGAACAGGATCACAGAACTTTCCGTCGTAAACCGGGTGCGCAACCTCTTGGCGACCACTTTTTTCTCTCTCAAACATGGTGTTTATTACAGGCGGTGCTTTACAAGAACAGGCTGTATACAGAGGCTATTTACAAAGCATCCTGCAAGTGGCTACGTTGCACTAGCGTAACAAAGAACAAAGAAACACAATTACTCCTAAGTTAACAACCAAAATGGGGGGGGGGGGGGGGGGGAGGGAAATAGCACATCAAAGCTGCATATTGGAACCAGTGTCATTGCTTTTGAGCGCGTTTGTATCATTCAAGTCTGGGAGCGGCTTCCAGCGTACATTTCACGAACTCCAGTGGTTGAACTTAGCGTTCAAAGTTAGCGTTGGCACATCTCAGTAAACTAATGATGAAACATTCCAGGCAACAGCAGCGCACCGTAGAAAATCTTCGCTCGGGAGTAATTTCACAATTTCAAACAATTTCATGGCGCACGGTACGTTGAAAGCTCCTCATTCGGAGACGGAGATTACTGGAGTCCTGTTGCATAATTAGTTGCCTTAAAAAATCCTACGTAGCTTTACTTACACTCGCGTCGAGACTTCACACTGTAATAGCGTTGGAACATGAAGTATTCAGGCTGATATTCCGCGGCGAATCGCGAACATTGACGCGGATTTGACGGAAGCGTTTTCCTTCAACCGAAGCGTCGCTCGTTTCTTCGAAGGGTTTTTCCCTGGAAGGTCGCTGTTTCGAAACAGATGTACGGAAATGTGAATTGCATCCCCGAAGGGCATAAAATACTTTTACTTAGTGATGCAGCTATAATTGTTTCGCAGAAATTGCGACACTTACAAGACAGTCACTTCTCATGTTCATGAACGCAAGTGCACGCCTTCACTGAATGGCACTTGCTGAGAGCTTTTGCTCAGGTGCATCGCTTTTTTGCGGCCGTTCGAAACGAGGTCTCCTTATTTACGTCCAGCAGAATCAGTGGCGGACCTAGTTTGCGTGAGACGCTAGTTAGAAGCGATCATAAAGCTACGCTGCATTACGCAAGCAAAAAAAAAACAACAAACGCCGTTCGACTCTTTTTGGCCGTAGAGAGAATGCGACGGCTAATGTACTATTTGGCGAGGTAGCGTTTCATTCACTCCTGGAGTAAAGAGATGCTAGAGAAAGTGCAGTATCCAATATATACTCTACCTGAGAGTGTATTAGTTACTATAGCGCAAGATAGAGAGAGAGAGGGCGTTGTCGGGATTCTGTTCTTGCTGTCGCAGGTGTTTCACTGCCCCGTTTAGAAGTAGTAGCCTGCATTCAGACAAATTCTGGTCGCTGTCTTCAGCCATGTTTTCGGCGGCTTTGCGACTGACATGGCCGCTTTCAGCAAACGAATCTTTTGAACATATTCGCAAAGAACGACAGACTGGTATAGTTAGCTCTTTTACGCCGGTCGAATATCACAGTGACGCCTTATGTAAACACAGGGAAACCTATTTCCGTTATGTGTTGGCAACGCGATGGCAATATCATCTGTTGATGCCTTCACCGGAAGTTGTAACTTCCGGTGAAGTTACAACTTCCGGAAGTTACAGGAACTGGTTACAACTTCCGGTCTGGTGACAATATTTACCGTCTGGTGACGTCATTTTCTCCAACCAACGGGAATCGGTTCAGTGACGTCGCTTCCCCCAGCCAATGGGAATAGTCCCGTCTTGTGACGTCACTACCCTCTAGCCAATGGGCGAATTTTGTGACTGAGAACGTATTTTTGCCCCTTCGCGCTCCTAAATCTATCGCATTAAAATGCGATCAATCTGCTTCTGCCCGCAGAGCTACTTGAATTGCTAAGATATTTGCATAAACAGTTCGTTTTCAACATACATATCAAAGAAAGGTAAAGGTGTCAGGTGCCAGAAATGCAGGAGACATATATTGAATGATTAATTCATGAAAAAAGCTGACCCTAACGCCAAAAATGGCCAAATTTTTTTGTGTTCCCAATGGTACATTATTAAGTGATAACGAAGAGGCGAATTTCACAGTTGATTTAATGTATGCGCCTGCGTATTTACACGCAGGTTTGTCGCCCTTAGAAATTCAGCAATAATATATGTTTGGTAAATTTTATTGTTCTGTAATCATTTTTATGAATTTCACAGTTTGTTACATTCTTGCAATCAAGGGACCATTAGCGACGAAATCATGGAAGTTTATAAGCTACATGCGACATTTTCAATGCGTGGTCATTACAAGGCTAAACTGAACTGCTGCTCTATTTGGAAAATCGTGCAAATTTTAGCTTTAATCACTTCAAGTGCAATGTGCTTAGTTTCCTTCTTAACCCAAGACAGCGAATATCAGGTCAGATGGCACACAATGCGAAATTAAAAAAAAAATCTTTCTAAAGCCCGTCGTAAACATGTATCTGCCTAAAAAAATTAACGAGGTTATATTCGCGAACGCAGCATATTTTACAGTGGGAGTGAGGAAAAGTAAGCTCATTGGCCCGCAATTCAACGTGGAATAAATAACTTTTAAGCACATCTTAGCACTCGCAGCAGTTCAACCACCACAAAAAAAAAAAAAGCACACACGTTTGACGGACGAGGGTCATAATTTTCTCGTGTACTAAAAAAAATATTCTTAATTTTGAGTATACTGGACAATGCCCAGCATAGAGCCGAAAATTCAAAGTAGAGCGAAAGATATTTCAACCTCATTGCTGCGCACAAATAATACAAAAATGAACGTTTCAAAAATGTTCCAGAGAAATATTACACCCAAGGTCTCTGGAGGATATTACCCGGAATAGTGCGGCACCGCCGGGAACTATACTGTGCGGGCGAAGCAGCCATATTTGCCTACAAAAACGGTCAATACGTGTCCAACTTGACGTAGGGGAAGGGTGTCGCGAGTAGGGTTCAAAAGCTTGCGCACACGATCACACTAGTCTCTTGAATATACCGCAATCCAGCAAACGGCCAGCTACAATCTTTCACCCCTGGTCTGCAGCTGCGCATTTCACCTGGCCTGCGGTGACGTGAAGCAACCTAGCTGCGGCATGGTACGGTGGATGCATGTCATTATCAAAACCGTCCCTTCTGTTGTAGCAGAGAGCCCTGTGTTGCAATGTTGAGGGAATCATACATGTACGTTGTGCATGTCATGGTTTATTACGAGGGAAAGAAATAAAACAGGCAATGCGCTGTTGTTCCTTTTGCTGCTTTTCAACTATTGGTTGTGTTAGAGTATAGGACGGAATCTTCCAAAGGTAGCCCAAGTGGTCCCTGCGACCCTAACGGCAGTACACAAAGCCACCATACGGTCTGGCGTTTTTTTTTAAAGATGACACGATGATGAAGAGATGTGAGTAAGCGCTTTGGATATGTAAAGAAGGAAATTAGCGTAATTAAGTCGGAGAACACGAGTCAGGATTTTTACGCATTACTTATCGGTGACAGCTGTCACGTAAGTTACGTAACATTGCTACCCATTATAAAGAGGAACGAACTAGCTATCTTATCTATAGTCCAGAGTTTGACGGAATACCGTCTGGCGAGGGGCGAACATTGTAGAAATAAACATACACTAGCCAAAAGTTTCGACGAAAAAAGGAAACACGACGTTTCGGGGCCCGTACGGAATCAAGGGACCGGTACGGGCCCCGAAACGTCGTTTCCTTTTTTCGTCGAAACTTTTGGCGAGTGTAGGTTTATTTCGACAATTATCTTATCTATGTAGCTGAATCCAAATGTGACAATGCCACAGGCTTCTCCCGTCCGTCATTTCAGTTTTTCGTATTTTTTATATCTTTCTTATCCAATCTCTCACTGTCATCATCAGTGCAGAGCAACAACCGAAATCCTGGTCTCCCCTCTAGCGTAATAATGCAGAATTGTGCTGTAATTTCGGACTTTTAAATACTTGTTCTAGTTATTAGTTTGGTTGGTTTGGTTTACGGGAGTTTAACGTCCCAAAGCTATTCAGGCTATGGAGGATGACGTAGTGAAGGGCTCCAGAAATTTCGGCCACATGGGGTTCTTTAACGTGCACTGACATCGCACAGTACACGGGCCACTAGAATTTCGCCTCCATCAAAATTCGACCGCCGTGGCCGGGATCGAACCCGCGTCTTTCGGGCCAGCAGCCGAGCCCCGTAACCACTCAGCCACCGCGGCGGCCAATTAGTTGTTGATCTCACACTAGTTATTGTCTACGGTCACAAGCAGGCCACGTTGAACTGTGCACGAACGTCCATATGCAAGCTTCGTAAAATGGAGGATTCATGCCAGTGCCTTCGTGCAACTAACCAAAATTTCGGAAGCGAATTTCTCCTTGTTTCGCCAATTAATTGGTGGGTGTTATTTCCATATCAGCTAGGCGTCGCCCCTGTATATACAGATATTAACAGCTGACTGGGGGATGTACGAAGTGCTCTTGAAGCATCTGAACCGACTTCCATGCATCTTCAAAACGCTTAACACCGCATAGCAATTTCTCGTTACAAATCCAACGCATACCATCCTTCGCCACTGAAAAGAATACGAAGACGTATGTAGTGCGTCATAAATACATGCTCGTGTTTATGCTATTACATCTTTAAGATCTCAAAAAGTGAGCCAGAAGCGAAGAAAGAAACAGAGGCTGCGTTTGGGGCAGACTATCGTTACGGCACCAAAACTTCTGGCTTGACGAAACGATGAGTCGCAATTAGCGCCGACATCTACGGGACGAAAGGACGCGGAGGGCGAGGCAATTAAGTGCGTTCCGCCAAAAGCACCCCCGGCGGGTTCATTCGACGACCGCTGGCGCAAACACTAGGAAGCAAGGGGCTTCTGTAACGAATGGGTCCCGGAGAAGAAATATAATCAGCGGCCGTTTTCGGGGCCCGAGAATGATTTTCGTCCGGCCATATACGCGATATATTTTTTTCTTGTTCTTGTTGCTGTTACGCGCACAGGCCACAGGGGCAACCAACGCCAAGGGGTTCTGGGCCAGGGCCGCATTCAATTTCCATCCGAGCCCTCCCACACACGGACGTCAAGACGAGGTCTTCCCCCTCTCTCCCCCACTCGTCCGCTTCTTCTGCCCTTGCTTAACTTGTATGCGTGTATTTTATAGCTCTCCTCCATTCCTCGTACCCTTCTGGTCCGCTAGAGCTTTCTCTTTTTCCCTCTTACTTGTTGTATTTTGCGCGTTTATATCGAATAAGAGTTGCGTGCGTGCGTGCCGTGCGAAAGAGGGTCTGGACAGGGAAGGCAGGTCGAAGGAGAGTGGGTGCGGTGTCGGTGGGGGTTTGCACGGGTCGAGGGGGGTTGGGATGAGACGATGAGTTTTGCGCCACCTTCGGAGGAAGAAAGAAGAAGATAAAGGGGGGGGGGGGGGTGGGGGGGGGGGTTCGCCTGGTGGAAGTTTGACTCCGCTTGCTGCTCACGTACGGGCGTTATTTTCCCAGGACAGTACTTTGGCGGCGGCCCTTCTGATTTCTGCCAACGTCCCGGAAGAAAAAACTGGCCCACAAATAGAGGCGCCCGGCCGGCCACAATCTACGGAGAAGGGATACGTGAAGCGCGATAACCCCGGGGGGAGCAAACATGGCCGAGAAGAAAGCGGAAACCTCGAAAGAGGAGGAGGAGGAGGAGGAGGAGGAGGAGGAGGAAGCGGTGGGGACAGGACGGCGCCGCGGGTTGAGGAAGAGAGGGTAAACAAGAAAACTATAGCACACAAAGTGGTCAGCGCCATATCTTTCTCTTTCAGATATATATCTGTGTATATGCGGCTATTTGTATTTATACTGGGCGTATATATAAGTTGTTGCAAGGAAGAGAGTTTGCCTGGTCCGGTCTTGTTAAATTGATTACGTGAACGAAGGAAGGCTGCCGGGATCGCCTAAAACATCCCGAAAGTGCTCGGAACTCGAAGGAGCACGCACCCAGCTGAGGAGGAGGAGGAGGAGGATGAGGAGGGAAGTGAAACCTCAGCTGAGAAGTTGGTGGCGGTGGGTCAGCGCAGCTCCCCAGCGCTTGCTTTTTTCCTCCAGTTAAGAAACAAGGAAAACAATGGCTCCTAAAAAATAGTGTAGGGCAGGAACACGTATATATCGACGCGGTTTGAGGGCCCCACTCGCTTCGGTCGAGGAGGTTGAGCGTTCTAAACAGATTACTGTCCAGATTTATCTCGAATGATCTTGAGCTCGAAGCATGCCTGAGCTCGAAGCATGCTGGGCAGTAATGCCAAAAAAAGATCGTAGTGATGCGAGTTTTGAGGAGTTCCGTACAGAAGAAGTAGAGCATCAGTAAAATGGTGAATGGGAGGTCAAGCTTGGCTATACTTTGGTCTTCATTACTTTAAAGCTGCTTATATATAGCAGCATGAGGAAGGAGTGATTACGTCAAAGTAAAAACAAAAACGTACTTTCTAAGCGAATCAAAAGACGAAGAATGCAGAAAGGGAGGCCCGAGTGCGAGAAATCTGGCGAAGCATTTCTAGTTTGGATGGCTGCCACCCCGTGCTGCGTGGCGCTGAACACTGAAAAATCATCGCGGGAATTTCGAATGTTCGTTACGTCGCAATTGAATTTGTATGGCAGTCCGAAACATTTTACAAGAGCACACACAGAAATCATTTTTAACGCTATGTTAGTTGTTGCAGCCAGGAGGAAGGGTAGCCCATGATAATCGCCTTGTTCACGCAGAATCTCTCGGGATTCTCTAGTTTTCTCAAAAATTCAAGTTTAAAATTTCCCAATTAAATTAAGCGGTGTAGTATGGCGGCAGTCAACAGACGACGCCAGTTGCTGACGTCCCTAAAAAATATTGGCACGTTCCACATTCATACTTTCTATTTATGGCTGCAAATCAAGGAAACAGCTCATTTACTTTGTTTTTTGTTGACAAGAATCTATTATAGAGAAATAATTGTACTTGATAGCGCCACAGGCAACCTTTCGGCAGCAAAGAAGACGGATTTGTGAAAGAACTGACATATAAAAAAAACGCAGCAGAACAGATCATTAACAAATGCACAGCATAGCAAAGCACGCCACACAACGGTACGGAACACTCTGCAGCATTTCACCAGTATAATAACAAGGGATTTAATACGAAACAATACACACCGCAGTCCGAACACCAGATGTCAGTGAAATACTATGTGCAAAGCATATAAGAACGCAGCATTGACAAATATAAAGCTGCGTCATCTACCAAATCAACATTGAAACAACTATCCCATTTATTTCGTGACACCCTTAATGGAAGTTGCATCGGTGTTCGTCAAATATTTAGGGGAATACCCTGAACAGTGGGAACAATGACCAACACTGTTCCCACTTCGAGTTATTGACCAATTCGCTCTCGCCCTACCATAAGCTTGCCATCCCGGTTAGCTCAGTTGGTAGAGCGACTGCTCCGGTGAAGCGGTGGTCCCGGGTTCGAACCCCGGACCAGGACGAGTTTTTCTTTAACTGCGATGCTACTGAGAAAGCTGTATAGCTTTCCTCTGTAGCCGTATGGCTGTGCTTGGGTAGATGCGAATGAGTCATTACTCCATTATTATAAGCGGCATCGGTATGTGTTGAATCTGGGCGAAATGGGAGCGGCTTCAAGTCGCCGCGAACATGTCCGCAAGTGGAGGTTAAGGGAATGAAAACAGGGAGGCTGCCTCATGGGTGGTTTTATGGGCCAATTTTGCAGGAGGTGGTTTGACTTGATCCCATTCGAATCATATACTTCTTCGGCTTTTATCGCCGAAAAATGGAGGTTCACCATGGTTACCCCCTTTTAAAATTTCTCTCTTGGAGCCCCGCCCCTCCTATAAATACGTCTTTGGGCTGCTTTAATGAAAGGGGGAGGTGGAAATAAAACTGCTTTAGTTATATGCACACATATTTAACCAAATTTGGTACAGATATCTAACTTACTATGCTGATTTCAGAACTCTACATTATTTTTAGCTAGTTATATAGTTTTTGAGTAATTAGAATGAACAAACTCGTAAAGTCACTCCTAGGGCAATAAATAATTAAAAATAAAGTGTACAAGTATTTCATGTCAGCACGTCCATATTGATATGTTGAGCGCGATACAATGTTAGTAATTTTTTTAAATTCCCAGTACCCAGAGAAACAAAAGTTATCAACTCCAGCATGCACATATTCATGAAAACGTTTCTTACAAAAATAACATGAGAAATTATTACAGGGTTATGGTTTATGTGGGCTTAACGTCCCACAGCGACTAAGGCTATGGGACGCCATAGTGAAGGGCTCCGGAAACTTCGACCACCTGGGGTTCTTTAACGTGCACTGACGTGGCACAGTACTCGGGCCTCTATAATTTCGCCTCCATCGAAATTCCACCGCCGCGGCCGGGATCGAACCCGCGTCTTTCAGGTCAGCAGCCGAGCACCATAACCACTTAGCCACCGCGGTGGCAGAAATTATCATACATGTGCATAAATAATCGAGAAATTTATTGCACTCTTCAAGGTCTCAAGATTGGAGCGACCGCACATTAAAAGAAATTATAATTTCAAAAGTGGCAGTTCAAGCTTAGATTGAATTAGTCTTAATGAGAGAGGTACAAACGTGAAGGTTACGAAAAAATTGAGAAAATTGAAACTTTTGAAAGAAAAAGGCCATTTTATTTGCCTCCTCCTCCTCTCCCTGCCCCTTATGACAGTTATAAAAGCAATTGTAGCGACTGCGCCGTAAGTTTTTCTTCATGTTTTTCTGTAATTTAGCAGAAAATGCGCTCCCTGTTTTGTTGTAGTGTTGTTGTTGCTGTTGTTGTTAGCCTTTCAAAGGATGGCACATACCCACACTGGGGGATCGGCCAATAATCGGAAGGCAGAGGCTGCTATTCACCTGTACACAATAAAGGAAAAAGAAAAGCACGCGGGAGAGAAACACCGGTGGATTGTACCTTAAGAAGGGCATGGACTGAAAATGGATTAGAGTTTGGATTAAAAAACACTGAGAGGGATTAAAAAACGGAATAATTAAGACAAAATGTAATAACGCATACAAAAGAAAACATTGTAGCACCCAGCAATGCATTTGATGTGATTCTAGGAAGAAATTTGAACAACGGTATTAGCAGTGAAGCAACATGTGTAGCAACATGTGCCTTCTTAGCCGATAGGCGGCGCTGAGTTCCATCCTCTTGCGGTTTCGCTGAAGAATGCCTGCGGAATCGTCCAATATATAGTCGCGGGGCTGGCTGTGTGCTCGTGTTCTGCCTGTCGCCATCATCTCTAGAGGTTTTCTTTCCACTCAGTGTGACCGTCCGTGTGCTTTTAAAATAGCGTACCCCTTCATAGTAAAAAAATTCCTCCTCGTGCTTAGATAGTTTTCTTTCCAGCCGATTTCGCGATGGACGTTGGTCGGAACGGACCCTTAGACTTATTTGACATTTTAGGTCGAGTGCGTTAGTGCCCGCATGTTGGAAAAAAAAAACAAAAAACTTCCGGCATCAGCGTTGGCCACCGTTTGAAGCCTCGCAGATGGCCGGCACCCGCAACATAGGTGACCCACCTAGGTGACATGACCGCGTGGCGTCATCACAACCTGTCCTGAAGATTGTGAAAAAACTAACCAACATGGCAGGCGGCAGCTATATTATGATTGGCCACGAGCGGTTGCTCGGGAAGAACAACCTGGTTCGCACAAGCCCCACCGGTGGCAGCACCTGCCATCGCAGAGCAGTGGCGCATCGCTTAACCGCTGCACCACTGCGCCAGGAGAGGTATGAGAGATCTATGAATGTAAGGTGGAGAATTATCCGTTCCGCTTTTATGAGCATTAACCCATTAACGCTATCGCGTCATACCCTTGACCTGGAGCTTAAGTGTATCCTCCAGCTTTTTGTTCACATTGTTACGAAGACGCTTTTTTTTCAGGAAAAATCCCATCTAAGTTTAGGGGCAGTTTTTAAAAAAGAATTCACAAAGCTTACACTTGCTCATGCTGAGCTCAGTGACTTGCACAGCATAGTGTAAGCGTAATGGATTTTTGTTTCGCAGCTACAGCAGCATATACTGTTCCTAGTGCCATTCATAGTTTGCACAGCTGCTTCTGCCCTTACAAAAATGGTCTATAGCCATTCTATAGTCTTCTTATAGACTCTATTGCTTTCCTATAGATATTTCTTTTTGTCTATTCATAGTCTATAGACAAAAGTCTACTAAAAGTGTATGGTCATAAATCTATAGGTTGTCTATAGACTGTGTGACATTCCGTGTGTGCTACGAGGATCCACGTTCGACGGCGCGGCGTAGACGGAGACCCGTGACAGCGGCATCATCAATTACCCAGCCATGCTCTTTGAGTGACGACCAGAACAACCGGACCCGCCGCCGCCCCGGGGAAACAGGCTTTATCCTCCCCAATTTCCGGGCACATTCCAGGACAAGGGAGCTGTCAGCGGGCCAGAGCGCGCCGTACCACAGCCGACGCTATGCGCTACCGCGAAGACAACATTCTTTCCCTCCTTCCCCTTTCGACGTGGGCTATCGCCGGGAAGGCACCCACAGCTTCCCGCCGTGCCTCGTGAACAAAAGCGCATTCCCAGAAGGGCCGTGACGGACACCTGTCATGGCGGACAGGCAGTACTCGCCAAGAATGTGGAAAGACAGGCGCTAGTGAATTAGCTCCGAAGAGAGAGCCTGTGTATACTCTCACTTGAGAGAGAGTGGTGGCGTTTTTGTTGTTTATTTAGTTTGTATTGTTAACAGACTCTGGGGTCGAGGCTAAGCCCAACCCAAGGGGTGGTCCCCATCTCGCATGTTATTTTGGATTGGAGAATTGATGCTTTGGGCGGGCCACTGGAAATGACCGCCCTTAGTCCTTTGTTAATCAAGTGCTTAAAAGCACATGTAAACGGATGCAGGCCAGTCTGAGCTGGGGCTCCATGCTTAGCATGTAATGTGATGCTACTTAGGCACTAACCTGCCCGGTCGATGAGTAAAGTAGTGCAAAGTTTGTTCTTTTGTAAATTCAGTTCTGCTTTTTCCAGTTTAACTCTCTGTATATGTATGTTGTAAAATTATGCTCTGCTGTCATCATCTACAAGCTCGCCTCCTGTTCATCTTCCAAGCCGAACGACACTAGAGGAAGGGTTTGTGAACCATCCTCGAAGAAACGGACGACTATTGAAATTCTACTGCATACACGCTCAGGACGACATCGTTCGCCAAGAGGGCCTTCAGCGCCGAAGCCCGACGGCGTGCAGCTTCTGCCAGCAACCGCTCGAGCCCAACTCCGGAGCCACTCCATCGCCCCCATGAAGTCGTCGGCACGTAAGCTCGGACGCCCCAGCCTCTGATGTGTAATCTTAATCATGTGTAATTATTGAATATACCTGTTTGTTTAAACTGAGCCATACGGTGTCTCTTTGCCTCTCCGTCCCGTGTGGACCTGCGCATTATGGGGGTCATCACACTGGTGTCAGAAGTGGGGTCTCAAAAGCAAATGTCCTCTGAATGCGGTGACATTCATGACTTCAAAATTGTAATCAAAAGGGAATCACGGGACTGATTGTGGGACTTTTACCCCCATTTGAGAGGCTTGAGGCACTGGAGGGCTTGAAAAAAAAATGACTGTATCTGAGGGAGCTCCCACTCCACAGCCGTCGCTCGGAGCAAGCATGCTGGCATTAGGAAGCGTCATTCCGACGTTTACGGGAGATAAGACAGGGGTTCCAATCTGCGATTTCTTTTCCATGCTAGAAGAGATTGGGAAAATTGGGGGATGGTCCGATGCTCAAATGCTGGGAATGGCGAGGTGTAAGATGGCAGGAGCTGCTCATGATTTTGCCTGGCGAGACGAAAAAGTAAAATCCACAAAATCATTTGCGGAATTTAAGAAGCTCGCGTTTGAGCATTTCGACACTGAACCACGTCACGTGCGGGTACAGAGGTTCCGTGACGCCGGACAGATGGTAGGGGAGGACGTGCGAACATTTGCGTCGCGGCTTCAGCGCCTAGCACGCGATACGTTAAGCAGGGAGGAGGAAGGAGACCAGCTAAGGAAGAAATACGCGGAGGATATACTTAAAGAGGAAATGACCGCTTTGTTCGTGGCTGGTCTGCAAGGCCCCGTGCGCCGGGTCGTGCTCTCGCGCAAGCCGAGCAATTTCGACCAAGCCGTGGAGGCCGCATTGGATGAGGAACAAAATGAGGCGTTAACGACAGCCGCAGCGAGAGTACGCGTCATAGAGAGAGCGGTGCTCAACCCTGAGGTTGCTCTCTTGACAGAGCGGTTAGATCGCTTGGAACAGCTGCTAACTCAGCAGGTAGAACGCCAGGTTGAAGCGCGCGCTCAACAGCGCCCATTCGCTGGAAACCGGAGACCGCCACAAAGCTACAGGCGCGGTATGCGAGATTTTGAAGAAATCGTATGCTTCGCTTGCCAGGGTCGCGGACACATCGCCAGGTTCTGCCAAAACGTGCGCCGTGGGGAGCCACAAAGAGAAGCAGGCGAGACACGCCCTAAGCAAGCCGACAGCGGGACTCCAGATACCGAGACAAAAAACTAGTTAGTCCTCCCCAGCCTGAGGAGCGTGGGGAGGGAGCAGTGGATGATGAGGTGGTGGTAGTTTGTGTGGCCGACGAGGCATGCCCTGTTGTGCGTTGCAAGTTAAATGGTTGTTGTATGGAATTGTTGATAGATACGGGGTCAAAGGTGACATTGCTTAAGGAGAGCAGTTTTAACACGCTTCGAAGGAAGGGGGACCGCGAGGTGTTGGAAGCGTCGGGTGGTATGGCAACCAAATTTGTAGGCATAACGGGGGATCCTCTTGGCTTAAGTGGACTCTACCGGTTACACTTTTCTCTCGGCGGAATTGCATTGGAGCACCCCTGCTACGTATGCCCGGACACGGTGTCTCTGCCAAACGGAGTGTCAGGTATATTAGGGCAGGATTTTTTGAGAAAAGGGAAGGTAGTAGTCTCATTCTCTGAGGAAGAGGTTAATGCGGGCGGCTCAAATGTTCCGTTTTTGAACAGGAGAGGGGCTGAGATTCGCATTACCGATATTGACACCCGTCAAACAGTGGGATCATTGGAGAAGGTATATTCGCGGGTTGCCGTCCGGCTGGTCGAGGAGGCGGTCGTCCTTCCTTGGTCGGAGCACATTTTGTACGCGTTTGTGCCTTCAGATGTAGAGAGCGGCGCCGTGGGAGTGCTTGAGCCGGTCGACTCTCTCAGCAATGGCCTGAAGGCAGCCGCGTGCCTCGTGACAGTTAATGACGCCCACAGAGTGCCCCTACGGGTGGTTAACTGTAGCCAGCAGCCACTGAGCCTTCCCAAGAACAAAACATTGGCTTTCTTCACCTCTGCGATAGAGAAACGTGAGCCCACCGATACGGTACTCGCAACTGTAGAGCATGCTAGTCCTTCGGCTGCTCCAAAGGTGTCGTTCGATCTTTCTCACGTAAAATCCAGGGAGAGGGAGGCTCTGGCTGGTTTGCTGAACGACTACTCGGAGGTATTCGCCGCGTCCAACCTGGATTTGGGCTGCTGTGGCGTTATAAAGCACAG
The DNA here is from genome assembly GCF_052857255.1 of Amblyomma americanum. NCBI lineage: Eukaryota > Metazoa > Arthropoda > Arachnida > Ixodida > Ixodidae > Amblyomma > Amblyomma americanum. The sequence goes on along the minus strand of NC_135502.1, from coordinate 73,085,513 downwards.
GATAGAAACCGGCACTTCATCGCCCGTTTACCAGCGTGCGTACAGGATTCCTTACTCCCAACGTGAGGAGATGGAGCGGCAGGTGCAGGACCTGATTGATCGCGGCATTGTCGAACACTCAAAGTCACCCTGGGGAGCACCAGCACTATTGGTGGAAAAGCCAGATGGCTCGTATCGATTGGTAGTGGACAACCGCAAACTAAATGCCGTAACTCGCATCGATCCATACCCGATCCCCAATATACAGGAGACGCTTTCTCAGCTGGGCTCTGCCAGGTACTTCACGGTAGTGGACATGGCGGCGGGATTCTGGCAGATAGCAATGGATCCGGCAGATGCCGAGAAAACGGCATTCAACACGCCCTCAGGGCACTATGAATGGAAAAGAATGCCGATGGGTCTGGCCAACAGCCCTGCTGTCTGGCAGAGAACCGCTGATGTTATCCTGGCAGGTGTGACATTCCGTGTGTGCTACGAGGATCCACGTTCGACGGCGCGGCGTAGACGGAGACCCGTGACCGGCATCATCAATTACCCAGCCATGCTCTTTGAGTGACGACCAGAAAAACCGGACCCGCCGCCGCCCCGGGGAAACAGGCTTTATCCTCCCCAATTTCCGGTTACATTCCAGGACAAGGGAGCTGTCAGCGGGCCAGAGCGCGCCGTACCACAGCCGACGCTATGCGATACCGCGAAGACGACATTCTTTCCCTCCCCCCCCTTTGTCGTGGGCTATCGCCGGGAAGGCACCCACAGCTTCCCAGAAGGGCCGCGACGGACACCTGTCATGGCGGACAGGCAGTACTCGCCAAGAATGTGGAAAGACAGGCGCTAGTGAATTAGCTCCGAAGAGAGAGCCTGTGTATACTCTCACTTGAGAGAGAGTGGTGGCGTTTTTGTTGTTTATTTAGTTTGTATTGCTAACAGACTCTGGGGTCGAGGCTAAGCCCAGCCCAAGGGGTGGTCCCCATCTCGCATGTTATTTTGGATTGGAGAATTGATGCTTTGGGCGGGCCACTGGAAATTACCGCCCTTAGTCCTTTGTTAATCAAGTGCTTAAAAGCGCATGTAAACGGATGCAGTTCAGTCTGAGCTGGGGCTCCATGCTTAGCATGTAATGTGATGCTACTTAGGCACTAACCTGCCCGGTCGATGAGTACAGTAGTGCAAAGTTTGTTCTTTTGTAAATTCAGTTCTGCTTTTTCCAGTTTAACTCTCTGTATATGTATGTTGTAAAATTATGCTCTGCTGTCATCATCTACAAGCTCGCCTCCTGTTCATCTTCCAAGCCGAACGACACTAGAGGAAGGGTTTGTGAACCATCCTCGAAGAAACGGACGACTATTGAAATTCTACTGCAAGCACGCTCAGGACGACATCGTTCGCCAAGAGGGCCTTCAGCGCCGAAGCCCGTCGGCGTGCAGCTTCTGCCAGCAACCGCTCGAGCCCAACTCCGGAGCCACTCCATCGCCCCCATGAAGTCATCGGCACGTAAGCTCGGACGCCCCAGCCTCTGATGTATAACCTTAATCATGTGTAATTATTGAATATACCTGTTTGTTTAAACTGAGCCATACGGTGTCTCTTTGCCTCTCCGTCCCGTGTGGACCTGCGCATTATGGGGGTCATCACACTGGTGTCAGAAGTGGGGTCTCAAAAGCAAATGTCCTCTGAATGCTGTGACATTCATGACTTCAAAATTGTAATCAAAAGGGAATCACGGGACTGATTGTGGGACTTTTACCCCCATTTGAGTGGCTTGAGGCACTGGAGGGCTTGAAAAAAAAAATGACTGTATCTGAGGGAGCTCCCACTCCACAGCCGTCGCTCGGAGCAAGCATGCTGGCATTAGGAAGCGTCATTCCGACGTTTACGGGAGATAAGACAGGGGTTCCAATCTGCGATTTCTTTTCCATGCTAGAAGAGATTGGGAAAATGGGGGGATGGTCCGATGCTCAAATGCTGGGAATGGCGAGGTGTAAGATGGCAGGAGCTGCTCATGATTTTGCATGGCGAGACGAAAAAGTACAATCCACAAAATCATTTGCGGAATTTAAGAAGCTCGCGTTTGAGCATTTTGACTCTGAACCACGTCACGTGCGAGTACAGAGGTTCCGTGACGCCGGACAGATGGTAGGGGAGGACGTGCGAACGTTTGCGTCGCGGCTTCAGCGCTTAGCGCGCGATACGTTAAGCAGGGAGGAGGAAGGAGACCAGCTTAAGAAGAAATACGCGGAGGATATACTTAAAGAGGAAATGACCGCTTTGTTCGTGGCTGGTCTGCAAGACCCCGTGCGCCGGTTCGTGCTCTCGCGCAAGCCGAGCAATTTCGACCAAGCCGTGGAGGCCGCATTGGATGAGGAACAAAATGAGGCGTTAACGACAGCCGCAGCGAGAGTACGCGTCATAGAGAGAGCGGTGCTCAACCCTGAGGTTGCTCTCTTGACAGAGCGGTTAGATCGCTTAGAACAGCTGCTATCTCAGCAGGTAGAATGCCAGGTTGAAGCGCGCGCTCAACAGCGCCCATTCGCTGGAAACCGGAGACCGCCACAAAGCTACAGGCGCGGTATGCGAGATTTTGAAGAAATCGTATGCTTCGCTTGCCAGGGTCGCGGACACATCGCCAGGTTCTGCCAAAACGTGCGCCGTGGGCAGCCACAAAGAGAAGCAGGCGAGACACGCCCTAAGCAAGCCTACAGCGGGGCTCCAGATACCGAGTCAAAAAACTAGTTAGTCCTCCCCAGCCTGAGGAGCGTGGGGAGGGAGCAGTAGATGATGAGGTGGTGGTAGTTTGTGTGGCCGACGAGGCATGCCCTGTTGTGCGTTGCAAGTTAAATGGTTGTTGTATGGAATTGTTGATAGATACGGGGTCAAAGGTGACATTGCTTAAGGAGAGCAGTTTTAACACGCTTCGAAGGAAGGGGGACCGCGAGGTGTTGGAAGCGTCTGGTGGTATGGCAACCAAATTTGTAGGCATAACGGGGGATCCTCTTGGCATAAGTGGACTCTACCGGTTACACTTCTCTCTCGGCGGAATTGCATTGGAGCACCCCTGCTACGTATGCCCGGACACGGTGTCTCTGCCAAACGGAGTGTCAGGTATATTAGGGCAGGATTTTTTGAGAAAAGGGAAGGTAGTAGTCTCATTCTCTGAGGAAGAGGTTAATGCGGGCGGCTCAAAAGTTCCGTTTTTGAACAGGAGAGGGGCTGAGATTCGCATTACCGATATTGACACCCGTCAAACAGTGGGATCATTGGAGAAGGTATATTCGCGGGTTGCCGTCCGGCTGGTCGAGGAGGCGGTCGTCCTTCCTTGGTCGGAGCACATTTTGTACGCGTTTGTGCCTTCAGATGTAGAGAGCGGCGCCGTGGGAGTGCTTGAGCCGGTCGACTCTCTCAGCAATGGCCTGAAGGCAGCCGCGTGCCTCGTGACAGTTAATGACGCCCACAGAGTGCCCCTACGGGTGGTTAACTGTAGCCAGCAGCCACTGAGCCTTCCCAAGAACAAAACATTGGCTTTCTTCACCTCTGCGATAGAGAAACGTGAGCCCACCGATACGGTACTCGCAACTGTAGAGCATGCTAGTCCTTCGGCTGCTCCAAAGGTGTCGTTCGATCTTTCTCACGTAAAATCCAGGGAGAGGGAGGCTCTGGCTGGTTTGCTGAACGACTACTCGGAAGTATTCGCCGTGTCCAACCTGGATTTTGGCTGCTGTGGCGTTATAAAGCACAGGATAGAAACCGGCACTTCATCGCCCGTTTACCAGCGTGCGTACAGGATTCCTTACTCCCAACGTGAGGAGATGGAGCGGCAGGTGCAGGACCTGATTGATCGCGGCATTGTCGAACACTCAAAGTCACCCTGGGGAGCACCAGCACTATTGGTGGAAAAGCCAGATGGCTCGTATCGATTGGTAGTGGACTACCGCAAACTAAATGCCGTAACTCGCATCGATCCATACCCCATCCCCAATATACAGGAGACGCTTTCTCAGCTGGGCTCTGCCAGGTACTTCACGGTAGTGGACATGGCGGCGGGATTCTGGCAGATAGCAATGGATCCGGCAGATGCCGAGAAAACGGCATTCAACACGCCCTCAGGGCACTATGAATGGAAAAGAATGCCGATGGGTCTGGCCAACAGCCCTGCTGTCTGGCAGAGAACCGCTGATGTTATCCTGGCAGGTCTTCTGGGGAGGCTGTGCTTCGTGTATATGGATGACATTATCATATACAGTGGCAGTTTTGATAACCATTTGCGCGATATTGAGCAGGTTTTGGTGCAACTAAGAGCAGCGGGTCTCAAACTGAAGCCCTCTAAGTGCCAATTCCTCAAAAACGAGGTGAAATACCTCGGGCACGTTGTTTCAGCTGACGGCGTGCGACCGGACCCTGAGAAACTAAGGTGTGTCTCGGATTTTCCATCCCCGACTAGCGTCCGCCAGGTCCGGCAGTTTCTCGGCCTGATCGGTTACTACCGAAGGCACATAGAGGAGTTCGCCAAGCTCGCTAAGCCGCTCACCGCCTTAACAGCCAAAAATGTCGCCTTTCGTTGGGACGAAAACGCGGAGAATGCTTTTGGGGCCCTGAAAAGGAAGCTAATGAGTGCACCGCTGTTACGCCACCCGGATTTTAGTTTGCCCTTCGTTATGGCCACAGATGCGTCAAAGTTCGCAGTTGGTGCCGTGCTATCTCAGGTTATCGAGGGCAAAGAACATCCCGTTGCTTTTGCTAGCCGACAGTTGAGCCCCACAGAGCAAAAGTACAGAGCTACGGAAAGGGAGTGCCTCGCCGTTGTCTGGGCAGTAAAGCACTTCAGATGCTACCTTTACGGCCGCAAATTCAAGCTAGTCACAGACTGCCATCCTCTGAAATGGGTGATGAGTGTCAGGGACCCTAGCTCGCGACTCGCTAGATGGAATCTACACCTGCAGGAATACTGCTTTGAAGTTGAGCACAAGTCAGGAAAGACACATCTGAATGCTGATGCACTCAGCCGCACAGCTGCCGTGGCAGCTATAGAAGAGTTTGTCCCCGTAGTCGACCCCGCCGAATTACGCACAGAGCAGTGCAAAGATCCTGACCTGAAGAGAATAATCGAAAGCTTAGAGGGCGCACCGTCTCATCCCGAACAGCTAGGTTATTTCATTGACAAAGACGGCACCCTGTGTCGGCGCACGAGGCCAACCAGGAAAGGGAGACCAGAGAAAACCGCTTGGGAGAGAGTCGTCATACCTCGGTCGTGGACAGAAAGGGTTCTTCGCGCGTTTCACGATGCGCCATGCGCCGGTCATTTTGGCGTAGCGAAGACACGCAGGCGTGTAGAGCGTTTGTACTTTTGGAGTGGCATGCGACAGGATGTTAGAGACTACTGTGCGAAGTGTCATTCCTGTCTCGAAAGAAAAACACCCAAGGGACGAAGACCAGCTCCAATTCAGCCGTTCCCTGAGGTTTCGGCTCCCTTCGAGCGGACAGGTATGGACATAATGGGCCCATTGCCCACGACCACTTCCGGAAACAAGTACATTTTAGTATTTGTCGACCACCTTTCAAAATACGCGGAAGCGGTAGCACTCCCAGATCAGAAGGCAGACACGGTTGCAAGAGCATTTGTCGAACAGATCGTGCTCCGACATGGACCCCCGAGGCAACTCTTGACAGATCGGGGAACGAACTTCGTGTCGCAGCTAATGAGGAGAGTTTGCGAGCTGCTTAAGATCGCTAAGAAGCAGACAACACCGTACCATCCGGCTTGCAACGGCGCGGTGGAGCGACTGAACCAAACCGTGGCCGGGTTCCTGTCGCATTTTGTTTCGCGCGACCAGCGGGACTGGGACTTGTGGCTCCCGTATGCAATGTTTGCCTACAATTCCGCAGCACACGAGAGCACGGGCGAATCGCCATTCTTTCTTCTCTACGGCCGAGACCCGGACCAGCCTAGTGAAGTGCCAGGGGGCCCCCGTCGTGTCCCATACGCTTCACTGGACGACTACAAGGTTGAGCTAGAATCGCGCTTGCAAGTGGCGAGGGACATCGCAAAGGAGTCCTTAAAGAAAGCGGCGAAGCGCAGGAAGGAGGTGCACGATCGCAGTGCTAGAGACGCGCCGTTTGATGTGGGGGACAGCGTGTACATTGAAAACTGCCAAAGGCAGATTGGGCTAGCTCGTAAGTTCCAGACGAAGTGGAGAGGACCGTGCGAGGTTGTCGAGAAGCTTTCTCCGGTAAACTTCAGAGTCCGAGACGTGAACCGGCGTTTGATAAGGATACACGCAAATCGCCTCAAGTCGGCACCGGTTCAGTATTCACGAAATGAGGAAAGGGAAAGCGCGGATTTTGATGGGGACAGAAGTGAAGCGGAGCGCGCAGATAGTTCGCAAGAAACGCCCTCTCCTGCATTTGTTCGGCAGGCGCCCGAGGTGACGGCCGGAATGCCACCGGATTTACTTCATGCATTGCTAGAAGAAGAAGCGCGCGAGGTTGCCGCGCAGATAACGCCAGGAGAGGCTCCTGCCACGAGCCCTCGCGAGTCCCAAAGCAGACAAAGGGGCACAGACTTACTTAGTATGACTCATGAAGGCCGATATCCGCTGCGAAATCGGAAAGCTAAGTCGGACTAATGGCGTAAACAGAGCGGAGTTGTGAACTGGTTAGAATTGTGCAATGCCGCAGCTCATAACATTGCTATGTGCTTATGTGTTAAGTTATCGGAGTTGGTAGTTAAACCTTTCTGTCATTAAGTAACACCTGCACAGGAGAGCATGCGGAGCGCATGCAGAACCTGCCCTACTTCCTTTCGTTATCTATATTTTTGTCTGTGCCGTGATCGTGCTAGAAGTGGGAGCTCCTTTATAACTGTGGTAAATTTATTTCGTCCAGTTCGGACTAGAAAAGAGAGGCTTGGGTGCTGAGTTTCATGTTTATCTGTAAAAGAAGATCAGTGCTGCCCCTGGAGACGCCAGTATTGACAGCGGAGGCATATGGTGTTGTGCAGTGGTGTTGAGTGCAGCGAAAAGTGTTTTGTCGGACGCACTGTGCGAGGCGATTCAGAAAGACAAGGGGAGCTGCGTGGACTCAAATGTTCGGAGAACATTCTTCTGGAGGGTGAGCGAGTGTGACATTCCGTGTGTGCTACGAGGATCCACGTTCGACGGCGCGGCGTAGACGGAGACCCGTGACCGGCATCATCAATTACCCAGCCATGCTCTTTGAGTGACGACCAGAAAAACCGGACCCGCCGCCGCCCCGGGGAAACAGGCTTTATCCTCCCCAATTTCCGGTTACATTCCAGGACAAGGGAGCTGTCAGCGGGCCAGAGCGCGCCGTACCACAGCCGACGCTATGCGATACCGCGAAGACGACATTCTTTCCCTCCCCCCCCCTTTGTCGTGGGCTATCGCCGGGAAGGCACCCACAGCTTCCCAGAAGGGCCGCGACGGACACCTGTCATGGCGGACAGGCAGTACTCGCCAAGAATGTGGAAAGACAGGCGCTAGTGAATTAGCTCCGAAGAGAGAGCCTGTGTATACTCTCACTTGAGAGAGAGTGGTGGCGTTTTTGTTGTTTATTTAGTTTGTATTGTTAACAGACTCTGGGGTCGAGGCTAAGCCCAGCCCAAGGGGTGGTCCCCATCTCGCATGTTATTTTGGATTGGAGAATTGATGCTTTGGGCGGGCCACTGGAAATGACCGCCCTTAGTCCTTTGTTAATCAAGTGCTTAAAAGCGCATGTAAACGGATGCAGTTCAGTCTGAGCTGGGGCTCCATGCTTAGCATGTAATGTGATGCTACTTAGGCACTAACCTGCCCGGTCGATGAGTACAGTAGTGCAAAGTTTGTTCTTTTGTAAATTCAGTTCTGCTTTTTCCAGTTTAACTCTCTGTATATGTATGTTGTAAAATTATGCTCTGCTGTCATCATCTACAAGCTCGCCTCCTGTTCATCTTCCAAGCCGAACGACACTAGAGGAAGGGTTTGTGAACCATCCTCGAAGAAACGGACGACTATTGAAATTCTACTGCAAGCACGCTCAGGACGACATCGTTCGCCAAGAGGGCCTTCAGCGCCGAAGCCCGTCGGCGTGCAGCTTCTGCCAGCAACCGCTCGAGCCCAACTCCGGAGCCACTCCATCGCCCCCATGAAGTCATCGGCACGTAAGCTCGGACGCCCCAGCCTCTGATGTATAACCTTAATCATGTGTAATTATTGAATATACCTGTTTGTTTAAACTGAGCCATACGGTGTCTCTTTGCCTCTCCGTCCCGTGTGGACCTGCGCATTATGGGGGTCATCACACAGGTCTTCTGGGGAGGCTGTGCTTCGTGTATATGGATGACATTATCATATACAGTGACAGTCTTGAGAACCATTTGCGCGATATTGAGCAGGTTTTGGTGCGACTAAGAGGAGCGGGTCTCAAGCTGAAGCCCTCTAAGTGCCAATTCCTCAAAAACGAGGTGAAATACCTCGGGCACGTTGTTTCAGCTGACGGCGTGCGACCGGACCCTGAGAAAATAAGGTGTGTCTCGGATTTTCCATCCCCGACTAGCGTCCGCCAGGTCCGGCAGTTTCTCGGCCTGATCGGTTACTACCGAAGGCACATAGAGGAGTTCGCCAAGCTCGCTAAGCCGCTCACCGCCTTAACAGCCAAAAATGTCGCCTTTCGCTGGGACGAAAACGCGGAGAATGCTTTTGGGGCCCTGAAAAGGAAGCTAATGAGTGCACCGCTGTTGCGCCACCCGGATTTTAGTTTGCCCTTCGTTATGGCCACAGATGCGTCAAAGTTCGCAGTTGGTGCCGTGCTATCTCAGGTTATCGAGGGCAAAGAACATCCCGTTGCTTTTGCTAGCCGACAGCTGAGCCCCACAGTGCAAAAGTACGGAGCTACGGAAAGGGAGTGCCTCGCCGTTGTCTGGGCAGTAAAGCACTTCAGATGCTACCTTTACGGCCGCAAATTCAAGCTAGTCACAGACTGCCATCCTCTGAAATGGGTGATGAGTGTCAGGGACCCTAGCTCGCGACTCGCTAGATGGAATCTACACCTGCAGGAATACTGCTTTGAAGTTGAGCACAAGTCAGGAAAGACACATCTGAATGCTGATGCACTCAGCCGCACAGCTGCCGTGGCAGCTATAGATGAGTTTGTCCCCGTAGTCGACCCCGCCGAATTACGCACAGAGCAGTGCAAAGATCCTGACCTGAAGCGAATAATCGAAAGCTTAGAGGGCGCACCGTCTCACCCCGAACAGCTAGGTTATTTCATTGACAAAGACGGCACCCTGTGTCGGCGCACGAGGCCAACCAGGAAAGGGAGACCAGAGAAAACCGCTTGGGAGAGAGTCGTCATACCTCGGTCGTGGACAGAAAGGGTTCTTCGCGCGTTTCACGATGCGCCATGCGCCGGTCATTTTGGCGTAGCGAAGACACGCAGGCGTGTGGAGCGTTTGTACTTTTGGAGTGGCATGCGACAGGATGTTAGAGACTACTGTGCGAAGTGTCATTCCTGTCTCGAAAGAAAAACACCCAAGGGACGAAGACCAGCTCCAATTCAGCCGTTCCCTGAGGTTTCGGCTCCCTTCGAGCGGACAGGTATGGACATAATGGGCCCATTGCCCACGACCACTTCCGGAAACAAGTACATTTTAGTATTTGTCGATCACCTTTCAAAATACGCGGAAGCGGTAGCACTCCCAGATCAGAAGGCAGACACGGTTGCAAGAGCATTTGTCGAACAGATCGTGCTCCGACATGGACCCCCGAGGCAACTCTTGACAGATCGGGGAACGAACTTCGTGTCGCAGCTAATGAGGAGAGTTTGCGAGCTGCTTAAGATCGCTAAGAAGCAGACAACACCGTACCATCCGGCTTGCAACGGCGCGGTGGAGCGACTGAACCAAACCGTGGCCGGGTTCCTGTCGCATTTTGTTTCGCGCGACCAGCGGGACTGGGACTTGTGGCTCCCGTATGCAATGTTTGCCTACAATTCCGCAGCACACGAGAGCACGGGCGAATCGCCATTCTTTCTTCTCTACGGCCGAGACCCGGACCAGCCTAGTGAAGTGCCAGAGGGCCCCCGTCGTGTCCCATACGCTTCACTGGACGACTATAAGGTTGAGCTAGAATCGCGCTTGCAAGTGGCGAGGGACATCGCAAAGGAGTCCTTAAAGAAAGCGGCGAAGCGCAGGAAGGAGGTGCACGATCGCAGTGCTAGAGACGCGCCGTTTGATGTGGGGGACAGCGTGTACATTGAAAACTGCCAAAGGCAGATTGGGCTAGCTCGTAAGTTCCAGACGAAGTGGAGAGGACCGTGCGAGGTTGTCGAGAAGCTTTCAGAGTCCGAGACGTGAACCGGCGTTTGATAAGGATACACGCAAATCGCCTCAAGTCGGCACCGGTTCAGTATTCACGAAATGAGGAAAGGGAAAGCGCGGATTTTGATGGGGACAGAAGTGAAGCGGAGCGCGCAGATAGTTCGCAAGAAACGCCCTCTCCTGCATTTGTTCGGCAGGCGCCCGAGGTGACGGCCGGAATGCCACCGGATTTACTTCATGCATTGCTAGAAGAAGAAGCGCGCGAGGTTGCCGCGCAGATAACGCCAGGAGAGGCTCCTGCCACGAGCCCTCGCGAGTCCCAAAGCAGACAAAGGGGCACAGACTTACTTAGTATGACTCATGAAGGCCGATATCCGCTGCGAAATCGGAAAGCTAAGTCGGACTAATGGCGTAAACAGAGCGGAGTTGTGAACTGGTTAGAATTGTGTAATGCCGCAGCTCATAACATTGCTATGTGCTTATGTGTTAAGTTATCGGAGTTGGTAGTTAAACCTTTCTGTCATTAAGTAACACCTTCACAGGAGAGCATGCGGAGCGCATGCAGAACCTGCCCTACTTCCTTTCGTTATCTATATTTTTGTCTGTGCCGTGATCGTGCTAGAAGTGGGAGCTCCTTTGTAACTGTGGTAAATTTATTTCGTCCAGTTTGGACTAGAAAGGAGAGGCTTGGGTGCTGAGTTTCATGTTTATCTGTAAAAGAAGATCAGTGCTGCCCCTGGAGACGCCAGTATTGACAGCGGAGGCATATGGTGTTGTGCAGTGGTGTTGAGTGCAGCGAAAAGTGTTTTGTCGGACGCACTGTGCGAGGCTATTCAGAAAGACAAGGGGAGCTGCGTGGACTCAAATGTTCGGAGAACATTCTTCTGGAGGGTGAGCGAGTGTGACATTCCGTGTGTGCTACGAGGGTCCACGTTCGACGGCGCGGCGTAGACGGAGACCCGTGACAGCGGCATCATCAATTACCCAGCCATGCTCTTTGAGTGACGACCAGAACAACCGGACCCGCCGCCGCCCCGGGGAAACAGGCTTTATCCTCCCCAATTTCCGGGCACATTCCAGGACAAGGGAGCTGTCAGCGGGCCAGAGCGCGCCGTACCACAGCCGACGCTATGCGCTACCGCGAAGACAACATTCTTTCCCTCCTTCCCCTTTCGACGTGGGCTATCGCCGGGAAGGCACCCACAGCTTCCCGCCGTGCCTCGTGAACAAAAGCGCATTCCCAGAAGGGCCGTGACGGACACCTGTCATGGCGGACAGGCAGTACTCGCCAAGAATGTGGAAAGACAGGCGCTAGTGAATTAGCTCCGAAGAGAGAGCCTGTGTATACTCTCACTTAAGAGAGAGTGGTGGCGTTTTTGTTGTTTATTTAGTTTGTATTGTTAACAGACTCTGGGGTCGAGGCTAAGCCCAACCCAAGGGGTGGTCCCCATCTCGCATGTTATTTTGGATTGGAGAATTGATGCTTTGGGCGGGCCACTGGAAATGACCGCCCTTAGTCCTTTGTTAATCAAGTGCTTAAAAGCACATGTAAACGGATGCAGGCCAGTCTGAGCTGGGGCTCCATGCTTAGCATGTAATGTGATGCTACTTAGGCACTAACCTGCCCGGTCGATGAGTAAAGTAGTGCAAAGTTTGTTCTTTTGTAAATTCAGTTCTGCTTTTTCCAGTTTAACTCTCTGTATATGTATGTTGTAAAATTATGCTCTGCTGTCATCATCTACAAGCTCGCCTCCTGTTCATCTTCCAAGCCGAACGACACTAGAGGAAGGGTTTGTGAACCATCCTCGAAGAAACGGACGACTATTGAAATTCTACTGCATACACGCTCAGGACGACATCGTTCGCCAAGAGGGCCTTCAGCGCCGAAGCCCGACGGCGTGCAGCTTCTGCCAGCAACCGCTCGAGCCCAACTCCGGAGCCACTCCATCGCCCCCATGAAGTCGTCGGCACGTAAGCTCGGACGCCCCAGCCTCTGATGTGTAATCTTAATCATGTGTAATTATTGAATATACCTGTTTGTTTAAACTGAGCCATACGGTGTCTCTTTGCCTCTCCGTCCCGTGTGGACCTGCGCATTATGGGGGTCATCACAACTGTCTATAGGATTTGTATTGCCTATAGACTATTGGAGTAACACGGACAGTTGAGCGAGTTGGTACATCAATTTAAAACTTTCGAAAGCGCTGCTACGTTTTCTTTCTCTTGGTGTCCCCCGTTGCAGCGCTTTCGAAAGTTTTAAAACTATAGGCTATTCTCTGCGGTATGTCTAAAGAGAGTCTGTAGACTTTATAGGCAGAAGTCTATGGACAGTCTATAGACTGTCTAAAGAAATTTTTGCAAGGGTGGGCACATGTTAACAACTGAGGCTGAAGAGCTTGGCAGCAACTACTTTCTCTTGACTGCATGCGACGAATCTATGAAGCAGAATTCCTCGTCACAATTTTGACTCCCCACATTTTCATCACCTGTTTCAAGAATTTGTCTTCGCTCAACAAAATTATTTACACACCTACTCGAGGAATAGAAGAAGTCATAAAAGGCAACGTAGAACCTTTCCGGCATAGACATGCGTCGAACTGGTAAGGAAAAACTGCTAAATTACCGAGATACTAATTGCGCGGGTAGGAACAAGCCCATAGCAGTAGTCAAGAATGTAGTCGGTCTTCAAGAGCGGTTTGAGAGGAACAACTGGATGTTCTTGAAGGACAATTGTTCTGCGAGGAGAGTAATCCTTTTTAATAATATAATCCTTTTTGCAAGGCCTACTTCCAAGAGTGGACAGATCCGTGTTTCTTGGCATTCAGTTAGCAAGTGATGAACATCACCATCTGTGTGGCACTGCATATACTGCCGATGTCACTACAACCAATGCTATCCAGAAAGCGTTTCGCGGACACAGATTTTGCCTAAAAGCGGTGGATAAAATTTTTATCGCGTTTTTAAGAGGCAACGTAACGACTAACCGCCAAAACAAAAGTCCCCTGGATGCTGGAGTACTATATTTTCCAGCTAGAAGAATAGATCAAGACTCTGCTCGCCTTCCATATGTCCACCGCCTTTGGGAACTGATGTTAAATTCTCTTGTTTTGCGCTGTTTATGAGCAGTTGCCTGATTTCTCACGGAAAGCATGCATAAAAGCGTTACAAGAAAATGAATGTGCATTGCCAAGTGGCAAATACGCGTGTCTTACAGTCTACCTTGTGAGGCGACGTTATCCATGCTGGCGAAAATTCCTGGAGCTGTACCGCAGCACGAACGATGCGATCTATGAGAGCGACGGGACGTAATGAAAAACGTTGCGTTTCCCCAACGCAGTTTCAAACGAAAATCAAGCATATGGAGATCAGACAGCATTGGCTAAAAAGCTGTAACGTTGACTAGTTCTAAAAGATGATCTTGTAACAAGAGGTCACTGCCTTCATTAGAGATGAAAGCACTACAAGGAATAATACAAAAAGGAAACAAAAGTGGAGGGGATAGCCAAACCTGATTACTCGTCAACCGATATTGCACGAAGTAAGCAGTGTAGGAGAGATCCTGTTGCTCGGTGTCCACCACTGAAACACCTCACACTCCTCTGTGTAGTTTACGCAATTTAACCAAGGGTGGCGTCTTGCTTTGCCTGTTCTTTACTAATGCTAGCCGGTTTAACTTGAAAATTCACCGGTTAAATGTCACAAATCTCTCGTTGAGCACCTCGCATATGTGAGCGATATAAACACGGATGTTTCCCTGATTAAACTTACTTGTCTTGTATGTTTGTTGTGTGAGCCCTTTTGTATTGAGGGGGCTGAGCGCAAGATTGAAAGAAAGGTCCGCAAGAAGCTTTCTTTTCACGTGCGTAATATGCAGTTTCTTTCTCGACAAGAGGAAGGACTTCATACAAGCCTCTCTTATTGCAATATCAGAAAGAAAGGAACGTCCACACACGCGCAAAAAAAGAGGGGATCCCAGAACTTGAACTTCACTTTGAGTGCAAACATTACGTGACTCAATCTGCATGGATTCCGAAGTCCGGCGGATGGCAGATGGCGGTTTTTTCGAGGTGTCTTTCCCTCGAGATTGCGCTTCCATTCCGAGCACGTACACAGTGCCCAAGAGCACAATCAGGCCTGGGAACCAGCTTAAAAACCACTTCGACACGAGCTCCTTGAAAAGAGCAACCAGACTTCCTCTTGCACTTTTTGTCCCCACCGTAGCAACCACGCCCGTAACTACTAGTCAAGATGGCCACCGCCGATAACAACCTTTGTTCGGGAATACCGCCATTGCGAAGCAGCTTTCGGCTTAAGCTCCAAGTTGAGCTGAAAGAAGCAACGGGCCCGCAAGTAAAATGCAGTCGAGGAGGACGGTGGAGGGAAAAAGAAAATCTATAACCGGATATCAGCTCTCCTGAATAGGTCCGAAACCGCAGACACCCAGACGTCGCGGTCTTTTTTTGCAGGAGCCTGGCTAGTTATGCACATCTCCAAGATGGTAATGGCTCCTCCAGGAACGGACGATTGGGGGGGGAGCAAGGTGGGAGACGACAGACGGGGAGAGCGCTTTGGGAGCATGAGGACCAGGAGAGTGGCGGAGGGCGGAAGGAGCAGCAACACGCGTGTCCGATAACGGGAGACATGCTGCTGCCATCCAGGGGCGCCTTTGGTGTTCGCCCCTGGGCGTCGAAAGGGACCAGACGATCTTATCGGCCCGCAACTTTCGCGGCTGTGATGAATGTGGAACAGGGCGCCCTGAGTGCCCCCATCATGATGGCCATGACCGATAGCGTAGCCCCTCCCCCCCCCCCCCCCTCCTCCACCTTCGTCAGTGGCGCTGTTCCCTCGGTTCCCTGAGAAAAACACCTGGCCGAGACCGGTCGCGTTTTCGGAGTGGGCCCGTATGTCGGCATGACGGAGAGCCAGCCGTGGTGAGAGCCGTCTCATGAGCTCCTTCGAAGTGGAAGCCACAACCACTGAGCTCTTATCTTCGCTTTATGAACTACGGCAAGAAGATTGAGTGCTGGTAGGTGCGAGAAATGGTTCGGTTAGCGTTGGGTGCATGCAAGGCGCGGGGTCTTATTAAACCTCATAGTTCACCTGTGCAGTTTCGTGGCACCTTCTCTGAGCTGTGTACGCAGCAACTATGTCATCAATCCAGACGAAATTTACGCCTTTTGTTATTGAAGAAACATCTATAAGTTCCATTGAGAAGTCTTGCGACTTGCTTTATTTCATTCAACAGAAATAAAATGAACAGATCCGCATCTTTATTTTCGATTATACCATGATACGTCAAGGAGCGCAGTCAAATGACACGCTGCGACATCACGTGCGTGTATACTTATTGCATTGCCTGCCATAAGCGGAGAAAAACAAGAGCACAACCAAGACTTGAAGAGTGAAACAAACTGCGCCTACTGCACGACTCTCCAGCAATAAGGCCTGAACGCGAGCACAGCACTAGCTTTCAAAGGTGCAGTTCGAATTTCCATCTGCGCAGACAAGGTCCAAATTAACGGACGAAAAGCTTCTACAGTCTATGTCGCCGTCGAGACTAGTTATGAAATGCACGGCAAAGAAGGCGTAGCGCATTATGAGAAGGTTCATAGATGGCAGCAGCCACTTTCGCCAGCTTGCGTTATTCGAGGTGAGCAGCGCTCGAAGTCCGGCTGGTTGCTTTCGCGAACTTGAGCAGCTGCTGCCATCTGCCGCTTCTCTGCACTGGATGATGTCCCCCGAGTTTTAAAAGAATGGGGGTTAGCAGCATCTCATGCTTTAAAATGCCAAGATTGTTTTGCTAAGGAACGTAGTCGTTTCATGATTTGTTAATACAAGTGCGGTAAGGATACAAACAACACAGGAAAAAAATTAGAGTTTGATCACAACAAGAAACGACAAAAATTACTATCATCTCGTAGACAGAAAGGACAAAATTTATTGGTTTGCAAATGTAGTAATATGGTCATGTCTTCTTTCAGGTTACCAGTTTAGGTCTACAGAATCAGCAAGGATGAAGCAGTGCTTGTTGCCATCCTCCACGGTAAATACAGTCAGCTAAACCATCACACAGCTAAATACACCGGCGATCCTTACATTTAACCACACCACGGAGTGCTGGAGTCTATAACACACTCTCTCAAACCGCCGTTAGTGTCACAGAGGCCTCTGAAAAGAGGGCCCAGTTTCCCTCCCTGAATGTCACCGTCGACTCTTTCAAGAGCAGATCCAAAACCCAGACCTAGGGGCGCGATGCGAGCAGGGAAGCGCGCCTCACGCTCCACCGAAGCCTCGGGTGGCGTCCCGGACGCAGACCACAAACCAAACACGCTCCTCCACTGACGTCGGCGGGACGGGGGTCTTACCACTCGGCGCGCTCCCTTTGTGTGCATTGATCCCGGCACGCCAACCCGATTGAGCGAAGCCTACTCAGACGGACAGAAAAAGGAAACAGCCACGGCGCGGGGAAGAAGAGGCCAGGGGCGTCGAGACCCTCGTCTTAATCCCACTCGAGTTAATCCCGGGATCAGGGCGTCGTTGGTCCTGGCCATTCTTCCTTCTTTTTTTCGCCCTACGCCTCTACTCTCGACGTACGCTGGCCAAAAAGAGAAGGCACCCCGCGAGATTATTCAGGCCTCTGGCGTTGGTCGACGCCCCCCTTCTTGGCCCCCAGGGGAGAAAGGTCGCCGGGGGGAAGGAGGGGGGGAGAGAGGAGGCGAGCATCTTGGGCAGAGCGCGCGCGCGCGCGCTTCATGGTTGGAGTGGCGGCGCTGCCAGAACGAAGTGCGTTTGGTTCGATGCCAAACAGGTTCTCCTTCGGCTGGCTCTCACGCACCCGTGAGGGTCATCGATGGGCCAGAACCGAGTCGCGATGTCTGTGTACTCCATTTTATTCGCAGCCCAATGAGCGCGGTGACTGCTAGCCGCCCTGGTTCGGGACAAAGAGGATTCAGAGCGTGACCTCCGAACCATGCATGGCTTCGGAATAACTGATGGCTGCAGTGCCATTCAGCACGAACGGCCGATTGGAAAAAGTCGTGACTCTTCTCTGCATGTATTACAGTAATGACGAAGCGAGTGCAATGTAATCTGGGAGATATTTGTTGTAAGTGCGGTCGAAACATAGATTGATCTGGCGTCCTTCGAAGGGCAGGACTTGGAGAGGTAGAGACTCGCAGAATACACGAAGAAAATGATGTCAGCGCTTATGTTGTCCATTTGTTTTGTGTGCAGAGAGCGAGTGAGAGGCAGAGAAAGAAGCCTTTATTTGGATTTCTTCGGCTGTGTTTGCATTGTTTAAGTATATTAAACTTCTGCTAACCTATAATGCACTTTTGTGCACTTGCACTGTCGTGCACTTTCGTGCTCTAGCTCACCACATATGATTGGCCATTCGACATTCATTGCTTATGCTTCCGTGGTTTAACGTGTCACCGGATTGCAAATACGCCACGGAGCTCGTCGCATACTTGGCAGAAGATGAGCGGCACTCATGAATTTACAAGTTATATCTGGGCGCTCTGATACCAAGGGGCTTTTTGTACCGTTCAGGTGAATATACAGTGTGGAATTTGAGTCTTGCCAAAACGAATTGCCAAGGTTCTACTTGGCGAGACAATAAGCTAGAAAAGAAAATTAAAAAATGACGGCCTATTTGCCTAGTTAGGCCAAATGCGAATTAGGTGCGCTAGAAGTTTTGTTTTCGTTTCGGTTTCGGTGTTCAGATCCGGTGTTCACGGATGGCAGTTGTTCGGATAGCGATAATGGGTTGATGTCTATAATATGCGGAACTGGTCATTCTCTACATTCATAGACCCCTGGTAGTCTTCCTGCCACTCCTGGCGCAGTGGCGCTGCGGTCAAGCGATACGCCACTGCTCTTCCAAGGCAGGTGCTTCGATCGTTGGGATTTGGGTTGTTGCAACCCAGTTTACTCTTCCCGAGCAGTCTCTCAGGTTTAATTCAGCTGCCACCTGACATGGCGGGCAGGTGAGGAGCCTGCCACAAAACAGGCTTCAGACAGACAGACAAACACACAACGGCTAAATGCGGAGAATGGCCCCTGTAAGTGCTAGCGCACTAAAATGCATCAGTTCAACTCATAGTCGAGTATACGCCAAGCATCAGTGATGGACGTCGCACAAGAGAGACGACACATTAAGTCCGACCTTCTATGATGATAATAAAATTATCAACAATTAAGCGAAATTCCCGCAGCGCAGCACTACACGGGACTCGCAGGCCTCGCTCCGCACCACTTTATTGACAATTGCTGTGCATGTTGTGACATGATTTCTCTTTGAATTCAGTGAACAGCAGCCGTTCCGGCATGTTTCACGTACGACTGCTGCTCTGCAAGAGTGCTTATGGGAAGGTATGGCTCTAGTCAGCACAGTGCCGGTCACACATGAAACATTCGTTGTCGCCGCATCTGGCTCCATCTTCATGCATGTCGAGCAAGTCGGCTCCTCACCCACCGGTTCCTCAAGCAACCATGGCATGATGGTCAGGTACACGACGGCACAGTTTCGCAGTTTCTGCTAAGTTCACCCTCCACGTTTTGTCGAATATCGGGCGCTTTCCATTTAAAAGCTTGCTTTATGGAACATACTTCTTCATAATTAATAAGCTTGACTACAGACAAATGATGCTCTCAATAATTTCCAACCGCCTCTGTCTTGGTCCCGGCCATGGTCACCGAATCCCAGCGAATTCCCTTAACTCGTCACTCCGCCTGACTAAACGTTAGTTACGTATTTACGGGCGCATAAAATGTGTAGGCGCGTTCTCAATGCCTTCAGCACACGCGGGGACACTTAATCTCCTAGAGCTTGGGATGCCGACGCTCTAAGCGCGGACAAACTTTGCTCGGGAAAGCACAAGACGTGCTGCAAAGTCGACAGAGCAAGCTGCGTATA
Source organism: Amblyomma americanum (assembly GCF_052857255.1). Classification (NCBI taxonomy): domain Eukaryota; kingdom Metazoa; phylum Arthropoda; class Arachnida; order Ixodida; family Ixodidae; genus Amblyomma; species Amblyomma americanum. The sequence continues at coordinate 73,066,290 of NC_135502.1, read as the reverse complement.
CTTTCCGAACTTCAACGCAGGAACTGCACGTGTTCAAATGCGAGGCTTGTATCCTCTATTTCTTAGTTTTTTTTTGTTCATCCCAGCGATTCGCTGCAGGAACTAGTTTGTGACAACCGAGTTAGTGCCGACCGTTTTCCTTTAACTCGTTACGCACCGATCTCGGAGAAACGCTGCCGAGAGTCGGGCCCAAGGTTACGCATACGGGCGCGCAAACCGCGGGGGCTGCCGGGAAGCCGAGGCCCCGAAATTGAATAATCCAATCAGACGCTCGGCTTGGCGCCTGATGGCATGTCTCCGGACCGCCAGTGCGGGAGGCCGCCGTCCCCGGGGGCGTCGATCCCCGCACGGCGCGGCTGTCTCCTCGCGCGCCGCGGGTAGGCCACGGCTGGGGGCGCTGGGAGCTCTACCCGTGCCCGGGATGTCGCATCTTACAGAATGCAACAGGCACGAAAGCGCGCAGCTGGGCTGCCTGTTTTCGCGGTGGGAATTATTCTGGAGCCTTCTCCACAACAGTGGCTCTTTCTTTCTCTATATATCTTTCCTTTCACACCCTCCTTCATTCCTGAAGGCCCCCGGGGACAGAGACATTGGCACGCTCTGTGCGACTTTCTTTTCCATTTACAAACGATAAATAATCTCTCTCTCTCTCTCTCTCAATGTGCATCTCGGCTGTCCGCCTGAGGGAGGCAGTTATTCCGTCTCTGCTTTAGTCATAAACAGTTTGTGATTTATATTATTCTCGTTGTTTTTGTGGAAAAAAAAGACCCTCACTAGATAACAAAGACGAACAGGCTAGCTAGACTTGAACCTGCTACGTTTGTGATAGCTTACAGAGAGTCTACTTCTGGGTGTATTTCTTGTGAAAGGTTGAGCAGAAGAACATTATTTTTGCTGATATATGTCTGTATGGAAGAGATAATGGCAGCCGCAGACGATGCCGGCTCTAATCTTTCGCGCTGCGTTGCAAAAATCCGCGAGGAGCGAAACGCAGACGTGTCGAGCGTGTCCAGAAAAGTTCACAACTCTTAAGTGTCTGTGTTTTTTCGGCTTCCTCTTTTGAAGGTAATATAAATTGGCGTTAACGTATACGCGCAAACAGTTCTGACGATATGCACACCGCAACAGCAACGAACCTTTGGCAAACATTCACTTCACATGCGTTCAGTTGACAAACGCGTTCTAGTGTGAAAGAGAATTTTACAGTTGAATGCAGACCCCACGAACCGTGGCCAGCTACGTGAAGTTTCGTTTTATGCTAAAATTCTATGCTAAAATGTCTAAGTTCATGGGATACTTGTCAGTGATATAACAGCCTTATCGAACGCCTCCTATGTTGTATGCGTTCGCTACTGCGGTAGGGCCAACAGAAACAGCGGGATAAATTGTCTTTTTCGGTCAAGCCGCTTCCCGCTTTCTTTAGGAACGTTGCGATACATCGGCTGCTCTCGCTGTAGAAGACATGCAATGTGTGTGGCTTCGCAGCGACGCGATGTGTGCCATTTCTTTGAGGTGCGTGCTCTACTGCATATTACAGTTGCCGTGTTAATTCAGCTTCATTCAATACATTTGGATTCAATCCAGTCAATTACATTTAATTCCTACAAATTGGACTGGTAGCTGCAGACTGCTGCACCAAAATCACGGCCAAAGAGTACGTTTCCGCAGCTGTTCAAGATTTACCGTACCTTAAAAATTATCCCTATCTCGCTACAGAACGGCGCGAGTGTAGATCTCTGACGGGGGCTGCCATGGCTTCTGGAATACAGAAGCGCAAATTTGTGATCACACATGTGTCGCTTTTAAAATTCACCTCGGCCATGCATTAGGGAGCGAGAGGAAAGTGACTGCACTCACCACACTAGGTGCATCATATGAATCAGGCATGTAGAAAGTCACAGCGTCCTCTCAGATCAACGCAGGCCAAGTTGCCGCCCAAAGATAAGTATTACATGCAGGTGATATAAACTATCATGCCTCCATTTTTCTTACAACGCCAGCCATATCGGCACCGTGGTCATTGACACTTGCACTGCACTCAAATGGGCACAGTGCACTGTTTTTCTATCTTTTTTTTTCTTTTGCACTTACATGCAAGCACGGTGGTGCAACATTAGCGTACGTTGCGTCTCCCATGGGGAGCCAGCAGGATCATACATTCCCGAGACACGAATGCGAATGTCGTAAACCTGTCTAGCGAAGGTGTAGATAGCGCCTCTAAATGCACCAAATAAAACGCCAAATTTATCCGGTTTGTTCTCGAAAGACAGGCTATCGATCGGTAATTAAGATTTGCGGCCAGCTCCTTCGTTCTTTTTAGTGCGGTAGATTCGAGGAAATTTTTATGCGTGCCGGCAGATCAAGAAAGCGATAAGAACGTAAAATTAGAAAGCAAACAGGAAGCAGGATAGGCAGAACGGAACAGAAAGCAGGGCAGCTAGAAAAAGACAGCGAAAGAAAAGGATAAGTAGTCTTTTGACTTGTGGCTGGAAAAGTTGCCAAACCACTGACTCCCAACAAAATCATTCAGGCGCTACTCATATTGTTACCGATATGCAAACTATCAGAAATAAGACATTACGCCTCAATTAAAACTAATTAAATCTAAGCTCACGTGCCAAGAAAACTGCGAAAAAAAATGGACAGTTCTGCAATATTATTTGAGCCGAACACCTTGCAGAAAACGGTGAATTCTGTCATTGGGCAAGATCCCAACGGATGCAAGAAAGTTATTATAGTCGTCGTATCTCCTCTTTTTTTCCAGCCACTGCTGCGCTAACAATTTCGAATCGGCAACGAGCCACCGGAAAGCCATATAGGCGCTCTTCGAAAGTTTCATGCGGCCTTTCATGCGACTAAAAAAAAAAAAATTGGTGCAATCGAGACGCCTGAGAAACATCAGACATTTCAGAAGCCAATACACTGTCTCTGGACTACTTTAGGCCTCTGGATAAACAGCATGCTGGTACATGTTTTTGCATACGCCCTTGAATGCAATTAAATGAAAAAAATTCGAGGAGACACATAAGCTCCGCCTTAAGTGTATGACGCCATAGCGTAATCGGTTAATTCCCCTATATGCAGAAGGACATTCTCTAGTTCACATTCAGAGATCTCTGGGAGCCCTCATACGTCTCCTGACGCAGTATCCAGCGGTTAAGCGATGCGCCACTGCCCTGCGATGGAAGGCGCTGCCACCTGTGGGCTTGTGCGGTCCGGGTTGTACTTCCCGAGCGTCCAATCATTAATTTACTGCCACCTGCCACGGTGGACAATTTGCTCACTATCAGGTGGGCAGGTTGTGATGACGCCGCAAGGTCACGTGACCTGGGTGGCCCACTTGCCTCCTAGAACTCTCTCTGAGCACCACCTGCCAGAGTCATGCCCGTGATTTTTCGCCCACAAGGCCGACGCCGGCAACGCCGACACCGGCTTTACTGGACAACGGGGCCTTCCCTCACTAAAATTACTTTAGACAGTGTATAGCCTTTGGTCTATAAAGTGTGAACACTATCTATAGAGAAATCTTATAGACTAGTCTTCAAGCAATAGAAGTGCTGCAGACAGTCTATAGACAATGTATAGATTTATGGCCATACACTTTTCCTAGACTTTCGTTCATACACAGTCTATTCGCTGTGAATAGACAAAAGGAAATATCTATAGGAGGGCAATAGAGTCGATAGGAGGTCTATAGACAGTCTGTAGACCATTTTTATAAGGGTTTAATGCTATCACGTTGATAAAAGCGTCACGGACAGAAGGAAACAGATATGAAGAAACACAGAGGCCCTGGCACATGCAAACACATGCATACACATGCAAGCACATGCAAGCACATGCAAGTACATGCAAGCACATGCAAGCACATGCAAGCACATGCATGTGCTTGCGCAGGCCAAATCACGGCAGTCTGGACGAGATTTTCTGCCGGGTGCAGAACGACGCGCGATCCATGCCCTCTGCGAGGCAGCCGCGAATCACAGCACACGCCACCCTCCGGTGCCCTCGGGACAGGCTTGGAGTCGGGGGTGAGCTGCGCGGATCTGGGGAGTTAAAACCCCGCTAGTCCCGATCTCCACGTCGTGAATCACCAGACCACATCCGATTGTACAGGGGGAACGGAAGAGGAAATCACGGGGAGAGACGTAATCCAGATTGGCCATCGTCTTTCTTCTTGTCTCTTCTTCGGCACAGAGCGTATATCAATGCTCTCCCCCGAATTTTTGCTCGTCTTTACTGAAGCAGATCTGGTGTTACCCATGGGTGATGGGGAGCGTGAGAATAACTTTTGTTGCTTCTTACGATGCCTTTCTTCGACGTCTCTGCAGAGGAATCGCTTACTGTAAATTTTTAGCTGTACATGGGCACGTCTGTATCCACTGACTTACTCCGTCTGGCAGAATCCTAGTTTCTTAAGTTATACGGGCTACTTTCATTTTCAAAGCGGCTGAAGAGATAAGCTGGATGACAGTTTCGTTGCTTCAAAATTAAAGCGAGTTTATATATATATGTATAGAGTGAGGAGAAAATGGTACAAAGATTAGCTCCGCTTTTGAGGAAGGGCCCACGGGAACAAGATTTAAGTTGCATGGGAACGCATTATTATCCCTTTATTATACATGCATGAGGCGTGCTGTGACTCACGCTTGCGGTATAGCGTGCATTTTCACGCCGGCAAGTCCGAGTGCCACGTCTAAGCTGCCGGATTATCTCTGATCCATGAGCCGCGGGTGCATAATCATAGGCGAATGTGAGCAAAAGATTACCAAGGACCAGATGTGCTTCATGATTCGGATGAACTCCGAAGGTTGTTTCTCTTTGTTTCCCTTTCTTCTGTACAGTAAAATATTAACAGAAATCTAGCAATCATTGAAAGATGGCGACAGGCTTCCGGACACCCGAACACAATGTGGAACCTAACAAAACAAAGAAATGGTTAGGCTGCAACAAAAAGGAAATATTTCGCTTTGCGCACAAGTACTACAGTCGGACACAACTTAAGAACGCAGCGCCTTTTCCCCGTCATAGGAATCCCTTCCAGCCAATGGCGTCGGCCGATTCTGTAGATGAAAGGTGGTAGATGAAAGGGGATAATACCTTCCTACTATGGTCGGGGATAGATTCGTCTCTCCATTGTGGCGCTCCTCCCTGCATTGTAACGCTAGCAAGAGTCATGAAAATCGGCCGACGCCATTTGCTGGAAGGGGATACTTTGAAGGGGAAAAGGCGCTGCGTTCTTGAGTTATACCCGACCTTAGGGAAGAAGAGGCAACACAGTTAATTTCGCCGAATTTCGTGCAGCGCGAGAAAGATACGAAAATACTATATGGACGAACGCCGCTGATTTTTTGAAAAACTGTGCGCTAAAAACGACGTTCAGAGAAAAAAAATGTGTAGACAAGGCAGAAGTCTTACTTCAACAAAGTATTACTTCAACGCGGCTGCTGAGTAGAAAACTCGATGCCTTTTGAGGTTGACTTTTCCTAGCTCAAAGAGTGTAAATAAATAAGAGGGCAGATAATACGAATTATCTACAACGGCAGAACTTTAACTCAAATCATAACGGGAATAGCGGTCATAAAAAGCGCTAACCATTCATGCGCGGGAAAGCAGAAGGTGAGAGAGAACTGAGGAATTATATTTACAGGAATTTCGTAATACTGCATCCGCTGCGCCAGTCTCCCTTTACGTTTTCACACGTTTCTGCCTAATGGAGGGAGGTAAAGGAGGAGAATAAAAAGTGGGCATGTAAGCAGAAGAAAGTTCTGGTTTGCAGCCGTGCGTGGTGGGAAAAATATAACTGGAGATATGAAGGAGAAGAGAGAAGTTTAATGATGTGAAAGGTGAAAAGGTCCGTTTTTTATGGAGGGGGGGGGGGGGGACTAGTTAAAGAGAGGGTAGATGAGAGGTCACGATGTCATAATTGTAGATCCAGACTGGTGTGTTAAAAACGAAGGATATCAAGGCAAGGTAACGACCGCTGGTGTGACCTATAGTGGGTTGAGCATCCACATCAGATAAGGCAAGTGAGGAGTTCAAATCCCCACTGCCCCCGGGTACCCACCACCGGTTTATTAAAATGGACAGGCTTTGTCCTGACCTTGTGCTCGGCTCCCCTGTCTTCGGCAGTGCTTCCCTCAAGCCATTAAAATATCATCATCATCGCCACCACAACAGTCACCATCATCAAAGCAGTCATAACATGAATGCGCTAGCATGACTTCCTCACGAAGTTCAGCAGTGCCTGGCAGACCTCATCTGACGGTCGCTGTGGCCAGCGTCCAAATCTTCATCTCCGTCAGCAGACGATGATCAAGACTGTCTATCACATAGCACAGCGATTGTCTCTCAGCGGTAATTAAGCTGAACGGAACAAAGATAGACAGCTGCTTTTACTCTTTTTGTAATCGAAACAAAATGGCCAGATGAGCATGACTAGGTGTAAGCTGCATGCGAACTACCATGAGAGCGAACGAAGAAATCATCGCGCAGTCACCTCTTGCCTAGAAGCAGTGAAGCAAGGCTCGACGCTCAGCCAAAGCAGCTTACTATCAGACGGAAAGTGGACACGCCGTCAAAACTAGTTCTCGTGGAAAAAAATGAATAAAACAGAGCAAATGCAACGTCGGAACTCGTTTTGTATATACGCGACCGTCAGAACGTGTCTACGAGTAGAAATAAAAATGAACGGGATCAAATTAACAGAGACGCAGGGGAGCGCCACAAAGCAGATAACTGGCAAAAACATGAAGCAAGTCCTCGATTAGAGAGCGCCCTCTCAAGCGAGCAACAAAAAGCATGCACTCTTGCGCAACGTTCCAATGCTCGTAAAATAATGGAGAATCCGAAGTGTTCCTACAGGCGCGTGACTGGCGGTCATGCCCACGCTTCGGCGGGTTTGCGCCGCTCAGTCTTAGCTGAATTGTCACGGCTTTGCTCTCTCAACTCGAGAGGAGGATAGAGAGAGAGAGAGAGAGAGAGAGAGAGAGAGAGAGAGGTGTAGGGGAGAAAGAGGGCAGCGCTAGAGAGCGTACTGCTCAGCGAAGCATCGCGCATCCGTTACACGCTTCCCTGAGCGTGTAAGTGACAGCCGCGAGGGGAGGGCACGTACAAATCGACTCGGATTGCATGCGCACTGCTCTTGCTGAGAAGGCCTAGCAGTGAAGAACGGTGAAATTACAGGCAAGTACGAAGGTAGGGGAAAAGAAAAAGAAAAAGGCAAGACAGATGGTGGGAGAGAGAATGCATAGATGCAGAGATGGAAAAGAGCAGCTTCGCAGTGCAATCAAGAGAATTACCTACGAAATATAGTAGAATGAACCATCGAAACAAAGCGGCAGTTAGAATCACGACCGTGCGGATTCGGATCCAAGGCGAAACTAATGGTATTATTAAGGAACCTCTCCTGGAATAGAGAGCCTGAGGTGGGGGAGGGGGGGGGGGTTACGAGTCCCACTGGATCGTCGCATCGATCAGTTAGATGCCCACTCTTGTCCTAACGCAGTAAGCTGGTAGATACGTGCGGGCTTAACCATTTCGCTGAGGATCATTAAGCTTATGCATTTAATTCTGGCGAGTCCTATCCTGCTATTTCCTTTCGGCTAACTAGGAAGCATAAATTTTCTTTCTTGTGCTTGCACGCGGTTGAGTTTGTTTTCTTGGTTGGTTTGGTTTATGGGGGTTTAACGTCCCAAAGCGACTCAGGCTATGAGAGACGCCGTAGTGAAGGGCTCCGGAAATTTCGACCACCCGGGGTTCTTTAACGTGCACTGACATCGCACAGTACACGGGCCTCTAGAATTTCGCCTCCATCGAAATTCAACCGCCGCGGCCGGAATCGAACCCGCGTCTTTCGGGCCGGCAGCCAAGCGCCGTAACCACTCTTGAAGGCACACGATAAGGCAACTCGGTGATCAGGGCTACAGGTACGGAAACTGACATATACAGCATTCTTGGATAAAAATTTTGAATATTAATCGGATATTATAAGGCATTGTTATAGAAATACTGAATGTAATGGTTCAATCTTTCGATGCTTTCGATGCGCAGCAAAATCTCTCGTTTAAAGCTTTTCCATCGGTCGCATAAAGCAGTTAAGACCACCATAGAAAATCAATGGGGAAGGTTTTTGACGATAGCAAAAACGTTAGTAACAAAAAAGTGCAAGGCTGCCCACGCGACATCTGCGGATATATTGATTGTTATTGTGAAATATTACAGTATATGAAATAATTGTGTTGATAAATCTTTTATGATGAAAAATGCTGTCGTTCAGAGTTTCTGGTTACGAATAGGAAGAAAAGAAGAGATATGTTGTGGCAAGCGCCTTCTTGGCCGTATCTTTGTGGTATAAGAATGCATGTTTCGATGCTGTAGTAAACAAAAGTGGCGCTGTGTCGGTCATCCTGTTCTTTGGGTCATCGATGTTGGTCTTTATTTTATCAAGCATGCAGCAGCAACTAATCCGCCAACATATATCCTAACTGAAGGACACTTTGCTTTTTGAGAAGTGAAAATTGCGCCGCATCCAAAACGCAAAGCAATGTGTAAGAGCAACCAGCACTCCTGTGATGTGCTTCTGAGCACTACTCATCAAGAATATTACTTACGAATTAAATAGCATCTACAGCTTATTATTAGTATTTTCGCTGAAAAGTACAAGTGTCGCAAAAAAACCTTTCTGGTCTCCCACTTACCGAGCTAAAGTGGGGACTTGAACGACTGGGGAGTGTGGTGCGCTAATCCCCGTCAGCGCCGTCATGAGGCACCTTCATGTTAAGTGATGAAGTCAATGAGGTAGACTATGTTACCGCGTCTGCTGACTAGGAATATTTCGCACTAGATCAAGGTGCTACGGTTTCGCTCGGTTCGCGTGAAAATCCTTGTGAAAATTCTTGTTTCAATCTAAGTACTCAGCAGCCTAATCGAACAATGGGTACTCCCCTGAAACTGCGAGAGTGCCCTGCGGGCGAAGCTTACAGGTTCAATTGTGAGCCTTGACTGTGACTAGATGAGTGCAATGATTTTCACAAGAAAGAAATATTTTGCTACTGCTCGCTTTTTTTTTCAATCACGCTCTTGAACGCAGCTCGCCCACAGCGCGCCAGCTGCTTTCACTTGCTGCTGTCTGTACAGAGGTACGCAGCGCCGATGTCCTACGCGTGCCTCTAGAGCGCCACCAATAACGAATAAAAAGCATATTCTTTAAACCGTGCGGAAGAATCCTGAAGCGAACTGAGCATTGTTTGAACATCGAACGTCCACGTGGTCGAGCTGTATTTCGTTGAATGCGGATTAAGCTGAAAAGAAAAAGGCATTTTTGACTGCACGATAAATTAAAAAAACTTATCGTTGAAGGAAAAAAAAAACACGTTCTCCACGTTTTAAACCCCGTTTTTACAACGTCGCTATTTCCCTGGCAAAGATATGCGAAAACAAAACCGGCGCAGAAATGCAGGCGAGGCTGTAACAGCAAGTCACGGCGGGTTTGGCACATATAACAGCGCTATCTCCCTTCTGGCGCTATATCGCCGTGTATTTTCTTTACAGCTAATCATGCAAGCCATCGTAAAACAGAACACCATAAGCCTTGACTGTCATTTGCCCTCTCACGGAGGCAGCTTTGCTTCCACAACGGTGCTTTGGGCTCGGAATAAAATCACGGATGAGGTCGTCGAACTCGTAATCTGATTTTTAATTCCTCCTGATCCGACAGGCATCGAATATGAATGCATGCACGAGCGCTTCGCAGAGAAACAAAACATCATGCGCATACGCAAGTAGCCAACGTGCCTAGGAACTTTGCATCTCCCCATATATACGTCTTCGATTGCACACACATACGATCGCATACACTCCCGCATAGATCTCCGCCTTCGGCTTCGCACTTCCGCCGTGGTTCGACTGCGCGCCGTTCGCGGGCACGTTGCCCCCGCAGGCCATGCCCACTGCCTATGGCTAGACGCGGTCGTCTCAGGGCGGTCGTAGTATACCGCGGACCGGGTCGAAAGAGGGCGCCAAAGGGCCCACGACCGAAGGAAGCGCGCGCAGCTATTGCTATATACGGGGAGAAGCGAAGCGCGTGTCGTTGGGCAATTCGGACCTTCCTTCTAACACCCCCTCCCCCCCTTTCCCCCTTCTATACTTCTCATCCCCACGGCTCTGAAGGCTTCCCTCCTCCGCAGCGCCTTTTCACATTCGTTGCCCCGCGCCGCTATACATTACGGTTACGGCTCGGAACGGTCTCGATAAAGTCGGGAATACATTTGCATGTATGCATGAATGGCCCCTTACCTCGAGTACGACGCCAGGCCACCAGAGCTCGAGGCGGCGGTGGCAATATGCTGCTCGGCCCGGCGCGTGTAGATTCTTGTATGCTCTTCGCGGAGATCGACGTCGCCCGAGAAAGGTGCCGGGGGATAAGAAGACACATAGGATGCGGGCGGGAAAACGGCAGAGGCCTCCTCCTCCTCCTCCCCTGCACTTTGCTGAGCCTCCTTATTCCCATCCCACCCCCCTTGCGCGCTTCTTGGCGCAGTTGTGGCCTCGAGAAGGGAACAGCGAGAAAAGGCTTTGGCGGACGCTGCCAGAAAGACAAGGCGCCAAGGGGGCGATGTCATTATGCATACAAAAACTGAACACACAAGCCTGCAAGCAGACAGCCTGCATTGGCGTCCACAATTGTATAGACAATGTACGCAAAATACAAACTGGCATCCGGGGAAAAGGCCCGCAGGCCGCGAGCGCGACCCTTTGCACAAAGTAACACCTTGGCCCGTCTGGAATTTGTGGAAAGGCACATCGCTCTTTGAAGGGGAAAGGAACGTTTACGCGACAAAAAACAACGCGATGGCGACCCGAAAATTGGCGCATCTCTGTCCTGTGTATACTGACCATCCGCGACCCACCTGAAGATTCTCTTCGAGATCGGCGAATGGTGTGAATGGTTTATCAGAGCCAATGAAAGTCCTGGGCTAACGGGAGAAGAAAGAACTTGTTAGCAGCCTGAAAAAAACGCGCTAAGTAGACAGAGGCATATAATTAAGCTTACTGAATTTTTCCTCCCGTGCACTGTACTCGGGGCGATACGTCAAGCTTTAATTAGGACAAGCGTTGGCGACGTTCACTTTTCACAGACGGAAAAGTGCAAGCGCAATCTTCAGCACACCATAGCACTGCTCGCTACTTCCATGTCTTGATTAGATATAAGTAACTATTTAAGTATCTTGAACATAAAACAAATTATTGGCGCTGAAATTATCCGCGAAGCCATTTACTCACAAGCCAGATTGAAAATCCAGAAATTGCTCAAGTAAACTTGTATAGAGCTAGTCTGACTAGAGGAAACGGCTAATGTTTAGAGTGTAAACTTGGTAAAGAAAGCATTACTAGGCGTGTGCGAACATTGAAATTTTCGAATACGAATCATATGCGAATATGATGAAAAAAATTACTCCTGATATAGATAGAATCAAATACTGAATACATTTGTTCAGTATGAAAAAAAAAAATCAGGCAAAGACAAATAGGCACAAGTTGTCTCCTTCTTTTTACAAAGCCCGTGGTTTTGGATCGAAAATTAAATAAAGCGGGACTGATTCAGTAAAAGTAGTTCTATGTGCTTTAACGTCCCAAAGCGACTCGGGTTATGAAGGATGCCGTAGTAAAAGGCTCCGAAAATTTCGACCACCAAGGGTTCATTAACGTGCACTGACATCGCGCAGTACACGGGCCTTCAGAATTTCGAATGCATCGAAATTCGACCGCCGCGGCCGGGATCGAACCCGCGTCTTTCGGGTCAGCAGGCGAGCGCCATAACCACTGAGACATCGCAGCGGCTTTCGATCAGAATGAATACCTCTAGTGTTTTACAACTTTTTCAAGAGACTGGATGCTCGGATCACTTTGTATGCATTATTCAACGTATAAGGGCCCCTCATCGCCTTGAGAGGGATCCCAGCACCTTCGAAAGAAATTTTTCTCTTTGCTGTTGACGTCAGGGGGGGGGGGGGGGGGGGTTCTGGACCACTTTTTCTAGACGCCGAGAAATACGCCGGGCTCCGTTACTAATCGGCCATGTGTCTTTCACCTGAATGAATGACCTGCGGCGCGCCAGTCATGTCCGAAAGCGGCGCTCAGCTAGGTTTGGACGGCTGGCGAATGTGCACACAATAGCCGAAACCGAAACTATGAAACCTAAACTATGTATCCAGGCTATTTGTTGGCTTAGTGACAGGGATTCTCCCACTGTCGTCAAGCCTGCCGTTACGCGCCCGCTAAATGTGCATGGGGCCACAATGCACCATGCAATAGCAGGCGTTCTTACACGCTCGCCTGTCCTGTTGGTCATGCCTCCTTCCAGATCTTCGTGTGAAATTCGGCAAGTAGGCTTTGCGCCTTATGAAAGTTGACTAAACGATACGGCGGAGCTTAAGCTAGAAGAGATGTGAAGGCGACAGGACGAGTACCATGGTCGTAGGCGTTAAGTCAGCAGCGCATTATGCACGAAAAAACGAAGGCTATCGCCTTGTGGTTGTTGGTAGCAAGTGGACGGATATTTTATTTTCACCAAGCGGAAAGCCAAATTATGGAATTTCGCACGAGGTTAAAAGGAGCAGCGTCCAAATTTTCCGGTACACGCGATAAACTATCGAGAAGGAAGTGAAGAGGACGCCTTTTTCACTCTTTTTTTTCTGACGCTTTAAATCTCGTCTTGGGATAATTTTCTTTACCCGCCGCGGTGGCTCAGTGGTTAGGGCGCTCGGCTACTGATCCGGAGTTCCCGGGTTCGAACCCGACCGCGGCGGCTGCGTTTTTATGGAGGCAAAACGCTAAGGCGCCCGTGTGCTGTGCGATGTCAGTGCACGTTAAAGATCCCTAGGTGGTCGAAATTATTCCGGAGCCCTCCACTACGGCACCTTCTCCCTTTCTTCTTTCACTTCCCTCCTTATCCCTTCCCATACGGCGCGGTTCAGGTGTCCAACGATATATGAGACAGATACTGCGTCTTTTCCTTTGCCCAAAAACCAATTATTATTATTATTATTAATTTGCTCAGATTGTGCGGTTCTGCCACAGTTTTATCAGTGAAATTCAGTAATATTGGGTCCTTGCCGAATATTAAGATAGTATTTAATGTCTACTTCGCCTGTCGGATAGGAGCGGAATAACAAATACTTGATTCATAATCAAAATTCCGAATATTCGCCCACCTAGCAATTACACACGAATAATGTTATTGCCAAAAACAGATGTATTAGTTGGCGACTCTTTAACTCGAAAGCACTACTACACGAGGTTTAACCAGCTCATCGAGTTTATGCGAAACTTGACCTTGAGGGTGACCTTGGCCAAACGACAAATTAATAAAACAACTGTTGCAGCGATTGGAATTCGAATCCGCGGCGGGCGAGAACAGATCAGCTTCGCTGGGGACTGCAAGGGAGCACAATGCTATCGTCGCAGCGGAACGGGACTCCTTTTAAACTGCAACAATAGACGCCCCGCGCATTGCACATCGTCGTATTCATTAACTAATACTACTATTGAACTAGTGTAGTTGCCAGACGTGCCGACGATACAGCAAACCAAAACAATGAGCCAACCAGGCTAAACGCATGCTTTCGAACCTCTATTCGGTTTACCTACGTTGAAGCCCAACCACTTTTTTTAAATTATACGCAGACGCATTCAGAAAGAACATAAATCGGGTATATACTTAGCAAGAAAGCAATACAAAAACAATGATCAAAAGCAGGGAAAAATGAACTTTAAGCAGCAGATAATGAAGCTTTAAACCCGCATTCTCGGTCTCCGAGATAAATTATTATAATCCTGATAAACCGTCGTCGTTCCAGCAGAATAGGTCGCGATATATCCCCCCTTAATGGAGCCAAAAAATAATTAGGACTAATTTACTGTCCTCCTAAGGGCTGCTCTGGAAAGACCGTCGAGACGCTCGGGCGCCTCGAGATCACACCTGACAGTTCTCACTGGGAAACAAGCGGTTAACGACAACATATTACCCGTCACATCCCATTAAAATTTGCATCCTGATCGGAGCCATCATTTCCGTAATCCGCGGCCGTGCACATTTGCGGGAGGAGTAAATTATTGAGAAGAGAGACGGAGGAGTGTCTGCGGCAGATTTCGAATTACGAAAACGGAGAAGGGGGGGGGGGGGGGGGGGGATGGCAAAAGAGAAGGCGTCTGCGGAAGGCAGAGCGGAAGGCGGTGCTCGCATTTTCGAGGAGCCTATAGCTGCGTCTGTACAGAGAGAGACCCGAGCGAACAGGATTACATTGCGGGCCACTTCAGAGCCTAGCGGAATTCGAAGTGGAACCTTGAAGCGCGCGCTGGGCTGAACATCGCTAACGGCTTTCTTCCATATTCCCTGAAACAAATATGCCCCCTTCCTTATTCGTTTAATAAAGTACGGGAGTGCGGCTGAATTTCCCCGAGCCGGCACTTACTTAGACTCCTCTAAGTATAATGTTCAGGAAAGAGCAGCTCCGGTAAGAGATTTGAGATGGCATAATTTTGCTAATGACTGCGTCGGTGCATTACTATGATGTCATGCGCGCATTATACAGCAGTTCGCCTGCACATTTGTTCCTTTTTATTATGGCCCGTCCTTGTTGCTTCCGAGCGTACGACATGAATTTTAATTGAGGGAGTGAAATGTTTTAGACGACCGGAGCAGGAACACGCCGGTCAGCGTTCTTGAAAAACGCACGTGCGTCGGAAGCTTTTAAAGAGTCCTCTTTCTGGAAACAGAAACATGTGCGCGGCCATTACAGGTTGCCTGTATAGCGTTTCCTGAACACGAGATGTGATGAAGAACAAATGTAGCCCAAAGCGAGGAAGATCATGGATGAAAAGCCTTTTTTATGAGCCCGTAATTCACTGCAGCCTGAAAGTCCTGTCCGGTAAAACGACAACCGAGAACGAATTTGTATAGAAGCATTCGAAAGTTTTGCGTGGTTGTGAATGTACTTCAACTAATCGCCTGTCGCTTTATCATCATTGGAGACCAAGAAATTTCGTCATAACTACCAGCACCTTTGATGGCGAGCCAGATAATTTAACGCTGAAAAAAATTAGAATCCATTTTAACATGCATTTAGCTGTCGACATACAGAAAGCTGGCATTTTTCAGAGAGCAGAAACTGTCACTTGTTCTTTGGTGCGTTGCATTAGACGTACCCCGCCTCGCCTCCGTCCTTTAGGGAGGAGTTGTAACGCAATATCTCGAACACGCTGTCAAAAGTAAGCCTAATTAATATAGATTGATAAGCAGCTGGCGTCCAACCTGCGAGCGTTCGAAGAAGCGACGTGCGCATAGTCTAATATAGAGAGCGTCTCGGTGTAACATACATCTACGTTGTTATTCGAACTGTAGTTCGTAGTGAGTTGACTCAAAATCGACCTGAAACCAAGCTGTGACAAACTCGTCCTAATTCCACCACGCACGCCGATAAGTATGTCGACAAGCTGCTATATTATTTTCCTTAAATGCTCCGCTTTGAGGTGATTGAAATCAACCGTATTGTCGGTTCCATTGCGCCTATGTACGAGAACTTCTGTGTTAACTGTTTGTGTGCGTTTGTTCAGGTTACACGGATATCAAAATGAACGAAGAAGAAAGGAATCGCGCATTATTTCTAATGCATATCGTGGGATCGCTGCGCGGAGACAGTATAAACACTCTCCGCAAATGAAATTTCCACAGCCCGTACATGCTGGCCCATTGACCTCGAGAGTCCCTTCCATTCTTCTTCTGTGAGGCAATGAATGAATGAACCAATTTTCTTCGCTGAGTGTACCCTGTACTCAGGAGGTCCCGCAGGCAATTTCAAATCCCGCGCAGCTCCTCTGCCGCAGAACGCGCCGAACGGCAACGGCTGCGAAGCGCGGCATCGTGGCTTCTCCCAGGCGTCGATAGAGGCCGCTAGTGACACCGCTCCAGGTAGAAACCTCTCTACCAAGAGAAGGGGGCAAGTGGCAGCAACTGCAGAGAAAGAGCGTTTCGCCGGCCGCAAAGGCAACACCCAAGCCGCGGTGCACCCAGCAGTCGCGGGAGGAATCAAAAGCAACAAGACATGGCGGCGCCGTCCAATCGGCGTCCTGATTCGCGTCCTCACCCTTTCTCACGCCCTGTGCTCGCACGGCTCGCGGCGGCCGCCGTGCGGTGACTGGCTTGGCCCGGCCTGGCGGGAAGCCTGCCCACTTCGTCTTCGCACCCTTCACGGGCGGGCCCCGCCACGGGCGCTTTTCTGTTTACGCAAAGAGAACAGGAGGGCAGGTGGGGAGGAGTGTTGGGGTAATTAACTAAGACGCTCGCTAACGCCGTTATCTGGGATCCGGAAATCAAACTCCGAGCGAGGGCTCCGGTTCCGGCACCATTCCTTTACCTTCTTTGCCTCTACTTTTCGTATCCTTCCTCCTATTTCTTCTGTTCCCTTTTTTTTTTTATCACCCGAGTTTACTGCTCGCGTGCGAAAGTTACGAGGCCGTGAAAGTTAGCGGAAACGCAAGAACTCGCGCCTCCTCGTGTACCTCGTTGCGTTCGCTGAGAGTTACCGGGAGCACATCGCCGGGAGCTGCAGACCTCTGGCGTCGGAAGCCGTGGCCATGCCTGCTCGGTGCGTTGTCGCAGAAAGACGCGGAAAAGGCAGTCAGTTGGCGCAGCTAAAAAGTAAACCGCCATTACAGACGTTTGCCTGTTGCCCCATCAGAGCGTTCGCGAGATGCTCGCTTGGATGGTGTCCCGACTGGAGCTGCGCGAGGGAGCGACTCTCGTTTAATTGCGAATGAGATGTTACAAAACAGGGACAGGCTTCTTAATGCAAACGCGATGTTACAGCGGAGATTTACAAGGCTGAGACGAGCAGTAGCGCCCTAGCAACGCAGGAGAAAGCCACGTTGGTGCACAGTACGCTATGCATAGTAACACGTATAGTCGCTGGCAAAAGTCTCTGGACCGTTTGCTACGTGAACGAAGCCGATAGCTCTGTTATTAGCCGCCGGATGGAGCCCACATTGGTGGAGATGAAACTCAAAGTCGTGTTCTTTCACCTCCACAAGTGTGGCCGCTCGACGACGGTTGATGATGGAGCTATTGGCTTCGTTTACAGAACACGCGGTCCAGCGATATTTGTCCCCGACTGTACATAAGCTTGCTTAATGACAATTGCAAATATTTATTCTAAAATTTGTCAATGAAAAAGGCGGCTCGCTGGGATGCAGTTGTCCGTTATGTTAATTTCTCTCTCTCTCGCTTTAGCAGTTGCTACAACAAAAGCGTTGACTATGCGATTTGAGCCCGAGTGCCTGCGGACGGTTACTTCCTGGTCAACACGAACTTACGAGTCTGTAACCTTCAAATGTTGCTTTTCATCACAAAAACCGGATTCTGATAAGTTGTCGAAAATTGCTCTCCATCCCGAGAACGAATTTCTCTAAAAAAGAACCAGAGCAGTTGGGAAAAAAATAATGGCCCTTCTTAACAAAAGCCGTTTATGCTTCCCCTATTTGGGTGCCACACGGCAGCACCACCTCGAGTCGCCATCCCTCCCGACTCGAGATTCAGACGCATATAACAACGCAGAAGCCGTCGTATCGCCCTCTTCCGCTTCCCATCCCCGACACCCGGTTCCCATCACACCAGTCAAAACAAAGCCCGCGGCGTGGGGACCCGGGTCTTCGCCGTATAGTAGATGACGAATTCCCTCGGCGCTGCAGCATCCCGCGCGCCCGCCGCGCCGCCACGCCATACACAGGGTCCAGGACGTCTCCTCTCTTCCAGGTGTCGATGTGGACAGAACCTGTTTGCGACTGACCTCCGGGGGCTATAATCAGCGTAGGCCTGCCTTCAGGAGCGCGCGTAACGCCATTTGTTCGGTGGAACCAATTTTCCGCGAGGCGTTCCTCTTCGTTTTTGCTTTTTCCCCTCCTCCTCCCGCTCCTCCCTTCCCCTTCCCCGGCGCCTAATTATATAGATCACGCCGCCCTAGAAGCTGATGATCGGTCTTCTCCGAGACCCGCTCCGACATCTGCGGGCACCAGAGGCAAAACAAAAACACGCAGAATGGACGACGCGGGTCGCAAAGCGGCCTGGAAAGAGAGAAACAGAGAGAGAGAGAGAGAGAGAAAGGCAACCAGAGGACGACGGACGTAAGTTTGCGTCTGCCTGCCTGCCTATGGCCTGAGGCGCCGGCCGAGGAAGCGCAGGCAAGACTGCGCGCAGAAGAAGCCGGTCGTCCTTCCGTGCGTATTGCCCAGCCGGCGACGAAGCGATCGAGAAGTGTTTGTTGTCCGTCACGCCAGAAGGAGGGGGCCCCTGTCAACCTTGATCTGCACACAAAGGCTCCTTCTGGCGCCCCTGTAGTATGTGCCGACTTCTTCCATGCAGTGCTCCTCGATTGTGAGTCGGCAGACGCGATGGCCCCAATGCGTCGCGTTGTGTATAGGCGCACTGAAAATGCGCTTTGGTATTCACTCGTAGCTGCCACGAGTAAGCATGAAATCACAACAAGACAACACAAAAAACACGGAAGACTGTCTATGGGCCTGATAAACTTCCGGTCGGTGTGTTTCGTAAGTGGTCAGGCTTTTTAGGCCGCGCTGACCTGACAGGATTGACGCTCCTTTCTTAAGCAGCGAAAGGAAGTGCTCGGACACGTCACTGATGGATACATTCGATTTCTGAACGCTGTTATTCGTTTAGTGCTGCCCGTGCAAATCTCGCCGCCACTTCTTTTCCGTCATTGCCAGCAGCGTGCATTTTCCTATGGCAATCTCAGGCGCGAGTGAACGCAGCCGGCTGTCTGTATAGGCTGCGCTGTGGTTTCTCCGCATCAGCGATTGATCGCGAAAAATTAAAACAAGTAAAATAAGCAGGTGGCCGAACGCATTAGTGGTCATTACTAGGCGTGCACATGGTTGCAACAGAGTGCATAAAAAGTGTTACACCTTTCAGCAGAAGTAAACGGCCTTTTACCCATCCTCCTTCCCAAACAAACTTCCGCTCTCAACTGGAGAATGTACTGGTCCAGTGGAGAACCCGTTGATGTTTCATGTCATTTGGTGCTCAGTACAATTCGTTAAAAAATACCGTGAGCGAACTAAGTTCCCTTAAAGATGTTTTCAGATGGAGAATATACGGTTCAAAAAGTAGCGTAGGTCTGTTAATTCAAAGTAGCGAAAGACGGCATAGGGTAGTGATTGTACTCGTTTGTGTGAGGTTTTGATATACAGGGTGTTTCAGCGAACAGTTTCAAAAATTTTCAAAAAAACCCTTTTGGTGTAAAATATGGCTTTTGTGGCATACTATTACAAGTGTTGGCGGACATCAGAAGACTGGTGAATCGTCTTAAGTAGGAAGCTGGTTAACTAATTTCTAATAATTAAATTTGAACTAGTAGAGTTAGGCGCCCAATTAGAGATTTGTATCCGGTCGTTAGTAATAGCCATATCAGTTTGTAGAATTTAGAAATTCGATTACCCTCGCCGCTGTAGCTCCACAAAATTTGGCTGCATCGTACGAAAATACATGCGCTTTCTAAAGCATCCAGACAAAGCTACCCCTCCAGTGCAAGTAACTAGTCGAAAAAGCCAAATTGTTTCGAGCCACAGTGCCAAGGGTAATCGGGGCTTCGAAATTCTAAAAACTAATATGGATATCGCTAACGTCCCACCGCGGTGGCTAAGTGGTTAGGGCGCTCGGCTACTGATCCGGAATAACCGGGTTCGAACCCGACCGCGGTGGCTGCGTTTTTATGGAGGCAAAACGCTAAGGCGCCCGTGTGCTGTGCGATGTCAGTGCACGTTAAAGATCCCCAGGTGGTCAAAATTATTCCGGAGCCCTCCACTACGGTACCTCTTTCACGCCCTCCTTAATCCCTTCCCTTACGACGCGGTTCAGGTGTCCGCCGAGATATGAGACAGATACTGTGCCATTTCATTTCCCCAAAAACCAATTAACATTTTTTGCTAACGACCGGCTACAAATATCTAATTGTAACTAGGCGCCTAACTCTACTAGTTAAAACCATTAATTATTAAAAATTAGTTTAGCAGCTTACTATTTAAGACGATTCACCAGTTTTCCAGTGTCGGCCAACACTAGTAATACCGCAAAAGCCAAATTTTTACCCCAAAAGCCTATTTAAAAAAATTGAAAGTGCTCGCTGAACCACTCCGTGTGTGTTTAAATTGTCCTGCTACATGCCCATAGAAATTCAATGTGAAACATGCACACGCTGGGCGAGCGCATGGTGTACTCCTTGTAATTCAGCATTCGCTGATGCACCTCTACAATGTTTCTTAATTTTTTTTCACCCTTGATAAGTGTAGTATCACTTGCCATTGCCAGAGTGGAACTGAGTTTCATTTAATAAGTGTTTCTTTCGAATGTAAGCAATGCTGGGTCTCGGTTTAGTGCAGGTCGTAACCACATACAACAACCACTGCAGCTCTGACCAGCGGCTATCCAACGATTATTCAACAAGCAATATCGATTCATTCAGTCACTTTTTTTTTACACAAACATACTCCATTTTACACCTCTGTTCTTTTTTACGTGAAATTTTGCGTGGAAGAAAACTGGAAAATTGTTTTTTTGGGAAAGGAGATGGTGCAGTATTTGTCTCACATCTCGGTGGACACCTGAACCAAGCCGTAAGGGTAGGGATAAAGGATGGACTGAGAGAAGAAAGGAAACCTGTTTCATTTTTTGCGCGAGTTTCAATTAACGTTTGCCAGATCCAATGCATTAAAATATAAAAGTTGCAAGCCTAATCAGCTTAGTTATTGATTAGTACACATTCTCACCAGTTTCTAGCGGACAATTAATGGCCGACATGAAGGGGAACCGTTCTCCACTGCTTCAACAGGCCTCCCCCCAAAAATCAAAAGGAGCCCTCGGAGTAAAAGTATATTTCTCTTTACACGTTACCGGCGCCGACGTATCTGCACCTTCGCAATCGCGCAAACTACTATTGCGAGGTAGCGTAGCCGGGGGAGCGGATTTCTCGGCCACATTCAGTGATTGCGTGTCTCCAGACCCTACGTGGCGGTTCTGCCGATCGAGTTTAGTTTAAGTAAGGGCTCGCGGTTACGTCACTGTTCTTGCCTCGGCCGTTTCTCCAGCGTTCTCGTTCCCAGCCTCTTTTTCGGCGAGCCTTGTGGCACAGACAGCGAAAGAAAGCCTGGGAATATCTACGTGCCTGTGTTCGTGGACGGCGCGAGACTTGCTCAAGGACTGGCGCTTTCGCACGGCTTGCCCGCCCGCGTTACTGCAGAGAGTAGTTGTTTATCAGCCAAAAACATCTCTCCCCACAGTCGAGCCACAAAGCTAAGGGCCCAGAGATTGCTTCAGCTTAGCAGGCCCAGGGACAGGCCGACAAGAGTAGATTAGGACAATTTAAGACGTCTCCGCGCGGACTCCAGAAAAAAAAAGAGGGGGGTCTGGTCAACGGGCCGACGTTATGGCGTCATATCCGGCCCGACGCCGCATACCCGCCTGCTTGATGGCCGCCTTTCCCACCCATCAATCCACGTTTCGCGGCCACCGACGGCTCCTAATGGAGTGAACGCAAAGTCTCTCGTAAAGTGGAGGGGCGCCGCAGTCTTGAAACGCGCAGCACGCGCACCGGACATGCAGAAAGCATGACCACGCCGGATGCGGGCAGCCCGTCTTTACGCAAGGAATTACATACCGCGCGGAGCCGCGCGCTTGAGTCATCACGGTGAAAGCACCTTGCCACTCTTGTTGGAACGGAGGAAGACGTGTTCCATGTGTATATTCTGATTCAGCCTTTATCCAACGTTTACTTCTCACACTGCGTGCATGTGTATACGTGAAGACCGAGCTGGAAGATGGATGCAAATCTTGCGCAGACGACCATCGCGAATACATACTCGTCGACTGAAAAGTGCCGCCGGTGCTGCAACGATACGTTGCTCTTAGAGGCGCCGCACACTGAAGGCACGTGCGGGTGCAAAACGTGACAAATGTGGCGCCTCCGTGGCGTGCAGACTGCGAACAACGCCCTCTTGGCACTGAGCCGTATACATCTTGTTTCCGCGCCCGAGAGCCTTTTGTAACTCTGCCGTCATCTAAATCCGATTATTTTATACCGGGCTCTGCGGCGCCGTCTGTCTTTGCTACGCTTTCCATTTATACACCGGTGTCGCTGTGTTAGCCTGTTATACGTAGTGGCACAGGCAGGGGCCTATTGGTTTACATTCTTTTTCTGGCTGCCCCACCATACTTTTTGTGTAGCTGTCTGTCTCGAGCGCTTTGTCCGAGAGCGTATTTATAGAGGCTCGACCATTTTACACTTTGTTTACAGATGCAGAGCTTGGACCGATGCAAAGCTTGGAAAACGCTTCAAGGCGCATCGCGCCCAAATAGTAAATTTCATTTCGAAACAGACTGGCAGGGAAAGTTAGCGAGAAGCATCAACCTTCAGAAATTCGACCTTCAGGACGAAGAAACGCGTTAGTGTTCCACGCAGATGCCATCCATTTTTCTTCTCAGAATCATCCAGATACGGAGAGACGCATGCATCATATCGCCGCGCAAATTCTCCTCAAGGACCACGTTCTGGTGATGGCTATGCAGGAATGCATGCCCGATACGGAGCGGCAGGATGCATTTTTCGTGATTCAGAAATTACATCTCCACGGACCAGAAGAAATTTCTTCGCACAAGAAACAGCGGGCGAGCGCAACCCACCTCCTGTACAGAGGAGGAGAAGGAGTTTGGGAGGTGCCATCATGCGTTATAGGGGCGGCGATCCGAAAAAAAAAACAGAACAAAAAAGAAAAGAAAAGAAAGCGCGGCGAAGCAAAGTGAGGTTCCAGGTCAGGAATAGTTCTCTAAATACGCCTTTTCGGCCCCAGACGGGAGGCCCAGTGCACTTAGCTTGGTTGTATACGCTTCACCTGAACGCTTGAGAGAGGAAAAGAGAGAGAGAGATAAAAGCGTACACACAGATGGCAGCGAAACGACGCCGCAATACAAGTCGGCGCTGGCACGCTCGAGGGGTCGCTCAATGGGTCACGGCACCTCCGGAGGAAAGCGTGACTAGCCGCGTCCGCTACCACCACCCCCGCCCACCGCGGCGCAGCGGCTCCGTCTTCCTGCTCCCCGGACGCCTCTTCGCTGCCTGCATGCAAGCATCCATTATTTTGTTTCTGCTTTGTCGAACAGCGTGTTGTGCCTGTTACCGTATTAGCTGGCGGTACGCTCACCTCTGTCTGTTGCGCGTGCTCCCTGAGAGGTGGTAGTGATTGGAGAGGGGTTAGAAGGGAAAGGGCGTCCGCCGGAATGTGCGTGGTGCCTTTCGTTTTGGAAAAGAAGGAGAATGAGGGAAGGAGGAGGGAGAGAGGACTCGCGCAAGGCACGTGCAGGCGCTGCCTTAGTCTTCGTGCATCGCTTCGCAAACCTGGAAGAGACTATATGGAAGACGGAAGATGCTGACAAAAGAACAAAAAGCAAAAAGCGGTTCCAAATGAAAGCACGAAGAAGAATAAACTCCAAGAGAGGGGGAGGGGATGCGAGGGGAAGGTGCTTACCCCGAGTAATCTTCGGCCAAAGCCTTCTTCGGCTACGAGGTGAGCAGTCGGCTGGTCATTCATTCTGATGAGCGATGCGCGAACGCGCGCGGCTGTGTAGGACGCTAGAGCACGCGCGCTCTGGCCGTGTATACACATAGCATCAGGGCTGCTCGCCTGCTGAGTACTGCATAGCTGCTAGCATTCGGTCGGCGCCGCAAGCGGGCAGGTATGCGCGCGTATATTTCCTTCCTGCAGGGTTCCGCATGCGGTCATCGGGCAGCAGTCACGATCCATGCGTGCGCGAGGCGATGATGCTACCATGCGATGGTGTGTGTACGTGTGCGTGTGCCGGCGAACTGGCAATTGCCGCATACGCGGCAGTCATCTCATTACGGGGTAAACAGAAATCGGCTTGAAGCCTCGGGGCCCCGTGCACATATGGCGGAGGATGTAATCGGCCCGGTAGAGGTGCCTTTGCACGCCGCAAGGAGGCAGGCGCTTACAGCGCCCCCTGGGGTGCCTCCCTACCAGCACGTTCACGATGTGGTGACACCGCTGTTCGGTTGCGGGACGCCATTTTGCTTCTCAAGGGTTGCGTAGAGCTCCGACATGGGCAGGAAGTTGGTTACTACATTTCAGCCTTAAACGAGATTTTTAACGCGGTAGCATTAAAGTCCCCGTTCACCGGAAAATTCGCGTTGTGACCGAAAAATAACGGGCATAGCTCTGGCAGGTGGTCTACAGAAAGCAACCTAGGAGGCAGGTGGACCACCTAGGTCACGTGAACTTGCGGCGTCATCACAACCTGCCCACTGGATATCGAGCAAACTGCCCACCGTGGCAGGTGCCAGTTAAATTAATGATTGGTCGCTCGGCAAGAGCAACCTGGGCCGCACAAGGCCCACCGCTGGGACCACCAGCCATCGCAGGGCAGTGGCGCATCGCTTAACCGCTGCACCACTGCGCCAGGAGAGGTACGACGACTCCCAGGGGTCTGTGAATGTAAACTAGAGAATGGCCTTCTGCTCTACTGCCTATATAGGAATTCACAGATTATGCTATCGCGTAATACGCTTAAGGCAGAGCTTAAGTATCCCCTCCAATTTTTATGTTTGACAGTTGTATCGGGCGGTATCGCGGCTGAGACACCGCACGATGAGACCTTTGGGAATAATATTGCAAGGTCTCAAAATTGAGCCTATGAAACAAAATAGCTTATCTCTTTAACGTCCCCACCAGAATTCACACCTAAGCGGTATTTGGACATTGTGGAAGCCGTTGGGTGTGAGGGTTGATGGAACAGACCACCCACAAATCTACGCAGTAAATAATTACGCTTTTGACAAAACCGAAACTATCGGCGCATTTCTTGTCGGCAAGCTACGCTTACCGGGAGGCCAGCTGAGCTAATAAGTGCACAGGCCAACGGTACATGTCGTTTGGCTCGAAGCCCTCTACTTACATTACGCCTTTATCTGTTTTCAGTGAAGGCAGAAAGTAATGCCTCAATTCTAGGGACAAAATCAATCATTTTGAACAAAATCGTTTAAGTTCAGTTGTAACATTAGTGGGTAATTTGTTCCGTGGAGTTAGGCCAGTCTGCTATGTTTTTCTGAAAAGCTATTCTCGTTTGGAGGGAAGATTGCCTGACAGATTTGCGGCTGCTCGTGGAAGGAAACTGCAACAACAACAAAAAAATGCGCAAAAATAACTGTATGCCTTCAGAGACAGCGAACGGAAAGAAATACATACTTATTATTCAGAGTTCAGAACGTCCAAAGTATGCATCTAAAACCAAAACTGTTCATTTTTTTCAGTCAGAATGAATACCCCGAGTGTTTTACAACATTTTCAAAAGACTGGAGGCTCGGATCGCACTGTATGCAATATTCCACGTATGAAGGCCCCTCATCGCTTTGAGAGGGGTCGGTGTGATCGCAACGTAGTCAAGCTTGTTGAATCGTGCGCTGCGAATTTACGTCCTTGCGATTTGAGGCTCCCTTGTGCAACACTTTGCAGAAAGGCGTCTTGCGGCATAACCGGTCAAACGCTTCGAATAAAATTCGGCCTCTGCAGCACCTCACCAAGGCGCTCACTCATGGGGAGCTTCAGCTCGTCTCACCTCTAAACACCATCCTATTCACAAATCAAGATGTCTCTAAGGAGTTTAATAATTGATTGCTCGGAGCAGTGCCGGCATATGCGCTTCCGAAACAGTCCTGCATAATCCTGCCTCTAAGTAGTTTAATCATTGATTGCTCGGAGCAGTCCCGGGATATGCGCTTCCGAAACAGTCCTGCATAATCCGATAGTCTGAATTAATCTGTGCAAAATAAAAAGACATGGAGGTACAAGTTAGACCCCTTATTTGTTGCCACTCCTCTATAGCTAAACCTTACCATAAGTATCGCTCTCGTATGTTCGATGGCAATCATATGAGGAAGAGACTAGGCATTAAGCTTCCGCTTAGCAGTGCTAACGCATAGAGTTACCAGATCTCTACCCTTGCACCAACATCCATCACTCATGAAGAGGTGGGTCTTATCGTCCTCCGCACTAAGCTGCAGCATTGGTGGTATTATGGTTAAAGCGAGAATACCATTGATATAGATTCTTAAGAACGTTGTTAATGCCGTAAACCATTCCGTATAGATGACACGCTGTCATGATACCATGCTTGAAACCAAGATTTAAATTGCTCAGGGTAGTGCATCTGAGTCATTTTAGTGCAAACCCTCATGTGCTTAAGATTGGTTATAAAATAAATCTGGAATTTTACAAAAGGCTTCTTCCTGCAACAGTGATGTAAGCTCCACTGCAAGATAGCGCGAATGGCGTAAACATCAAGTTTTTTTTCCTACCTTGCATCTTGATGAAAATTAATGTTCAGTGAAGTAAACATCTCTGTTATTGTGCGACGCTACTAATTACGACTCATGCTCGCAGCACTCTTTTTTTAGACGGCTGCAATGTGTCTAAGCACGTCGCAACTCATAAGTCATAGTTACATTTTTTAAAACCCTGACCGTGAGAACTTTGAGATGCGAAAACATCTTTTTTTTTTTTTTGTTCGCAAGGGAAGAGAAATGCATGGCCTCAGCCGTTAACAATGAACAAGCATCCACCAACTTGCTCCATCGAGGCATGACGTTGAAACGCCTGGCGCTAAATCGTGAAAAAAAAAAACACTTTTGAACGCCCTGTTCTCAAAGCCTGGCTTTCACGTCACGATATATAATCATCGTGCTTACACTTTCCTAGACGCTGGGCTCTCGATCTTTCTTCAATATTCGCAGCAATTTGCGTGCGCTCTTATTTTGCGCGCTCAGAGAAAAAAAAAACAGAGAAGGGAGGCGACGGTTGGCAACAAGAAAGTCACGCGAGTTCTCGTGCTGCTTCTGCCGAGAAATCCGTGCAGCAATACGTACAAGCTTGCAGAGTGTATACGGGTGCAGTCCTCTTTTGATGCGGCAAGAAGTAGACCCAGCCAAAACAGCGCAACATAAGAGCGATATCTACACGGCCCGAATCCTTGAAGACGGGCAGTTTGAGAGCGACCTCTGTTGAGCATTTCCGATACTGCAATGACGGGTAAGGAGGGGAAGGAGGTTCTAGAAACAGAAGGTTAATGCGCGCTAGGCTGCGCAGTGATACACTTAGCGCATTCCTACGGCCCCTTCTAAATAACGTTTCCGCCGTGGCAGTGGCTTCACCTGTACTGCACGTTATTAGCGAGGACCTTTAAAGGTTCGCGTTCTGCACGAAGGCGGGGAACGGGCCTGCGCAAAGCAAACGCCTGTCACGCGATGGTCGCTACTGGCGCGCTCAGAAAGCTCCCGAAGAGCAAAACAGGAATGTAAGTTTCGTGACGCGCTGTACCCCGGGGCTGCTTACAGCGGAAAGTTGCCAGCGTCTTCTATGGAACACTCTTTGGACAAAGCCTGGAAGTGTTACGTAAAGAAAAGAGGGTGTGGAAAGAGAGGCCGGTGGGCGTGCAATAGATGCTCCTTTTACTAAGCCGGCAGAGAAAAAGCGCGTTACATGAAAGCGGCGAAACGCGTTTTTGCTTTGCCGTTTCGGTAAATCACTTTTTATTTTAGCGAGCTGTTTGGCGCATTCAGTGGAGCTTAACTCAAACAATGGAGTGCGCAAGGACGTCTCGTGGAAAGCCCGAGGAAAAAAAAAAGGAGATACGAGTAAGAATATGAAGAAAGATGCAAAGAGCATTAATCTCGGGCTGATCGTTTAGCAGGAATTAGCGCGCTCGCGTTAGCACAGCAGCACAAAATGAAGTCTGGTTGCTTTTTTTCGTCTCGCGATGTGGGTTGCTGCATGCGTTTTCGCAACGCGCAGGAGTGCAATTTAATTTCTGTGGCGCAAGTTATAAGAATCTGAGGCTGTGGATGGCGCTTAGCTTTCAAGTTATAACTTACACTACGTAACGGGCGAGTTTGTTAGGGATATAAATAAGTCAGAACCTTCCTGCGACACTCATAATAAGTTGCAATTAGGTGCTCCAAAATTATCAGATGTTCAAAATGTCTGGAACTAAAGCACCTTTTTAAGCACTGGCCACATGGTCGCTTGTCTTTGGCAATGCGAAGATGTAGGAATGATGATACAGACTCAGAAATGCTTGAGTTATATAACCTTCACGGTACTAGAGAGTGTGATAAAAACCAGTCTAGAACTGCTGTTTGGTAGCAGTTCTTATTATTCCTTGTTTTGCCCCACTATCATTGGTCACTGCAGCCTGCGACGTGAGGTGTGACAGCTATAGCGAGTGATGTGTTTCACCGGCTTCCGATCAAATATGACTCTGACCAATGAAGAAGACGCAAAATAGTCAATCAGAAAAAGAACTGGCGCAAGATATATGGCTCCTGATCTCACTCGAAGCCATCTTTCTAGAATGTCTTCAGTAGTAGAAAGCTTCATTATGTTCAAAGGTGACTGCAAGTTCTATTTTTTGTTTTACCGGCCTATATCAACGCTACTAATTTTTCCTGCTTAAGCAGCCGAATAATTGGCCTGCAGTATTTTCATATCACTAAAGAAACTGAAAAACAAAGACATCGCTGTCTGCGTTATGAAATTCTCAAATGAGCACCGTTGTTACACTGTCGGCCAGTTCATATTTTGGAAAAGTGTATTTTACGAAACGGTACAGCGTATTTTTAAAAGAAATCGAAAAAAAAAGACAACTTTGTTGGGCGCACTCCAGCACACGCTGGCTCTTTCATCGAACTTACACGGCATCGAAGGCTTTACAAAGTTTCAGAGATACCTCCACCCTTCGTCAGGGAGTTTGGCTTGAGGACGTATTAGCATTAAGAACATCTCATGGCGTGTATGCGGCGCTAACTTCCGCTGCGGCAGATCAAAGACAGCGCAGATATTTATGATAGTGTAAATCTGAAGACGAACTGAGAGTTACTATTCTTCTGTCGCTGGGAGCAAGCACGTTGCAAGACACGACCTCCTTGTTAAACAAGTCGAAACAGACGCGTCTTGCGCTGTTCTCACCCCCTCGCATTAGCATCGAGCGAGCCACAAGTATCAATCATTTCGTTCGGCTTGGTATTAGAGACAACCTCAGGAAATGCATCCACGAAAAAAAAAAAAAAAGGAGCACCACCCGTCATGTGGTTCGTATACATTGCTACATCTAAACCCGGCAGTGACGGCTCTCCCGAGACCCTGTGGCAGAGCCGAAACCTCAGGGGTTCACGTATAATGCACGGGTCCCCCCTCTACGCTTCCTGGCCGTGTTCGTATACAATTTCCCCTCCGCATCGGCGGGGAAGCATAATCACGTCTCACTCTGATTCCACTTCCCTCCCCCCGCGCTCTGCTTGACAGACCCAGAAGTGAGGGAAAGGAGGAAAGGGGAGGGCCAACCCCCGCGCCGGCAGCTCTGCGGTTTGCGCGCACCGCGATCCATCAATACGCGGTGGCTGCAGCGCCAAACGCGCCATCTTCCTCTGACAACCCGCGTTTTGCTTCGCCTCATGTCCGCCGCCGTCGAGCTGACATGGACGCCGGTCGGGCGGAGCAGCCGCACAACGCTCCGACGAGTCTCTTGACGCCCGCTGCTTCGCCTTCGACCGGTTGGAGGCGAAAACGACGGATGGGGCCACACAGTGTAAACAGGGCTTGGGTTGTGGTCTTAGTTGTGGTCGGGTTGGCTCGCATCTATAGCGTACCGCCCGAGGGCGTACATACCACTATATCGCCGCGAGAGCAGTAGGCGCCAAACGTAAACAAACCTCTCGAAATAGTGTTGCTCTCTGGTTGAAGTTCGCTCCTTTCACAAAAGCGGAAAGCTGCACACGTCACGACGCGCTCGGGCGTTGCTTACGTAGCTTCGCGGTAAACAGTCGGATATTCATAAAAGGAACGCCTAAGTTTTAGGTCTATCGCGAGCTTCGCCTTACGGTTCACTCGAGACGCGGCTGGCTTCGTGTTTGCGGATATACGAGCTTCTTTGGAATGACGACGGAGTGGCATTTATATTACACAGAAAGCAAGCCGCGTAAGCAGGTATTCTTGTTACTCTTCTTTCAAGTTTCATTTCGAGAGTCTGGTTTAAGACACAGGGAGAAAACTGTGGAGCAAGAACGCATCTCGAGGCATTCAAGAACACGCGTCTCTTTCATGATACTCCAACAACTGCGTGCCGCTGAAAGGCCCCGCTTGGTGGTGTCACGCTGTCGCGACTCACTCTCAAGAAACGGGATTCTCCGAACTTAGCTCTTGCGAATCGAAATCAGAGGTCTAGGTACGTTGAAGTTTTTTTTTTCTTTTTCTGCACCCAACTGCATCGATGTTTGATTCGGCGTAAATCTCGGAGAAAGTCTCTTGACAAAACGTCTGTTTTCTCCTCGACAGCCAAGAACAAGGCAGCTCGGCGCTTTATAGTTCGAGTCTGAAAAGAGGTGGTAAACCAAGAGCGAAGCCACCTTTTCAGAACCAGATAATAAGCTTTCTGAAGCATTTACTTGGAAAGGACTATTTCGACATCTCAGCACACCCTAAACCTTTGTTTCCTTATTTTTTGCTCTTTAGAACGTTATGCACCGGTGATTTCCTGAGGGCATAGATCGTGGAAAGTATGGAGCGCAGTACTAGGCCTTAAGGTCTGTTGTGTTGCGTCTAGATGATAAGTTACATTCAGCACTGGTTTGGCTAATACAATAAGGACTTGGTCGTTGAAGACACTTGTATGACGATATGAGTTTGATAATTACACAGCCGAAGAAACTCGTCGTTTGCATGTGGGAAAAGAAGCGAGCTAACTATGCTGAAGCTAACAAATGACAAGAAAAAATAAGAAGAGTGCAGTGAAAACAAATTTCTTCAGGAATAGGGCCCGTATTAAGCGGCGACTCGAGAAGCTAGAATTGGCAATATGTTTGGCAGGTTATTCTCGATGGGGGTGAATTCTCTTTCGCAATACATGATAAAGTGAAAATATCCAAAAAAAAAAGAGACGCTAGGTGAGCGCTTACTTTCGACTACATTTTATTCAACAGAGCAACGCAGGGTTCATTCTCTACCGAGTACGAAGGTGTGGATAAAATGAAATCAAAAGATTTCCTAAGCTTGGCTACGGCTTCGGAGTGAACGGCGACGTCGCTACATTATCTCCCCCTTCTTCTCTTCTTTCTTTCTTTCCTTCCTTCTTTCTTCCTTTCTTTCTTTCTTTATCTTCCTTTTTTCTTTCTTTTCCACTTCTTGCTTTATTTCTTTCTCTCTTTCTTCCTCCTTTTCTTCCCTCTTTTTGGGTATGCTTGCCCGTCTTCTTCATTTCTCTCTTCTTTTACTTGTTCAACTTATTTCACTTCTTTCACTTCTTCCGCTCTCTCCAGGCTTGACTCTTCGAATAACTTCTCTTGCATTGCAGATTTCTACAACTACTACAACGAGCTTCACTTGCACGATCACTCGGTGTGGGGTAACAGTAACGGCTCTCGCCGTAAAACACACTCAGAAACTCAAAAAACCAACAACACCTGTCACTCAATACGGTAGCAGAAGGTAAGCTACGCAATTTTCTTCTTTAATAAAGCGACGGAGGGCTGGCTAACACAATCCCAGGCAATTTTCTCTCGCTCTGCCCCTTTCTTCCCCAAACAAAACTGAATGGCAATTGCGCAACTGGTAATGTGGAAAATCAGTCCTAGCTGGCACGCGATAATTAGCACGCATAAAATACACAGCCCGCAAGGGGACCCTCCTCGCCGCTCCTGGTCCCTCTCGGCCGCACAGACTCGAAATTACTGCGAACACGAACCCGCTTTTCCAAGGAACCTTCGCTCAGTTTGTTTTGGGAAAGTTAGCGTGGGCAGCAAGGCGCCGGCTATGTGCACGGGGTAGTCGCGCCTCCACTGGTAGTGGTAAAAGAAAAATGGCGGTGGTTTAGCTCTGGTTAAACCCGGAGTGACACGATAGCTACAGCTGGCCGTGCGGAACTCGATCAGTCGAACTGTCAGTCTTACGCCGCTGCGTTTCGCTGGGCGTTCCTTCATCTTCGTCCCTGGACGTGGATTCACTGTCTGCCCTCTCTCCCCTCTCCACTGCTCCCCCACTCGGTTTCGCCGGCGAGCCGTGCTGCTGGCAGCTGCCACGGTGGCCACGGCGCCGCCACGCTGAAGGCTCGAAATGCTAGCGTAACGTAGGCGCGCGGCGCGCACACCAGCTGCGGGCTATGACGTCACTTCGCGCATGCGCACAGCTGGCGGAGCGGTTGTGCCACGGCTCAGCGCGCAGCCACGCTGACCTCGCGAAGTGGCTGGCATAGTGTAGCTATCGCTACAAAAGGCGATCCCGCCCTGCCCACCGTCCTTCCCACATCTAGCCCAG
Source organism: Amblyomma americanum (assembly GCF_052857255.1). Classification (NCBI taxonomy): domain Eukaryota; kingdom Metazoa; phylum Arthropoda; class Arachnida; order Ixodida; family Ixodidae; genus Amblyomma; species Amblyomma americanum. Next base: position 73,033,857 of record NC_135502.1, on the reverse strand, counting down.
CCACGCTTGACTGCACGGACGCCTTTTTTGACTACTACAACTACAACAACAACTACTAATACTACAACGACTACTACAACAACCACAACTACTACTACAAACACTACAACAACTACAACTGGTACAACCGCTACCACTACTACAACAACAACTACTACTACGACGACGACACTCCGAGCTCGGGAACCTTCGCATTAACATCTAGAGCTGTAGAAAAAAAATATAGATTTCTTGTCGTCCACTGCGGAAGAAGTTACAAGGATGTGGTGCTGAGCAGAGAGCTAAGACGCTTTCGGAGAGCAGAAACGGCCTTTGCACATGATCTCAACCACGAGCAGAAAGGGGGCTCCCAAGCTTTAATAAATGTTATCGAGACAGGCAGCGATGGCGTAGAGGTAGAACATCCGCCTCGCGTGCAAGAGGACCGGGGTTCAAATCCTGGTGCCGCGCAACTCTCCACCGGGTTTAAAAAAAAAACGCGTGTCGATGGAAATGCATAACCAGGCCTGGAGTGCGGCCTTATCTCGGTGACCAGAACCGACAACGCACTCTCTCACCAGAGCAGGATTTGGCCACCCTGGTGCAGTACTTGGCCACAACCTTCTATGATCAAACCAATTAACCCTCGGCCCTCAGTCCCCAGCGGCTGCAGAGCAACTGACCACGGCGGCGGTCAGACCTGTGACGCAGCGGAGGGTGCTAAGAATCTCTGGCTCCGGACAGGCCGCCATTGGAATCTGAACCTGGCAACGTTTAACGCTAGAACTTTAGCTAGTGAGGCTAGCCTAGCAGTGCTGTTTGAGGAACTAGCGGGAATTAAATGGGATGTGATAGGGCTTAGCGAAGTTAGGAGGACAGGTGAGGCGTATACAGTACTAAAGGATGGACACATACTGTGCTATCGCGGGTTAGAGGATAGACGAGAACTAGGTGTGGGTTTCCTCATTAATAAGGATATAGCTGGCAACGTAGAGGAGCTCTACAGTATTAACGAGAGGGTAGCAGCTATAGTAATTAGGCTGAATAGGAGGTACAAGCTGAAAGTAGTGCAGGCCTACGCACCCACATCCAGCCATGATGACCAGACCGTTGAAAGTTTCTATGAGGACGTAGAATCAGCAATGAATAAAGCAAAATCGCAGTACACTGTACTGATGGGCGACTTCAATGCGAAGGTGGGCAAGAAGCAGGCAGACGACCACGTGGTAGGTGACTATGGGATAGGCTCTAGAAATAGCAGGGGAGAGTTATTAGTCGAATTCGCGGATAGAAATAATTTACGGATCATGAATACCTTCTTCCGCAAACGAGAAAACAGAAAGTGGACCTGGAAGAGCCCCAATGGTGAGATTAAAAATGAAATCGACTTCATACTATGCGCTAAACCCGGCATCATTCAGGATGTGGCCGTCCTCGGAAGGGTGCGTTGCAGCGACCATAGAATGGTAAGGTCTAGAATTAGCTTAGACTTGAAGAGGGAACGGAAGAAGCTAGCGAAGAAGAAGACCATTAACGAGTTAGCCGTAAGAGGGAAAGCACAGGAGTTTAGGATAGCGCTGCAAAACAGATATTCGGCTTTAACTGAAGAAGATGATCTTGATGTTCATTCAATGCACGATAACCTGACAATTACGGAGTGCGCAGTAGAAGTAGGCGGTAGGACAGTTCGAAAAGATACCGGGAAGCTATCTCAGGTGACGAAAGATCTGATTAAGAAGCGCCAAAACATGAAGGCATCTAACACTACCGATAGAATAGAACTAACGGAGCTATCAAAGTTAATAAATAAGCGCAAGGTAGCCGACATAAGGAAGTTTAATATGGAGAGAATCGAGCATGCTATAAAGAACGGAGGTAGCCTAAAAACAGTGAAGAGGAAACTAGGCATAGGTAAAAATCAGATGTATGCATTAAGAGACAAGCAGGGCAATGTCATTAGCAATATGGATAAGATAGTTAACGTAGCCGAAGAGTTCTACACAGACCTGTACAGTAGTCAATGTAATCAGAGCGCTAATGAGAAAGACAGCAGTGCACAGCAATGCGTCATCCCACCAGTAACGAAAGATGAAGTACAGAAAGCCTTAGAAGCAATGAAAAGGGGGAAAGCAGCTGGGGAGGATCAGGTAACAGCAGATCTGTTGAAGGATGGAGGGGACGTCGTGCTAGAAAAACTAGCCACCCTGTATACGCAATGCCTTATGACCTCAACTGTACCAGAAGCTTGGAAGAATGCAAACATTATCTTAATTCATAAGAAGGGAGACGCCAAGGACTTGAAAAATTACAGGCCGATCAGCTTACTATCCGTTGCCTACAAAGTATTTACTAAGGTAATCGCTAATAGAGTCAGGGCAACGTTAGACTTTAATCAACCAAATGATCAGGCAGGCTTTCGTAAAGGATATTCCACAATAGATCATATTCACACTATCAATCAGGTGATAGAGAAATGCGCAGAATATAACCAACCTCTATATATATCTTTCATTGATTACGAGAAAGCATTCGACTCAGTGGAAACCTCAGCAGTCATACAGGCATTGCGTAATCAGGGGGTAGAAGAGCCTTATGTCAAAATACTGGAAGATATATATAGCAACTGCACAGCTACTATAGTCCTCCATAAAGTCAGCAATAAAATTCCAATAAGGAAGGGCGTCAGGCAAGGAGACACGATCTCGCCAATGCTGTTCACCGCATGTTTGCAGGAGGTATTTCGAAGCCTGAATTGGGAACAGTTGGGAATAAGAATAAACGGAGAATACCTAAATAATCTGCGATTTGCTGATGACATTGCCTTGCTGAGTCACTCAGGAGGTGAACTGCAAATCATGATCAATGAGTTAGACAGGCAGAGCAGATCGATGGGTCTAAAAATTAACATGCAGAAAACCAAGGTAATGTTCAACAGCCTAGCAAGGGAACAACAGTTCACAATTGGCAGCGAGAGCCTAGAAATTGTGCCGGAATACGTCTACTTAGGGTAGGTAGTGACAGCTGATCCAGATCATGAGAGGGAGATAACTAGAAGGATAAGAATGGGCTGGAGCGCATATGGCAAATTCTCGCAGATCATGAGTGGCAGTTTACCAATTTCCCTCAAGAGGAAAGTGTACAACAGCATAATCTTACCGGTACTCACCTACGGGGCAGAAACGTGGAGGCTAACGAAAAAAGTTCAGCTTAGGTTAAGGACAACGCAGCGAGCCATGGAAAGAAAAATGATAGGTGTAACGTTAAGAGATCGGAAGCGGGCAGAGTGGGTGAGGGAACAAACACGGGTTAATGACATCCTAGTCGAAATCAAGAGAAAGAAATGGGCTTGGGCAGGGCATGTAATGCGAAGGCAAGATAACCGCTGGTCCTTAAGGGTAACGGAGTGGGTTCCAAGAGAAAGTAAGCGTAGCAGGGGGCGGCAGAAGGTTAGGTGGGCGGATGAGATTAAGAAGTTTGCAGGCAAAGGGTGGATGCAGCTGGCAAAGCATAGGGTTAATTGGAGAGACATGGGAGAGGCCTTTGCCCTGCAGTGGGTGTAGTAAGGCTGATGATGATGATGATGATGATGATCGAGACAGACGGGAGGTTAACCGGATGTTATGCTGTGACTCAAGTAAACTCACTCAAGATGCGCTGAGTGTTAGGAGGAGCGCTCAACCGCAGCCTGGCGCCTGCCTGGCAACGCATCGAACGCAGTGGTCCCGTGTAGCCGTGCACCACTTCCTCCTCCTCTACCCCAATGCAGTTAAGTGACAGCACTGTAATTAGTTTCTAAGAGCCACTGCACCCATGAAGAGATGCTGAGTGTTTTGGTAAAAAGAAGAGCATTGCGCATGCGTTCTTTATTGTCAAATAATAATAAAAAACTGCTTCAATTGCACTGAGCCGTAAAACAGGATTGATTTACCCAATACATCGCATTTTAATAGCATAATGAACATTACTAAAAACAGATGACACACACACACACACACACACACACACACACACACACACACACACACACACACACACACACACACACACACACACACACACACACACACACACACACACACACACACACACACACACACACACACGCGCGCGCGCGCACGCACGCACACACGCACGCACGCACGCACAAGAATGCGATCACAACCGTGCAACCTGCAGAACTCAGCGTGGCAACATCTCGATCTTTGGTTTTTGCGGGTGTTGGCTTCACTGCACCTCTCTAGTGCTTGGTGCGAAAGCATCTATCAGGAGCGGAGCGAATTCTGCGGCTGTTGAGGACGTGTGTTATTTCGGCTAATGATAGTGGCAAGAGCAAAACAGGTCTTAGTGACTGGAACCGGAGTTTTTACTATGATACTGAAAGAAGGAAAGTGGCACTGAAAAATAAAGCTCAAATTACAATATTGTGGTAACCCATTTTAGGCATAACTCTCTGGAATATGAAATGGTTTTGTACCGCCTCCCTAACCTTCATGGTAATGAGATATTATTGATTAAGATAAAAGCAACCACACAGACATGAGGGTAACAAATCCCCACAGGCGCATTCAGCGTATTAAAATAATAAAAGGGCATACTGAGAATAAAAAGAAACGAAATAACAGAAAATTTAGAAAGAAAAGGAAGTAATGAATGTTCGGCGTGTTTCCGGTAGTAAAAGTAAGTGAACCCAGAAGGTCAATTTAAAATTTCATTGAATTATAGAATCAAACTACAGTCAGAAAATAACATATGTAACAAGCGAACACAGCGTCTAAACAGTGAAGGAGTGGAGCGCAACAGCTATGCCAAGTTTCAATAAAAACTTAAAATCTCCTTCCTGGTCCATGTTTCCTGCGTACGTTCATCGAGGGCAGCATCATCAAACAGTAGAACGAAGTCAGGTGGTAAAAACAAACACCTCATAATGATTTTCACCAATCGTAATCGAGTTTCATTATTTCAACACAGCCACTTTGCGCACAATGCATTTAGCGGCAAGTAGACGCACTATCAAGCATTATATATGTTGCAGAGCTGATACCCCTCTAATCGTATGCGGCCTATCTCCCCATAGTTCTCCCTGCCTACTCTAATTTATGCCTCTCCACGTAGCACGTTGTGCATTTGGCGGTGCGGACAGGCATTGCTGTTCTTAGTTCTGTCATTCGCCCCAGTATATTCTTTATCTGATCATATATTCGTATCCCAAAGTTCACAAGGGAGGGGAAAGCCTCAAGGTGCCTGCAAACGTTTCGAATAGAGGAGTTGTCTTCGTCTCAAAGCCTCAAAGTGCCTGCCAACGTTTCGACAAGAGGACTTGTCTTCGTCTCAAAGCCTCAAAGTGCCTGCCAACGTTTCGACTAGAGGACTTGTCTTCGTCTCAAAGCCTCAAAGTGCCTGCCAACGTTTCGACAAGAGGACTTGTCTTCGTATCAAAGCCTCAAGGAGCCTGCCAACGTTTCGAGAAGAGGACTTGTCTTCATCTCAAGGCCTCAAAGTACCTGCCAACGTTTCGACAAGAGGACTTGTCTTCGTCTTAATGCCTCAAGGTGCCTGCCGACGTTTTGACTAGAGGACACGTCTTCGTCTCAAAGCCTCAAAGTGCCTGCCAACGATTCGACATGGGGACTTGTCTTCGTCTCAAAGTCTCAAAGCGCCTGCCAACGTTTCGACAAGAGGACTTGTCTTCGTCATAAAGCCTCAAGGTGCCTGCCAACGTTTCGACAAGAGGAACTGTCTTCGTCTCAAAGCCTCAAAGTGCCTGCCAACATTTCGACTAGAGGACCCGTCTTCGTCTTAATGCCTCAAGGTACCTGCCAACGTTTTGACTAGAGGACACGTCTTCGTCTCAAAACCTCAAAGTGCTGCCAACGTTTCGACAAGAGGACTTGTCTTCGTCTCAAATCCTCAAAGTGCCTGCCAACGTTTCGACAAGAGGACTTGACTTCGTCTCAAAGCCTCAAAGTGCCTGCCAACGTTTCGACAAGAGGACTTCTCTTCGTATCAAAGCCTCAAGGTGCCTGCCAACGTTTCGACAAGAAGACTTGTCTTCGTCTCAAATCCTCAAAGTGCCTGCCAACGTTTCGAGAAGAGGACTTGTCTTCGTCTCAAGGCCTCAAAGTGCCTGCCAACGTTTCGCCTAGAGGACTTGTCTTCGTCTTAACGCCTCAAGGTGCCTGCCAACATTTCTACTAGAGGACACGTCTTCGTCTCAAAGTGCCTGCCAACGTTTCTACAAGAGGACTTGTCTTCGTCTCAAAGTGCCTGCCAACGTTTCTACAAGAGGACTTGTCTTCGTCTTAGAGCCTCAAAGTACCTGCCAACATTTCGACAAGAGGACTTGTCTTCGTCTCAATGCCTCAAAGTGCCTGCCAACGTTTCGCCTAGAGGACTTGTCTTCGTCTTAACGCCTCAAGGTGCCTGCCAACGTTTCTACTAGATGACACGTCTTCGTCTCAAAGTGCCTGCCAACGTTTCTACAAGAGGACTTGTCTTCGTCTTAGAGCCTCAAGGTACCTGCCAACGTTTTGACAAGAGGAATTGTCTTCGTCTCAAAGCCTCAAAGTGCCTGCCAATATTTCGACTAGAGGACACGTCTTCGTCTCAAAGCCTCAAAGTGCCTGCCAGCGTTTCGACAAGAGCACGTGTCTTCGTCTCAACGCCTTAAAGTGCCTGCCAGCGTTTCGACCAGAGGACACGTCTTCGTATCAAAGCCTCAAGGTGCCTGCCAACGTTTCGACAAGGGGACTTGTCTTCGTCTCAATGCCTCAAAGTGCCTGCCAACGTTTCGACAAGAGGACTTGTCTTCGTCTCAAAGTGGCTGCCAGCGTTTCGACCAGAGGACTTGGCTTCTTCTCAAAGGCTCAGGGAGCCTGCCAACGTTTTGACAAGAGGACTTCTCGTCGTCTCAAAGCCTCAGGGTGCCTGCCAACGTTTCGACTAGAGGACACGTCTTCGTCTCAAATCCTCAAAGTGCCTTGCAACGTTTCGGCAAGAGGACTTGTCCTAGTCTCAAAGCCTCAAAGTACCTGCCAACGTTTCGACAAGAGGTCTTTTCTTCGTCTCAAAGCCTCAAAGTGCCTGCCAACGTTTCGACAAGATGACTTGTCTTCGTCTCAAGCCTCAAAGTGCCGGGCAACATTTCGACAAGAGGACTTGTCTTCGTCTTAAAGCCTCAAGGTGCCTGCCAACGTTTCGACAAGAGGACTTGTCTTAGTCTCAAAGCCTCAAAGTGCCTGCCAGCGTTTCGACCAGAGGACTTGGCTTCTTCTCAAAGGCTCAGGGAGCCTGCCAACGTTTTGACAAGAGGACTTCTCTTCGTCTCAAAGTGCATGCCAACGTTTCGACAAGAGGACTTGGCTTCTTCTCAAAGGCTCAGGGAGCCTGCCAACGTTTTGACAAGAGGACTTCTCTTCGTCTCAAAGTGCATGCCAACGTTTCGACAAGAGGACTTGGCTTCTTCTCAAAGGCTCAGGGAGCCTGCCAACGTTTTGACAAGAGGACTTCTCTTCGTCTCAAAGTGCATGCCAACGTTTCGACAAGAGGACTTGGCTTCTTCTCAAAGGCTCAGGGAGCTTGCCAACGTTTTGACAAGAGGACTTCTCTTCGTCCCAAAGCCTCAAAGTGCATGCCAACATTTCGACAAGAGGACTTGGCTTCTTCTCAAAGGCTCAGGGAGCCTGCCAACGTTTAGACAAGAGGACTTCTCTTCGTCTCAGCGACAAGTCCCCTTGTCGGAGCGCTGGCAAGCACCCTGAGGCCTTCCTCTCCCTTGTTCACTTCGTTATTTTCAAGAACCATCTGCCTACACACTCCATATTTTCGTATGTCTGTCGTTGGGTTCTAAATTTGGTAGAATGCTGGAAAAAACCCGGCATTTATTGTGATGGTGCGCACCAAGCTTTGCGGTACGTACTTGAGGACAAGTGTCGAGGAAGAAGCATGATATACGGCGTTAACGGCAGGCGCGCAGTAGGCGTGGATATGTTACGAAGTATATTATAAAAATAAAATATCGACTGACTACAGATTGGCACTCGCTGATAGCTTTGATCGCACGGACATCAACTGTGGGCCAGTTTCTAAATCACTATTCCCGCGAAAATGTCCATAAGTGTGCTCTTCTTCACGACTAACTGAAAATAATAGTAATAAAAACTCCCCCAACACTTCACCCAACCCTGTAGAGCGAAAAAGTATGCGTTAGCGATAGAACTCTATAGTTTTTTTTTTCCTTTACTCGAACACACGACGCCGGTTCTTCAAATAACGGCCTCTGCACAACATTCGCCTTAATATCTACGTAAATATATATAAGAAAAACTTGATCGCGTGAAAGCGCACAGCCAGCGGCACCTCTCGGAACAATCATCGTGTTCCTCGTAGCTTCACCACCGAAACCACTAGTTAAGCATAAGCGAGTTGTGCCGCCAGCACCCCTTACTATCTGACAGGAATAGTTATTAACGCCACTCAGCTCGCACCTCCTGGTGCATCAACACAGGGAGGGGGCTCTCATGCGTCGGCTATTCTCCGCGCCCGAGCGCCTCCGGGAACCGCTGCGTCGAGGTCGGCACAGTTTCTCAGCGCCAGCGATAAATGAACGGGGAGGGCGCGAGCGCGTCGTCGTCTTCCCTGTCACCTTGAAGCGGGGAGGGCGGGTATAACTCGCTCAGGAAGATCGGCGACAACAATGGCGACCGCGCGCAACGGCCACGGTTGAGGCCTCGCACGCCCTTCAGCTTATCGCGCAGAGAAGAAACCCCGTGACCAGCGAAGCACGCGGACAATGAGGCTTAGCAGTGCGGAGAGGGGAGAGGAGGCGACGTTTCTCCCTCGCCTGCTGCCGAGAGAGAAAACAAAAATTGAAAAGGCCCCGACGGTTTAATGCGGCGCCGGTGACAGCGGCGCCTCGTGCGCGAAGCGCACAACACGGCGGCGCTTTCACGATGGTTGTCGCTGTCGTCATCGTCGCTGAGACGAGCACTATCTCGTCCGAAACATCCGAACAAGGAGCACGACGGACACTGGAAACCGGTGTCGGCGGTGTTCACAGCGCTCTCTTATGTACAGGATGTCTCTGCGTTCGTACCTTCGTAGCACTTAAGTAGACGATGAAGTACGTTCGTATGAATCTCAGTGCGTGCGTGTGAGTATGCGTGTGTTCGCGCGAGAGGCATGTGGCCGAGTGACTCTCGGAGGAGGTGCCGGCGTGAGGGGTCGCGAGGGGTCAAGGTGAAGCAGGAAGCGCGCTGCGCGTTTTGCGGGCTGCCCCGCTGAGGGCCCCACGCTGCTCTAAAGGATGCGCGCGCTATAGCGTTCTTTTCAACCCCGCAGCTTTTAGGTTTGGCTTCGATCAGCACGTCCGTAATCGAACGCTGGATTCGTTTGCGGTAGAGGTTCCGTCCATTGTTATATACACATTTTTTTTTTTACTAGCATGTAAGAATTTTTTTTTCCTTTTTGTTCGCTGACTGACGGGCTTTCTCGGTCGCCTCGGTCATACCGGCTATTGGACCACAGTTAGTGTCCTGCGAGATCAAGTTTTGTTGCAGGGGCGAGCATTGCTGTTATTCTTGCGGAAGCGCTTCCAAACCCTTTCTGTGCTCAATCAGTGGACACAACCTTGTGCTTAGCAGGCTACAACAGCCTAAAACTTGTTAACACTTTTTCCTTATTTTACATCATTTTTGTAATTTTCAATGAGGTATGTCGTTTGATGATGGCAACGAAGTTTTTGTTCTCGTTAGTGTTCTCCACTGACTCGACGACACGTTGCCGTGGGTGGACGGCATTTTCTTTCAAACTGTACAACGTTAACGCTGGCCGTCGGGTGCGACCAGCATCCTAAAAACATTCAACGGCTTGCCAGGAATTTACCAGTCCGAAGCCTAGCGGAATGAGGCCAGAGCCCGCACCAAGCGAGGGACTTCTGCCTTCTGCTACGCTATATAGCCCGGAGCGTCCAATTCCAGCGCCCCTCGCTTCCGTCATCACCGCGTTTACTTTATGGCTCGACAGCCCTGTGCAAGCAGCATTTGCTCCTTTCTTTTTAGAACGGCCCGACAGATGGGCGCTACGGAGGACCAAGCTCGACAAGCCACTTAGAAAATCTGAACACAAGGGCCAATGTCAAGTATCCGAGTGTGAGATGCAGATGGCTCACAACCACGGCGGAAGACTATAAGGAGTGGAAACTCCGCCGTCTGCGGCGACCAGAAAACATCACAAGCCCGCGGCGCCACTATCCTGCTGGCGGCGCCTGGCGGCCTGGAAAGAAACTACTGAAATACAACGTCACGGCGTGCCCGCTGAAGCAAACACCCGTGTCGTCTGCTTGTCGCCTGCTTTGAGCGCGCGCCGGAGCCGCCTGCCCGGGCGCTGCATTTTTTATTTTTTTCCCTGCTGCTTCAACGAGGCGCCGCAAGGCGCCGCCACTGCATGCGCCCCCGTCGGCGCATACAATTGTGACACTATCTGGTCGCCTGCGTTCGCTCGCGCAGACGGGAGTTTCACCTCCTATATAGTCTTGCTCCGTGCTCACAACACAGCGGCCCGCAAACTTGTCTGATTGGCAGCCCAATGCCATACTGGAGTCGTGCGTGGATACCACAAAATATAATGTCTCTCTCACCAGGTTATAAAGCTCCCTAAGCATTACATTCGAAATTTGCGGGAAACGGCTGAAAATACAGCGCGATACAAAATAGTACAGCAAATTATAGCACCAAATATACAAAAGGAATCTTTTAGGCAGTAATCTTGCTAAGAACAACACATTTAAAGGAACAAAATATATGGTTGCACATATTACTAGCTGATCATCTTGCATGCCAAAAGCTGCCCGAGAAATACGTATCAGCATTGCTTGTAAAACTGGAAGGTAACGCATCACATTGTAATCGAGATAATGAGAAGGGATTATTGTTTAATACCAAAATAATCTTAAAGGCCAATTTCCACATCGTAACATCCGAGACCTCAAAACATTTCGCTTGTCATACCACCACTGATTCCTCCCAAAGAAACCACTACTCACTTGTCTTTTCTGGGAATCTTCAATATCATGCCTACTACTTCATGGTCTGGGTAGTATGAAGTGCAGCTTAATATGTTGAATAATTGAAAAGTTTCAAATGAAAAGACCGAAGCTTTCAACTTAACAATAGCATGAAGTGGTTTTAGAAATTTCATATTTACGGTATTGAAAAGAAAGATAGCAAACCTGAGTCTATTGCAACGCAATATGTTTCTTTTTAATGCAAATTAGTCCACTATACCTAACAGTTTCATTATTAGCTTCGCCGTACTAACATCTCTGCGGATAGGTCTGACATTAACTGACCAGTTTAATGTTTCACGATACCATTCCTTCAAGAACTTTGACTTAATTTGTTACCTGGCTTTAGGCTGACACCTGGCTTTAGATGTTAACTATAATTCATACGAAACCAACATTCCCTTCTGTTTGTTCGTAACTTAGTCAGTTTTGTCACTGTTTAGAGAGTGTTCACGTGTATAGCCAACCGGTCTTCCAACCGCTTCCTTGCTCACATAAAAGCTTTATCAGGTTCCTGGGTTTCCGCGCACAAAAATAAAAGACAGGATCGTATCCGCACACAAGATCGATGTTGTGTTTGGGATATCAGCTGCATGGATTACGTATAGGGCGAAAAGCGAGGGCCTCAAAGCTAGCTCTTAGGGCGCTCCAGAAGTCTATCTGTTGCTTTCGAGTTCGCATCGTCAAATGAGACAAATCGCTTTTAAGATTCCAAAATAGAGAGAGTCCGAGAAAGCTCTTTATCGAATGGCAAAGGTTTTAGCCTCCATCCTCAAAACCACCGAGGTATTCATCTGATGGAAGGAAGTTATTCGAGAAATGAAATAAAGAACTGATAGAATAAAGATGTAATGCGGTGCTTAGGAAATGGGAAAGTAGAGGTTGACATTTTGGGGTAGAGGCGATCAGTATTCAAGAAGGCCAATGTCCTCGAAATAAGAAAGCAAAAAGTAACTTCCATGGAGGCTGCCACGTATTTTATGACTGAAGCAGCGTAACATTTCCTGAAACTGAACTTCACTGCCATTTTAAGCGAGTGTTGACATTTGTTCGAATCGATACCTTACCATCCTCAGGGCACGTACGCTGTCAGAACGAATTGGAAATTCCATGAACGATTAACGTTAACATTGAAAGTACGCCGCCAATGGCAACACTATACTTGCTAACTCCTATACCGTAGCGGCGGCTGTATCGATGCATTGCTGAAGGAGGCGCGGCTGTCCGCAAACAATTTGTAACTGTTTCACAGATATTATCGATAAATGTTATCTTATGCTGCCACGCTACCAATCACGAATACCCGTCACAATAAGCTAAATGATCAATTATTTCTCGTTGATCATTAGGGCAGCAAGGCACAGCAATCTAGTGATCTAATAGAGACAGGGCATTAGAGTAGCTTCCCATCTCCCGATCATCGAACGACCTGCATCGCGGCTTTCCGCGCAAACACCTTTCCACCTGCGCGATGAACTTGCGGGCGAGCCCAGTGCGGAGAGAGGCCAAGAGATGGCGCGGCCACCCGCCGCGCGGCGTATTTCTCTGGGACGCGACAATCGATTTCGGCGGCGTCAACTCGGCGTGCTTTCTACGTAGAATCATCATCCCCTTGGCAACCACGTGCGTCCCTAGGGCTCCGAATTTCTCGGGCAAGCACCGCTAATTATTAGCGGGGAAAAAATAAACTAATGAAGAGAACGTGCTCGTTACAGATGTGTCAGAAATAGAAGCAGTCTCTCCGGCCGTAGGCGAGTCAATTTCAGGCGAAAAACGTTGATCCGCTAAGCCTGCTCCCAAAGGTCGCGGTAACTGCTTCTGGAAGTATAATCGCGAAAATATAAACTAATTTTCCGCGAACAGAATTTCTGCTTCCTCTTCCCAACTTTCTTCTACCTAACAAGTGCTTTGTTGACCAAGGTGCTTAGTAAATGTTACTTCTGTACTAAAAAATAAAATAGATACAGACGATGCAAGAAGCCGGCTTAGCCGAAATTACTGTTGCACCAATTTAACTTTGCGTAACACCATACTTTAAGTGGCATTAGACGGGAACAATTAATAAGCCACAATAGGCTGGTAGACAGCGTTTCGGAAACTGTAACAACACTTTTTTTTCCTCTCGTGTGCTATAAGGTTACTCGTGCGCTGAGGAAATCGGAAATCAGGCCTTCAGTTTTTTCCTCCTTTGTTCCTGCGCGTAATGCGGGTTTTTCTACATTTAAAAATCAAAGACCGCAAAGCTGGCAAGGTTTTTGTGGTATGTGGAGCTTAAGGTCCCGAAGCTACATGTGGAATGTACAGGCGCGGACAAAAGTAAACGTAGCACGCTATTGACTTCCAACGTTTTTCGAGCGTTGCCTATTTGAAATTGCCAGCTATGGCGTGTGCATACTGGTAGAGAACGCCAGTCCGCTTTCTCATGGACCACCAATGCTAGTTCATTCCCTATGGGGAAATCGTGTTCGCACTTAGAACGAAATCGCGTGCTCCGTTTACTTATGTGCGCACCTGTACTAATATAATGGACGCCGTATGCGCAGGCCTTCGTATCAATTCAGACCACTTGTGGTTATTTAACGTGTAGTGACGTTCACAGCATACGAGCGCTTTTGCATTTCGTTTCCATAATATGTGGGCGTCGCTCCCGAGATTCGCTCCCGCGACCTTAGGCTAAGCAGCCGGGCATCACAGCCATTTAGCCACCGCAGGGGATGAAACAACAATGCTCTAACGCTAGCAGCTGCTACGTACTCGTTCGCAAAGACCTCGGCAAAGTGAGCTGCGGTGGCTTCTCCCGACGAAGAAGCTCTGCGAATACACCTATATCGGTGTATAAATGGAGTAAGCTGCCCTCTAGCGAGCTCTCTTTTATAAAAGGGAGTTCACTGGAAGACATCTTGCTCCTTATTTATTTCCTTCCGTAGAGTGTATATAGGAAACCTGGGCTGCTCCGCAGATGGCAACAGTTGCATAAGGCGGCGGCGCGCTGGTCGCATAGTGAGAAGCCAGTGAGACATCCAGTTCAACTCAGATGCACGAGTCGGCGAGTTTCTCATCAGGCGACGAAGAAGAAGCCTATGCAGAGGCTAAGCCTCACCTCAACAGCATCCACTAGTACATGGTTCATAATGTGTGCCGCTTGGGTTTTAGCACTGCTTAACTACGGGAAAGCCGCAACGACATTTAGCCTGGTGGTACTCGGCCAAACTCGTTTCCACAGCACGTCGTTGTAACGTATCTCAAGCAAAGTGTCGCCCCAACTGGTTTGCCGATTTTTTTTTTTTTCACGTTTTCGCGAACTTCGATTTTCTATCTCCCTAAACGCAACCTAATATTTGCTTTCTGGCTTATACACATCGAGACCGGCTGGAAAAACATTTCCAGCTGATAGCTGCACTAACAGTCCATCCTTAGCTATAGCTGCGTCTCCGGCGTGGTCACCAGTGCGCATGTATTCCGCCGTCCGGAATAAATGCAGACAGGCTCATGCTCGCAGGGTGGCAGTGTTCGAAGTTGCTGCGTGAGATGATTTGCGCCTAGGGAGAAAGGAAAGGGTGGCCCTTCCATTACCACGGCCTTGGTCAAGAGCTGGGTGAATGTCTCACGGTTCTGGAGGTCATCTTCTCCAGGCGTTCCAGAAGCTGCGTCGCAGATGTTATGGTGAGGTATAGTTGCTCTGCGGGCTTCACGACAAGTGACGTCACGGCCAAGAGAGGCAGTGAAGTCTTTTTTTGCTACCTCCATGTTTACACTCCTAGCGAAAGAACTGGTGAGAGGTGTTCGGTAAATGCCACCGGTCCCACTCCTCCCAGGTTTCGCTTCTGCTACAGCGATTCTTAAGCCTTGATTAGTCAAAGATTTTATACTTCTAGAAAGGTCGTGTCAAACTTCGAAACTCTATATACGCACAGTGAAAAAAAATATAAAATAAGCAGACATTTCAATGTTTGAGAGCGCATGCACGCAGCGTGCTGAAAGTAGCCGATTTCTCCAAGTCGATAGAAAGCCAAAATGCGCTTGACCCGTCGACCGTGCCGACCAGCCTACAGAGTTCGAGCGGTCCTCGGTGTCAGCGTGTCTTAAAAGCGGCAGAGTAAACGTTGCTTCACGACGGCTGAGTGGACAAGACGTGGGGTGAGCGATGCTGCGCACAACGGTATCTTGGAAACACTCCGATCACTCTGCGTTCGCCCTATTTCAAAAACAAGTTGCTCGTCGAAATAGCGCTACCCGCCGCGGTGGCTCAGTGGTTAGAGCGCTCGGCTACTGGTCCGGAGTTCCCGGGTTCATATCCGGCCGCGGCGGCCGCGTTTCGATGGAGGCGAAACGCAAAAAGCGCCCGTGTGCTGTGCGATGTCAGTGCACGTTAAAGATCCCCAGGTGGTCGAAATTATTCCGGAGCCCTCCACTACGGCACCTATTTGTTCCTCTCTTCTTTCACTCCCTCCTTTATCCCTTCCCTTACGGCGTGGTTCAGGTGTCCAACGATATATGGACACTGCGCCATTTCCGTTCCCCCAAAACCAATTATTATTATTAAATAGCGCTGGATGAGGAGCCACTGAAGCATTCGTAGCCAGCGGGGAGCGCACGTCACCCGGCGCAGCAGCTAGTGGAATACACTGCAAGGTGTTGCAACGTTTTCTTACGTATGTTCCCTCTGACCCTGCTGACGGCGAAGATGACATATTTGATGGCTCGTAACCCTACGAAATCAATCTAACTCGGCGTCTTTCCATGCAGGGCTTCTTTTCTATTCGTTCAGTGCGATAGCACTATCAGGCACATTTTCTGATTTCGGGTGTACGAACGACCCTCCCTGAAGACTGTTTTCTGGCAGGCGGCCCACCTGCCCACCGGGTTATGGGCAGCCTGCCAAAATATGTAGACCTGGCAGGCCTCCACCTGGGCGAAGGCCTGGGTGAAGGGTGCACCTGAGTGACGGCCATAAGTTAAATGCCTTCAGGATAAAGGCCTTCAGGTCAAATTATTTGTGGCAAAGGCCTCATGGTAAAGGCACTCAAGGTTAAGTCCTTCGTGGTAAATGTCTTCCGGGAAAAGGCGTTTAAGTCAAAGGTCTCTATGGTTAAGGCCTTTAGTGTAAAGGCCTTTTGGTCAAAGGACGCTTCCTCATTCGCAGCACGTAAGGATCTAACCGCCCGCCGTTCACTAGTGCTATTGAACGATATTCCATGCTTCACCGTGCTAAACCGCCTGCCAATTTTTTTGTTTCTGTTTTAGCAGGGAGCAAGCAGAAGCAGGTTCAGGCTGCTTTACTTTGTACATGTCCAACATCTAGGAAGATAACGCGATTCAGAGTCATCTGTACGAAGTTTCGAAAAGCTCGCTTCTGAAAAGGCACTATGAATTATGCGGGACGACTTTCCTTTCCACATGCACTTGCTTTCTGCAATCTTGAAGACTGAAGACCGAGACAGAGCGCCCCTAATGTCGAGGATAACAAGTTTGTGCTTGTGATGGTCACTGTAAAACTGGAGTAAATAAAATCTAGGATCGTTTCCTTTTTTGCCAGCGAAGGGCACTCTGCCGATTAAGACTGCACGCTCGAAATGCCTTATCACGGAGCTTGCTTTTAGAGCTCTCTGCTTCTTGCAACACAGTTACGCCCATCCAAGAACTTCGCAAAAAGAAACGTCGAGTTTAGATTCAGAACGCTTAAGCGAATAAAGCGCAGAGCACTCTGCCCACGGGCTCTCTGTATGACATCAATCTGCATTTCCAACTTGAGACGCAGCACTCAGCCTCAGCGTCTCCCCTGTTTCTGCGCTACTTCGCCATCCAAGCAAACGCAAGATCAAGAGCTTGGAGCAGACCGTCGCAGAGACGGACGCCGGTCCAATTACTCCGGGACATTAAAAGTCCATTACCCTGCGAAGCAGCAAATGTTAGAGGAGAAGAGAACGAATCAAAGTAATACTGTTTCTACCCGGCCCCGACTGGCCAGTTCAGGCCGAAGGAGCGATGGGCCCGAAGGCGGAACAATCGGAACAACGATAGGTATACGAATTGCAATGATACCGCTTCGGCACGCAGGTTTATAAAATGAACAAGAGGTTCAAAAAAATAACCGACTGTTTTAACAAAAGCAGCTACAGCATCAAATGAAGCGGCAGGGCGCTTCAAGGCGTGCAGCACCGCACAGAACAGCGGCCATATAGGGCGTCTCTCTTCGCAAGGGGAGGGAGAGAGAGAGAGGCTTCCAAGAATGAAAGGCGGCCCGTTCTGCTTACGAAGCAACCCCGCCGCGAACTGAGCCGAGGGTCGTTTTTGTCCAAAGGACGCCGACGCCACTGCGGCGTCGTATCGAACACAGCGCGGCGGCGTTGTTCTGGTTGTTCCCGCGGGCACTGGGCGACCGGACAGTTGGCGGCTGCGTTCCTCCTCCTTCTCGTTCCTGTGGGTCAGGCCGAATCCTTCCTTGCGCGGCGGAAACTCGATAAAGCGGCCAGCGCGGGCCGAGGGAGGGCGGAGGATGCCTCCCGAGAGCTCGCGCGAGGTCAGCGAGGGCCCGTGCCCGACGTTCCTCACCCCCCACGTCCTCTTCCAACTGCCCCTTCCACCGTAAACCTCGCCACAGAGCGCGCGCCGCGCCGGCACGATTGTCCATCAAACATCGATTAGCCGAGCCGGCGCGCGCGCTCGCGCGCTGCCTCCCCCGTGTTCTGTTATGTCTCAGGAGCGCCGACACTGCAGAACCGCACAGGCTGCGGTGCGCGCTCCAGCGCCGTCGCTGTCCGGTCACCGCCGGACGCACCTGGATATTGCGCGGTGCGAGCTTTTACGCTGATGCGGGTTCGCGTCTGCCTGGCCGGGGGCACCGTCGGCTTGGCTTGACTTGACTTGAGCAGGCAGAAAATTGACGGACGAGCTGGCCTCCTACAAGGCTGTACCGCGAGTCAGCGTCAAATATAGTCGAAGATGAGTAAAGCGCGCGAGCGGTCCGGTGCAAGCAGTGATAAATGGAATTAAATAACAGCTGACGCTTTTCAGGTAGCATGCTGGCGTCCACGTAACCTGAAAGTCCGTACATGTGGTTCTACTCTCGTTCAAGCGCAGTTCTATACGACCGTAGCAACTGCGGCAAGCTGTCGCTTTGTTTGAAAGGGAGAACTGAGTTCGGGCGGTGTTCACAAGCTTTACGCTGAGATGGATATGTTTCGCAAGTCGTGATTTGGCAACAGTTCTAGAGCTGGAATGAAGAGTCTCGAAAATTTGAAGGAAGGTTTGACGCCCACGCAGGGCGGCTGACGCGGAGATACCGGGTATCGATCAATCACTCACTGATGCGATTGATCTTTACTAGCTAGCCTGCTCGTAGAGTAGGCAATATTTTTAAGAGTGGTCCCGCGGCGCTTGCGTCTAAAGAGATTACGCTCAAGTACGCTGTACAAGTAGGGTCTCGTTTCAGATATTTTTCTTGCGTTTATGTTTATTTGATAGTGGCATGCCTCTTGTCAAAATTTGTTACATTGTGAGTGACGCAGGTGCGGTGAAATTGTATAAAAGTACAACGGGCAGCAGACAGGGGAAAAGAATCTCCGAAAAAAAAAAAAGAGTGCTCTGTGTTCTTCTTGCTGACGCCAGGGCTCCCAGACATGCGCAAGAATGAAAGCGCATTCTGTCTCTCTGTCTTTCTCGTCATTTCTTCTTTTGTTTGAGAGCTATTGCTTGCACTGATTTTGGGCTTATCACAATAGCAAAAACAAGCAAACTTGACAACAATAGCTGCAGCAACAGTGAGGCAACATCGAAAGAGCGAGAGAGGGACAAAGAAGAACCTAGGAAGAAGAGCGGAGAAAGAAAGCTCTACAGGACGGACAATGTCTCCGCGGAGGCCTCGCGGCTTTCGCAGCTTTCGAGCCGGTCACGCCGAATCTATTACGGCTCGCCGCATTGACTGTAACGGAAACGCGAGCGTGGCGCACGCTGTATAGCGGCCGAGAGAGAGAGAGAGAGAGAGAGAGAGAGGGAGAGAGGGAGTGACAGAGAGGCGTATAGTTGCCCGTTTGACTTTTTGCGTCAGCGTCGAAAGCGACAACGCCGCACACCGCGTGGTGGCGTTGGCGTCGGCGCTTCTGGAGCTGACAGTTGCAAAGGATTGGCGCGAGAAAATGGCGATGAGGCTCGCGGCGAGCTTCCACCGAGGACCCCGCGAACACAAAGGCCGTCTGCATTCCCTCTTCAGCACCCGCAACCTCTCCAGCCCCCTCTTACGTCATTCTTTTTTTTTTCCCGGGCTGAAAGATGACGAGAGTCGCCAGTCACAGTGACGACTTGTGCGAGAGAGCCTGCCGCTGGCAACAGAGCAGCGAGTCGGACACGCCTATTTGAATACGCGGCGGCCGGCACGCGTTAGAATGAGCCGACCGCTCTGAATGAGGATGATAAAGGGACAGAGGAGGTCAAATGGCCGGGGAGACGAGGCCATTGTGCAAAAAAGCCGCGCTGCTCGCCGCCGAACGGTCGCAATCCGCTCCCCCCCCCCCCCCCCCCCCCCCCTCACCCACACATACACTTGCTTTCCTTCCGCATTCGACGCTTGCAGACTCGGAGCGCGGTCTGTGTGCCTCACGCGACGGCCACGGCTCGGATTTCAGGCCCGCGGCTAGAGCGCGTTGGGCCTCCCCTCTCTGCTGCGCGGCTGCGTGACTACGGTGCTCCCTTTGTCCAGCGCGCTTCCTCAAAAAAAAAAAGAGAGAAAGAAACACGGAGGAGGAGGAGAACAAAAGGAGGAGGGGTGACGCGATGCCGGAGACTGGAAACTGTCTGCATTCCAGGCTACTCTTTGGTTCGCATGCTGCTTCTGGTAAAGCGTAAGTTGCCACTCTTGCAGTGTTTTACGAGATTAAAAAAAAAATACAGTTAGCTGCCAGAGCCTGAAGTAAGATTAAAGCTCGCCTAATTTTGTTGATGGTGCCGAATAAAACGGATAAGCCGAAGGCGGCGCCATTGCGGGCTTGGTTCATTCCGCAATTTCGCTGCGATATGCAATATATCTTCAGATTTTCTCCATCAGAATAGAAATAATTGAATATTACGCCCTTCTGGTGTAGAAAGAATAGAATATTACGCTCTTAGGTAGAGCTGAGTGCTATGTATCGATATTTCAAAACCGGAGCCGAATTCACCCGGCAACAGTGCGTCGTCCGCATGGTACGAATAACGCAAAGAAATGGAATTCAAACCAACTTAATACTTCGGACACTTGCCGGCAGCGGTGCCTTTTCAAGGTGACCCAGAATTCCCAAGCTATAGAGACAAGCTTTTATCCGGGAAGGTAACAGTAAAAAAAAAAAAAACGAAAAAAATTGCGCAACAGGGCCGCTATCCGCTTTGGAGATCAGCTTTTTCTCCAAACGCTAGCCAATACGTTATCTGACCTTTTCTCCTGGGACGTGCCTCTACCTTGCTAAACCACCTTTGATTTCACCTTACGCCGGGCCTGTTGGTCTTTCTGATCCCGGAGATGGAGCAGCAAGGTTTTATGTCTTCAGTGCGGTACGCGAACGCACAAAAACGAGAAAGGAATTCGAGATGCACTCTGACTAATATCTTCTCCGCAGGCTGTCGCATATGCCGGGCGTCCTTTTCCGCCGGTTTCGATGTTACGACGTCCTTTGATATGCGATGCCACACCGAGACGAAAAAAAGAAAGGCTAAGCTGATGCAGCATCCATAGGCGGTGAGAGCAAACAAGGAGAAAGGAAAACAAAAGCAAAAGAGAAAAAGAAAGCTGCCCGCGACCGGAGACTCTGTGGATAGAGGAGAGAACTGCACACACGGAAGGAGAGAGAGCACACCAAGGGGCCATGCCTGTTAGAAGGATTCGCTTCGTGTCAACACTGATAGGATGCGTTGATGGCATGCAGTATCGGGAAGGCGGGCATGGTATTAGACGAGGTTGTTGCGCGCTTTCCAAAGCCCGCGCTGAGCAAAGAGGCCCCTGGTAAAGTCTCGCGTAACTTCGCTTTGCCTATTTAATGTCTGAAAGACGAAAACATTATCTGCGTCGAACACGTGAAGGGCTCGCATCTTGCCCTGTGAGCGTCCCAGAGAAAACGCATAAAGAAGCCGACAGCAGCCAAGACAGGATCTAAGCATCGTATTACTGACTCAGCGCACCGCTACGCTAGTGGGTTGAAATGAAATGTCTGCGTATAATGCGATGTTAGCATTTATTTATTCTTTTCCTGCTCTCGCATGTCTGGAATTCAAACAGCGGCCTTCGGCGTAAGGAATAAGGAATTTGATACCTACGGTCCACGCGTTGGGCATATTAAAGCAACCTCAAAAGCACCGCGCGGTGTGACCGTACTCCTATGCAATCGCGGGCACGACCTGTGCGGTACCTACTGAGGAATTCAAAACTGTGGCGAAATCTTGTCACGTCGTAGGGTGTCGTCGTGCACAAGCAAAGTCGTGTTAGGACTCGCAGAAGTTTCAGCCTGATAAGGCAAATTTATTTCTTTATTCTGGCAAATCCAATGTATGAATGTGTCACAGAAGCGAAGCGCTTCAGCAAAAAAAAAAAAAAAGACAGAAATTATAATACCCGGCAGTTATTAAGAACAAAAGTCCTTAAAGGCGGTTTTGAGAGCAGCGGGGTAAGGGATGCTACGGTAGAGGCAGGCACGTGGTTTCATTCACTTGCTCTCTTCTGTGCGAAATAATAATAAAAAAACACAATCTTCCGTCAAAAAACGAGTACCTGCACCGATGCTCAGTGCGAGGCGACAGATGTGAACGCTCGGTAAGAAATCATTTATTTGTTGACTGAAACTCAAAATTTCACGAAAACGCTACTGACGATTAAATTTCTTACGAACAGAAAATCGTGGAAACCATAAGCTTTGTTTCATGGATATGCAAGATAAGTTACAGCCAGTAAAAAAAAAAAACGTCTAGTGCGATTTATTAAATGTGAGTTAATTTCTTCATGTGCTTTCCCGCGCTTTTGCTGTACGGTTTCGCCGTGGTAGCGCAGCACGCAGTACCTAACTGACACAGCCTCTCCGCTTTTAATGATGTTGATGAAGGCGGTGGGCTTTTCCGCCGCACTAACAGCGCCGCCTCGCGGCGCGCACACGTTGATATTCATCGGAACTTCCTCTTTCAATTAAGTCCGCAATCAATGCCTAGTTGCAGTGTTTCCACGATACAGAAACAATCTGCTGTCCTCACCAACGCGATTTGGACGCCGCTTGTAAAGTGTGGTAGTTAGCGGCGGCTGCAATCTGTTGACAGCGGGCTGCATCATGGAAAAAACGAGCAACGTTCCCTGAAACCCAGTGTGCTCGGTATTGCAGTTGTTATCACCCATACCTGTTGGAAAATGAAAAGTCTGGAAGATTTAATATCTATATTTTTGCGTTCTGAAGAAAGCTGCCATTACACCAACGAATTCTCCTTGCGACGACGCCGTACAGCTTTATTTAAAACTTGTCAGACCTAACAGGAAACAAACTGGTTGTTCTTAACGCAGTATTGACGTAACTGAAGAGCGAAAACTCCCTTCAGTGCGCCTGACGATTGCTGACAACACTGCTCTAGGATTCTGCGCGGAAACTAGAGAGGCAACAACCATGTCCTCTGCAGTGCGTGGCAGAGAATTGCTCCGCGCTGTGAGAGTGAACTGCGGAGTGTGGCAAACCAAGCTTCATATTTCATAGCCTCCAAAGAGACACGAACGAGATAAGGGTAATGAGAGTAGAATCGCTAGACTTCAACTCATTTTATTGCACACACACGCGCGGGACATTTAAG
Source organism: Amblyomma americanum (assembly GCF_052857255.1). Classification (NCBI taxonomy): domain Eukaryota; kingdom Metazoa; phylum Arthropoda; class Arachnida; order Ixodida; family Ixodidae; genus Amblyomma; species Amblyomma americanum. The sequence goes on along the minus strand of NC_135502.1, from coordinate 73,011,032 downwards.
CGCTCGCTATAGTGGTTTAATGACATCCTATAGTTGAAATCAAGAGGATTAAATGGGCTTGGGCAGGGCATGTAATTCGAAGGCAAGATAACCGCCGGTCCTTAAGGGTAACGGAGTGGATTCCAAGAGAAGGCAAGCGTAGCAAGGTGCGGCAGAAAGTTAGGTGGGCGGATGAGATTAGGAAGTTTGCGGGCATACAGTGAGCTCAACTGGCAAATGACAGGGTTAATTGGAGAGACAAGGGAAAGGACCTTGCCCTGCCGTGGGCGCATTGAGGCTTATGATGACGATATTTTAGTGCGAAATATCAAACAAGCTTTCCGCAGCTAAATTCAAGACATCCACTTGCTCGAAAATTTGAGAGCTTGCTTCGCCAGTGTCTCTTGACGCAGAACTAGCGCATCTGCGCCCGAATACTAATTAGATTGTTATTAGGTTGGTCCTCATGTGTGTTACCAGACAGATGTGATATAGATATAGTGGCGTCATCCTTGTATAAAAAGCACTGACTAAAAATACTCTTAGTAAGTCCTGAAATAGATGCTGGGAGAACTCCTTCATTAACAATTTTAGTGGATGAGAGGCTGGAGTTCACTTCTGCTACTTGAAATCGATTAGTTGAACAGCTGCGAATAAGTTCATGAGCAGCGCGCAAATCTCGTAAGCCCTTATTTTCGTAAGCACATATTAGCAAAGGCTTTAATAAAATATATAAAAATGACACCAAAAAATTATCCTTCATCAGTTAGTTTTCTTGTTTTTTTTTTGAGAAAGTTATAAGCGAAATTTCGTTTGAATAATCTTGAAGTAGGCTGCACTGGTGTGGCGAAAGTGTGTTCACTTTTGTTAGGTTTTTCATCAGGCGCTCAGAAAAGATTTTTGAATAACGTGGCTCAAGAAAGGAAGGGTATACAGTTGGGACAATAATTAATCATTTGAGTTACGCTACTATCGGATTCAATATAATGATCACTGAAAGCGTTAACAACACACAAAAGAGTCAGTGTATGAGTGCGCGCCACTTGTTCCTTTTTAGAATGAAAGCTGAGGGGAAATTTTTATTCAGGAGCTGTTTAATCAGTCATCAGTTTCCTTTTCTGCCATTCCAACTCTTAATTATCAGATTGTGGTAGCAGTAACGTTTAGAGCGTTTTAAAACGGCGGAAAATATACTGCTTATTGTTCATATGGGCATATGGGCTTAGTTGGCTCGGTACCACGGGCGCGATGACATCGCCTCACCGCACACCGCTGTTCTTTGCGCAGCTATTAGTCCCGGCCTACTGATCCTCCGGTGCAGACAACTGGACAACCGGAGACGCACCTGTGCTCGGTGTTTACCTGCAGGACGACGTGGCTGCACCGTGGCGATGGCGCCCTGATGCCTTGGCTCCGACGCTTGGTTCATCCGCCCACCGCCTCCTTCTACCCCAGCGATGCCCGGTTCCCTACGTCGCAGCGGCTCCCTCCCCCTCAGATCATGGCCATGCACTTCCGGCTTATCTTCTCTACGTCACCAGCCCTACATAAATCACCGCGACTTCGTCACGGCCTTCAGTGGGCTTGGCGGCACGTGCACTATGCCATCGCCTCACCGCACACTGCTGTTCTTTGTGCAAGTAGCCAACTGTAGCTCTAAGCGCACGCACTACCGCGGTCTTTTAGTGCTGTCAGGCCCACATGCAGCTTTTTGTCATTTTTAGAGAGTCTACACGTGTCATACAGCCGCTTCTGCAACTGTCCGGGGATGTCGAGCTAAAACCGGGTCCCATTTATTCGTGCCTCTGCTGGCGACGACCGGCCTGCTTTGTTAGAAGCTCTGGACGAACTGAAACCTGGACAGGCAAAGTCATTGGATCAAGTAAGAGATATTCGTGAAAAGCAGACTGAAAACGATAGAATGCTGGAAGATATAAAATAAAGATTAACAAAAATTGACGAAGAATGCGAATCTGTAACGATGATCAAAGCAGAATAAAGAGTTTGAGCAATTAACTGCTCGAGCAAACGATTCCGGAGATAAGGCGCGGCGAAACAGCCTGGACGATGGGTGGACGATGAGTGCGACAAAAGTTGGGCGAGTTCTGAGCAAAATGTAATCGCCTTTTCCAAATAGCACCTAATAATAATTGTTTTTTTTTTGGGGGGGGGGGGATGGCGTAGTATCTTTCTCATATATCGTTGGACACCCGAACCACGCCGTAAGGGAAGGGATAAAGGAGGGAGTGAAAGAAGAAAGGAAGAGAGAGGTGCCGTAGTGCAGGGCTCTGGAATAATTTCCAAATAGCACTTGAAACTGTGAATTGAATCGAGGTACATAGAGCGTGCCCATAAGCTTGGGTCCTTTTCTCCGAACGAACTCTAGTGAAGTTTGCCCATTTTAAGGATAAAGAAAAACTGCTCACCACTAGCAGGGCAAACAAGCACTCTAAAATTAGTGTTGCGCAAGACCTTTCTCTAGCCGCCCGCTTATCCCGGAAAAACCTTATTGAATTTCAAAAAAACAAACAAACTTAGAGACCACTGCAGAGACTGCATTGGAGAAATGCGAAAGCATTAGCATTTGCCGCAATGTTGGTGGCTCCTAGGCGACGCCTTTCTACGCCTACTTACCCACTCCGTTAAGATCCGATCGCCACTCTTCGATCTCCGATGACGATGTGTACTTTTTTCTTGCTCTACTCTGACTGGTTGTAGGCGTGACGCCATCAGACGTATGGATGACGTCACACTCTTATGACGCCACATCTCACTAACGAGTCCCTTCAATTAAACAAATTAATTGTTCTCGTTAATTGTCATAAATAATTGGTTTTATAAATTAGCGTTATTTACTATACTCATTAATTACAATGCGTAAACACAATAATTAATTAGGATCAATAATTATTGACCAATTTTAATGACCGATGGCTAGTGAATCTGACTTCATGTTGTTTAATCATTGACTTTATATACTTCACCACACCACTCTGCAGATCATGACCGATGACGCCACAGACGGCGACACATTTTGCGGACAGTTCCGTAGCCTAATGCTTTCGCATTAATAACAAACGGCGGCCCTGAAACAGAGCCCTGCGGCGTGAATGTGCACGATGCTGCTGAAACTACAGGGGTATCGAACCCATTCGCGGATACATCATGGGAACGACCGCCTGAGGAACATTCAGTGTCGAATATTTAGCTAAAATAAGAAGAAATGCAGGTAACAGTCAGTTCCTTAAAATCAGCTCGGCAAGAGACAAAAGTTGCGTTCCGCACGAAAATACTTCCTTTAACCGAACTGACAGCTGCATCGTATCTGGCGCAGCACGGCCCTCGCATCTACGCCACGTGTGACGTGGCCGATACATCTGTCACACATGAAACGTGGTGGTGATGGAACACATCCTCTCCCAATTTACTGTATAAATACACGGCTGTTCAATAAACGCAAGCTTCTGCTCCCCTTTATGGGAGTCTATGGTCACGTCTCGTCTGCGACGCACAATAATACAACAGTAAAAGAAAACACGTCATTTTATAAACTTTCACATATTACGCAATTATTGTTCGCCGCGAAACAGATCAAGACCAGAGGATCACGAACAAAAATTAAGAGATCGAACGCTTTGACCAATTTCGCCATTTTATTTGCCACTGTCACTACACAAGTGAGTCTTAGTGGACGAGCTTCCACAGACATTACAAAATTTCTTGGGTTATCCTGCAGAATGCAAAGCACTAGCTATGCTAAAAATGTTCTTTTGGTAGTAGTCCAAAGGCAATTTCATATTCAGTATTAGCGCTTATACGAAGAGCGCAATCTTCAGCGGTCTCCGCAGTTTTAACCTGAATCATTGCTCTTTTTTTTTGTAGGACAAAGTTTAAGGCACGTGTTAAAACCACGGAGTTCATGTAAGTTGAAATTCCTAACTTCTAGAGCTTAAGAGAGATAAAGGTCATAACAACGTACTGTACATACAGGAGGGACCGAATGTAGATAGAACACATACATACGGGACCGACGCTGTTCTGTCGTTTTTCTTTCGTTAAGCGCTAAGCGTTATTAATTCAAAAAGCCATTTCCGACTGTCCTAAGTTTCTTCCTTAATAAGCCGACGAAAGATGTCAAATTGGTCTAAGCCTTCTACGATTAATTAATTAGCATAGTTGTTCGACGCATTGAGCTCTTTACCGACGGAAAGAGCCGCAACGCTGAAGTTATTCGTAATTAATGAATGACTAGACCGGTTGTGAGAGCCGCTGTAGCTCCGCTGTAGTGGAGGGGCTCAGATTAATTTGCACCAGCTGCCCTTCTGTGGCATGCTGCTAAATCTGAGCACAAGAACGTTTTTTGCAGCTTACCTCCATGAAAACGCGGCCACCGAAGCCGCGATCGAACCGGCGAGCTTGTGTCAGTTGACCAACACGGCGGATATACTGACGAAGTTATCTCCCCTGGCGGCATCATTATCTTGTCGTCGTTGCCGACAGATGTAACGCGAGCTGCCGACTACAGCCCATCTCCTTTCTGTACGCCGAGAATAGTTCGGACCCTGGTTTACCCCACCCTGTCGCCTAGTTCCAGGAACGCTCTGGTCGAAAGAATCGTCGCGGCTCTGGGCACGCCACAGATGAGTTGTCCTCGGTTTCCGTCATGAATATTTGCTGGGTGTTATATACCTCCCGCCGATAGCTTATATCTTCCTGTCGCGGCATGCCTCCTTTTCCTCCTCCGCCCTCCTCCGTCGCCTACTCCTCCTTGCAGGTGCGTGAGTCTGTGACGCCCCCCGGGCGACGGGCAGCCAGTCGCCTGAACATGAATAAAGCAAGGCGCGATTCGCAACGTCTCGCCACGCGTTCGCCCACTGCTCGCGGGATATGCGCTGCTCATGCATGCGCGCGGCGCGTGGTGGCATCCACCGCGCGCATATTACCGTGATTAATGGCGCGCATTACTCAGAGCAACAGTGATTCCGCTTAGCTTTAGCGGGAGACGAGCCAAAACGCCGCCATCTATCAGAGCCGGGAGATTTCGGTGTTTCTGAGAGGACGATCGGTGAAGAGGGGGAGGACGCGGCTGTGCCGTTGCGCGACTCACTCTCTCCCTCTGTGTGTCTCCGTTTAAAGCCCTTAAGCGCGTACGCTTAGCTCGGCCCTGGTGTATACCGCAACCCGTTGTTGTATGACTGCTGAGCTCAAAGACCGAGGTCTCCTTAGCCACAGTTTGACACACAAGGAATGATTTGTGGGGCGAACTGCGCGACCTTTTCACCGCACGTGGGAGTTCAGCCGAAGCTATTTTGCGTTGCAAGCGAAGCACGACGGTGGAACTCATAAAGGAACGATGAAACAAGACACATGACGCAAGACTCTCTCGTGCATTTCAATATAGCTACAGGGGTAAGCCTGAAGAATAATAATCTTCGAAAAATACGCAAAGAAAGAAAAGTAATCCATAGTGAAACCGCGGCAGAAATTTATTACGATAGCAAGGAAAATTCAAGATCAAAGACTCTAAAAGCGAACGAAAAGGAATTAGATGAGGGAAGCGCAGGTGGGAGAAAAATTGTCGTCTTTTCCATCTTATATATTTTTTTCATCACTAGCATTGTGAAGTGGAGAAACAGTATTGAAGGCGCAGGGAGGAATGTAGTGGCCATTATTCATAGCTCTGTGACTGTTTATAAAAACATTTTGCCGCGTCGATAAAAACGTTTCATATACGTTATGTGCCCAGATGCTTCGAGCCCATTTGTAATATAAATTGGTTCCGTGCAAATTGCGAGGAAGAAATACAGATGCTAAGAGGTTTTAATGCGAGCCTGAACACGCGGAGGGAGACATGAAGGAATATTTGCTCCCAAAACTGGAGGCACCAAACATTTTCATTATCAACCTTGACGTGTTTAGTTGTCGGAAGAATGTAGTTGCGAGTACTGTTCTCTTTGTCGAAATGTCATTGGCTAATTAATACCAGACTTATTATTAGTGTTACTAAAATTAGGATAAACTTTTTTGGTCACTTGGCGAAGGTAATCGTAAAAGAAGCGTTTTTGCAGAACAAAGAAAAAAAAAGAAACTGCAAAGATGGTTCTCCATCGGAATTTAAAAGGCTTGCGCGTGCATTTATAGCCTCATTTCTCGTTCTTGCAGACGTACGTTGCGTGCTTTGCTTAAATGTCATCTAAACTAGTTCCTTTATTGAATCCTTAACCTCAGGTTTTGTCAAATCAGCCACTGTGTCGTATGACCCGCGATAAAGAGAGAGAGAGAGAGAGAGAGAGAGAGAGAGAGAGAGAGAGAGAGAGAGAGAGAGAGAGAGAGAGAGAGAGAGAGAGAGAGAGAGAGAGAGAGCACATAGAGGATACAGCGCAATGGACATTCTACAACAGGCTATATATACTTCAAAGGTGTACCAGAGAGCCAAAAGAATCGGGAAGATGGAGCTCAGTGCCCACAGCCACGCACAAACAAGCGGCAACACAAGTAGCAACCAACACGGCCTTTGTAAGCGACAGCTTCGACATCCTCAAAATGTGCGCGCCCGTATCTTTGAAAGCTCTTAAAGAGAAATGACCCGTGTGCAGAAACGGGGGCACAGATCAGTCGACTGCACAGCTATCCCTGGGCGGAACACATGTGTGATTTAGAGAAAGACAGCGCCGGAGGTATGTGCGGGAAGCACCAGCAAGGGCGACCGTAAAACGGCTTAGTCGGCGCCCGCGGCCATATCTCGGCATCACTGACCGTTGTTGCCTAGGGACCAGTGAGTCCGCGGGTCAGTGGCCCTATCTGAGTTATCTTTTTAAGCACACCCTGCGGTGCTCTAAAGTTTACATTGCATCAGCGTTTGAGAACCGCATTGCTCAATCCCTTCTCTCTCCCGTCCCCTTTCCCTCTTGAGCTGGGCCGTATCGGTTGCAGAGGCGGGATTCCAGCTCGACGGTCGCGAACAAGCGACATTGCTGCAATATTTGCTGCCCCCGGCCGTTAAGCGACCGAACAACGGCAGAAAGAGAGGTATCATAGCGCCGGGGTTCAATATTTGACCCGCGAATTAGGCGGTGTCAAAATACTTCGTGCCAAGGCTACGCTGAAAATGCGGTTGCTAATTCTCGCCCTTGTGTCGTAACCCTGGCGCCGATGTTTGCGATTACGCTTATCAGAACCCTGATTACACTAATTTTCTTCCCCCGTTGCGTCGGGGGTGAAGGAGCTTTATATATGGGAGCTGACGATGCCCAGCAAAAAAAGAAAAAGAAAAAGAAAGACTAAAGCGTTTCAAATCACGACAGCCTTAAATGAAGCGGGTAAGTTCAAGCAAATGTATTGCTCGTTTCATAAAGAAGGCAGAGTACATTTGCATTCTATTCTCGCGCAAGCGCAATGCGAGTACAGTAGATGTTTTTACAGGAACAGCGAAGGCGTTGAGGCTGAGCGTGCAACCCGATGTACAATTTAAGCATTCATGCTCGAGTTGACGCTGTAGAAGGCAGAAAGGGAGCTTGCGCAATTTGGTTCCCGTTGAACCGAGACACATAAAATCCCCTCGGTGCTAGTGAAGCTGACATCGTGAAAAGCCGCACTCACTTGGGCGCGATTGATCAACGCAGGGTTAACAAGTCGTGTTGCGACAACGGCTGAATTACTCAGTGCTAATTTGAAGGCACGTGACGAACGAATGATGTAACTGTACAAATTCACTTTAAAAATTCATTCATTCATTCATTCATTCATTCATTCATTCATTCATTCATTCATTCATTCATTCATTCATTCATTCATTCATTCATTCATTCATCAAAGTCTGTTTAAAGAAGTTATTTTCGTAATCACGGGCATTGCGGAGGATTTTGATGCCTGCGCTAATTAGAAAGCTAGGCTAAACACTGACCCAAAGGAATTTCCTCTCTGAAGATAAGGCGGTGAGAAATAGGAAGCATTGCATCGTTTGCAGGTGTGCAGCAGCCCGGTTCGGTGGCTTTTGAGGATTAACCGAAAAATTCATGAGCTGCTGCCCAAGAACATGCAGAAAAGGTGATTCCAACTGTAAACGTTCGTAGAAGAAGCACAGGTGATCGAAAGTCAAGCAATCATACCGAGGATTGAAGGTATAGTGTATATTGTTACGTGACGGCATCCCGAAGAACGAGACGTGATGACGGATGGGAATGGTCTGATTTAATGCTTGTGGGCCTAGCGCAAGCGCTCAGCCCGCGTCACTGCCCGTTTCATTTTCCTAGTCCGTGACAATACATTCGGAGGAAGGAGATTTTATAGCAAGCATGATTAAATGCTAGCGCCAAGCAGCACGCATGCGCAGGCGAATAATGAAGGCATATTATTAGTGGGGGTCAGACTTTGCAGCCGTGACACAAACGTGTGGCACGCTGCAGACGTAAAGTGTTTGCCACCTAATGCCTGTGTCGCTTGGTAGCCAGCAGTGGGCGGGAGGGATGGGTGAGTTACACGTAAGACGAGGCGTTCATATTTTGTCCCGGTCTGATACGTGGATATAAACATCACAAAGTCGTCGTTTTTTATGCGAGTAATATATGATCCGCGCCAATTCGCTTAAATCCGACGAATCCTACTCGACAGCCTTGACTTAAAACGTGTCGCAATTTCCAGGAACAGCAGCGTTGCGCAAGGAATGTTTCTCAGTATTGTATGGAACTGCCAGTGTTGGGGAGGTTCGTGTAATCCCCCTCAAAAACGACGACAATAAGCTTGCGCCAAAATTTTTCCCTGTAGACGCGCACACGTGCCGTTACCTGGCTTGGGCCTTATCCATATTAAACCTTACTGTGACATTACGCCTAACGCTCGTGTATATCCCCAGCCCTTTTGTCTACCTTCCCTTCTACTTGTCCCTAAAGAGAATGCGAACAAAGCTTTTCTATGCAATCAGCTCAGTAATTGTTTACTAGGCTTGTCACCCATGTATGCAACGAAGGTCACTGGCATCGGTGAGAGTTCCTCCAGGGTGCCAATAAAGGCCAGCAGTGTATGACTTTCAAAGCTAGGATAACTCAGAGTGACGTATCTGCTCAATCGAGGACAGCAGCTATTGCACTTAGTATAGCAACTAGAAGATTCCGCAATAGAGTATTCGTGTGGGATGTAATGATGCAAGCAGGCCTGAAATACGTAGCTCACCAGAGCGTAACGAAGCTTGTTGATCCACCGCTCCTCTGGAAAGGCATATTGCGCAAACATAAGAACATGCGTACAATATAGGTACCTCGGGGTACCGCACAGGTCTAATCCTGTTCTGTGCTTCTCGTCTTTAGTGCGTGTATTTAGTGGTTTAGGAATGTCTTTAGAAAGTAGCTCCCGCAAGGCGGTTGCCAGGTGGCTATATAAGGTCGATGCAACTCAAGAACGTCCCTCAAAGGAGGTCGTCCCACCAATGGCGTCAGCCTTTTGCGGTGACGTCACTGTCAACAACCTTGCATTGTTTGCGTGGCATCGCAGGTGGTTAGCTCGTGCAAGGCACGTGTTTCTACGACGTCTTGATAATAGGTCGACGCAATTGCTATAAGGACCTCCTTTGAGGGCGAGGGACATTTGTCTTTCTCTTCTTGAGCGCACAGCGAGCCCAGAACCACCACTCCAGACATTTCTGTCTGTCTGTTGCTGCCAGGAAGAAAAGGAAAGTGCACAGGCCTGCTCACTGGCTCAAGCCGAGCCACAATCGCTACCACGTGCAGATAGGAGGAGAGTTGAGAGATAATAATAATAATAATAATTGGTTTTTGGGGAAAGGAAATGGCACAGTATCTGTCTCATATATCGTTGGACACCCGAACCGCGCCGTAAGGGAAGGGATAAAGGAGGGAGTGAAAGAAGGAATGAAGAAAGAGGTGCCGTAGTGGAGGGCTCCGGAATAATTTCGACCACCTGGGGATCTTTAACGTGCACTGACATCGCACAGCACACGGGCGCCTTAGCGTTTTTCCTCCATAAAAACGCAGCCGCCGCGGTCGGGTTCGAACCCGGGAACTCCGGATCAGTAGTCGAGCGCCCTAGCCACTGAGCCACCGCAGCGGGTAGAGTTGAGAGATGAGATAGAAAGACAGGATAGTACAGTCGCGCTAAAGACAAGGCCGACCCCGGAGGTAGTGCAATACCGGGCCAACTGGTGGCGGGAGTGAAGCATCCCTCAAACTCTCCGCCACATTTCCAAAAATGTCTAACTTGGACCCGTAACAGATACTCTACGGCTCGGACATTCACTCCCGACATTTCTATACGTCATTCGTCTATATATACTCGCTACTAGCCGAACACCATGTGGCGCCAGCTTTCCCAATATTCGTACCACCATCGTCACGCAAGCGTTTCTCATACAGCGTTCCTGGTGGTGTCATACAATTTCGCATTGCATATGGCGTACATGTGCTAGTCAAGTCGGAGGATAGCTTGCGACAGGAATTCAAACCAAGTACATATGCGCCTTCAACTGTATGCCTTCCCATACTTTCGTATCTAAGTTGTGCTACGGCTGTCCGTCGTACAGCGTACCGGGTGGTGTCATACGCGCGTGTGTGTGTGTGTGGGTGCTTTCAAACATCGCGCGTGACTCAGCACATCACAAGTAACGTAATTTAAGGAGTATAGAGTTTGCACAAAGTAGGCATAGTTATGCCTCGTAGTCATAGTCATGACTCATAAATCATGCTCATTCTGCAACGTAGCATGAATCAGCACTTACAGGCTTTCGCATTCTCACAGGCAAGCAGTCTTCAGTGTCTACCGAATTTTTTTCTTGAAATCGATGAATATTTTTTCTGGAAGGTGTAAAGGAGAAAAGATGGGAAGGAGGGATAGGGAAGGAAGTCTGTGGAGCGAAAGCTCTCTTCGCTCTGACGAGGAGATGCAACCAGAAGCGTCGGTTCCTCGAGTCGTCCGCGATCGGCAGGGACAGCAAACTAGACAGCCTCACCAAAAGCATCATCTCCAAGAGCGCCCTCCGCACGGGTATTCGGAGACACACGCGCGGACGTCAGAGAAAACGCGTCGAGGCTGTACACGTACGCACTTCATCCCGTAAACACAAAAAAAGAAAACAAGTTGACGAAGAACGCAAGTGAGAAAGTGCGGGGGGCACGCGAAATGCGAACAGTTGTATTCAGCGCAACGCTGCAGCCGCGCGTGTGGGGCGCGTGATGCCATTTCCTCACGATGCACACTCGAGCGCACCGCTTCTAAACGGGCTCGCAACGCGCTCCCTAAACCGACACTCAATTTCGCCGACGCGACGCGCTATCGGAGGGCTCAGGGGGCGCGAAAACGTCGCCGACACCGGACCGAAACCGAGCCCCGAAAGAAGGAAAGGGCGGCACTTTCTCTTTTAAAAGCGTCTATCTTTTTTTTTTTTTTTTAGTACTGAACGGCAACACACACACATACCGGCGTACTCCCAAGGAAAGCCATTGTCAACAAAAAGAAAAGAAAAGGGTAGGAAAGGAACGCTGTAAACGCCGCAGAAACGCACAAAGCAGGCGCTCATATCCTCACACCCCGTCCCTTTCATCCCTCTCTCACCTCTGCCAAGCCCTTCCCCCCCCCCCCCCCACCCCCTTGCCCGCCGTCGAGCCCCGGTGGAAGCGTCTCCGTGTGAACCTGGGAGGCAAAAAAGTGCGGCGACTGAAGCGCAAACCGTTCAAATCCAGAGACTTAATAAAACGATTCTGGCGCAGAAGGGGAGGAGGAAAGGAGGGGGGGGGGGGGCAGGTGGAGGGCGACGACGAGGCGGTCGACTGTCCGCGGAAACAGGGAAACCGAGAGCGAAGATTGCGGGACAGCGGCTACTCCCCCTTCCGCCTCCTCTTCCTGGAGCTAGAACTGAGAGGAAAAACAGGAAAGCAAGAATAAGCGCCTTCTGCCGCAGGAGGGCAAACAAACAGGCTGCAGCCCGGGCGTCGTCGTCCCGGTAGAAGAGCCCCGTTGCGTGCCGTGGATCACCAAATTCGCAAGGGGGTCCACGCGGCGCGTCCGAGAGGGGAAACCGAGCTCATGCGGAAAATTAGATCAGACACCGCCATCTTCATACGTTGGACCCGAATTCGCCGCCAGCGCCGCGCGGGGGAAGGTCGCCGCCGCAAACGTCCGCGTGCGCAGGCAGAACGAAGAAGCAAAGAAAATCATTCGAAACGATTGCGAGAGAGAGTTGGAGAGAGAGGGTGACGCTGGCCGCTTTCGTTCGTCTCTTGCTGCTCTGAGAGGCGCCGTAACGGACGACCGGTGCGTAGGGAGACAAACGCAGAAAGCGAACCGAGAAACTAACAAAGGAAACACGTGTCTTGCCCCCTCCCTCTTCCACTACCATCTTACCAACATCACAACAGGGAGAGCGTAGTTAGAGGCACTCTGGCGCGCGCGAACCCCTCAAGACCTCTTCTCTCTCTTCCTCACCGCACTGCCTTCCGCGGCAATTTCATAGCCCGTGAATCTGTTTAATGCCTCTCCGTGCGGCGCGCGCTCCCCGACGGCCACTTTCTTCGTCACACGAGAATGCAGGGCTGCTGCCTTCCCGAGGCGCCGGGGTTGTTTCCTGCCCCGTGCGCACTGCGACGTCGACGACGGCTTCTTTCTCAGGGTGTGCGCTTTAGCCGGTGCGCAGCGTTTGGTGTTTCTTTGCACCTGACGCCTAGGGCCGCTGGCATGGAAAGGGTGTGCGAGAGAGCCTTTGCCCCGCGTGGCCCCTGGGTCGCTTGCTGCTGCCGCCGCCTTCGTCGCTCTCGAGAGCCAGCCTTCTTTGTAGGCACGTCACTCTGGGACGATTCAGCTGAGCGCGTGCATGCGCTTGCCCAGTTCGTGCGCCAAGCCTTCGCTTTCGTCGTCCCTCACCTCTCTCTCTCTCCCCCCCCCCCCCCACCACCCCCGTTCTTTCGCTTTCTTCATTTTTACTTTTTCCAACATGTCTACGCTTCACTTTCGTGGCTTGGAGTCACCTTTTCTGACCCGGGGAGAAGCATTGTTCGCGTCTCTTCGTCTCAGATGCGGGCGAGTCCCTTCAAGTGTGACATCGCGCAGGTTACAGCTGCAGCAGCATCGCGCTCGCCAGCCGAGAGAGTGAGCTGGAGCATAGATTATGTGTCCGACGCGAGACTCTGCGTGCGCAGACTGGTTTTTCGCCACTGTTTCGTGCCTGCGTCTTGTCCACTCGGCCGAGTGCCTGGTTTCTCTTGCTGCGGGTCCAGGGAAGCATCTTTTAAATCCTGAAGACAGATGACCGAAGAGAAGTGCAAAGCCAAGGCCTGACTCAGCGGAGGCCGGTATAGGAGCGTCCTCTTGGGTACAAAGGGAATTACATGGCTCATGTCTGCTTTGATGTCATACGTATGCAAAATGACGTACCACCTTTGAAACGAAGTCGATGATATTAAAGCTGGAACGCAACCCTTCTCCACCATCCATACATAGGCCTGGGAGCGTTACTGCGACTCTCCGAAATCCTCCGACTTGATTTCAGGGATCAGGAGCCTGGCCGAAAATTGATTTTCTATTTGCCAGGGAAACAAAAAAAAATCACAGATGGGCGGCGTTTGAGCGGTGATGAAAATTAGATTTTCTTAAAGGCACGACCGCATTTATGACGCATCAGTCCTCAAGCACCCGCAGACTAAGACCCTGCAAGCGCAAAGTAACGCAGTAAACACTCGCTACCATAAACAGTGCGGCAGAGTTAACTCTTTGGGCGCCTAACACCAGCCAAGCGAAACAAGCGACGCATCCTGGCTCAGTCCACGCCCCGTTACGGGCGTTGGGCCACTGCCAAAAAAAGTAAAAAAGAAAGTAATGATACGGAGCACCCGTCGTCACAGAGTTACCGGATGCTAGGTTGCCGCCCGAGCAAAGATGGTTGCGTATTAATCGAGTCTCACGCTGCAACAGATCGTCGTGAGGGAAGAAGGTTCGGGGCTCTGGCGCTCTGCCCCCTGGCGGCCATGACTCGCCTTGAACCGCCGGTGGTGGAGGTGCGCTCCGCCGCCGCTGCCCCCGCACTTGGCAGCGCGAGCGCACGCCCTGCGGCACAAAAGCACAGGTGGCGGCCGCGTCGCACCTGGGTCCCGGCGCGTCTTTGCCGCATGGACGGCGCATCACGACCTTCTACTGGCCGCCGCGCAACGAGCGCACGTCTCGCGAAGCAGCCAGGTCCACTCGATAAGGGCTCCGAAGTTGCAAATAGCGTCCTGACCGGAAAGGCGGGTCCTCTCTCACTAGCCGTGCTCTTACCGCCTCCCTCCCTCACTCCCTCTTCCCTTTCGACCATACGATCTTCGAAGCGTGCGGACACAGTTTATGAACACCTGTGCCCGTTTAAGAGTGCTGCATAGGAAAGGTGGAGCCAAATTCAGCCCGATGGAGATTTAATTCTTTATTTTTTTCTTGCGACGTCTCTAACGAGAGCTTTTGTGTTTGTTTTCTTCATCACGAAGTAATGTAATTCTCACTGACGGCGTTTGTTAACAAAGGCGACCAGCTGGCTCCAATTCTGCTTAGAAAATCGCCACGCCGGGGTTGCCCGGGAGGGTCAAACGTTCACGTTTTGTATTCTTGTCCCGCCACTCGTATCGATCACCAATCGGTTGCCTCGACTCTCCGAAAGCGGAAAAATTCTAAACTTCGAATCCTTTTTGAAACCGTGTTTGAGAACAAAATAGCAACCCGGGTGTCGACGCTGCGAAAAACGGAACAGCGGTAGACGCGAAGAAATGCGGAGTAGAACAAAAGATGGATACAACTCGGAGCGAGAAACTGATCGCGTTTCGAGCCGCGGCGTCCATCTCTAAGACATTCCGGAGCTTTTTTTTCGGGCTCCTTACCAACTAAGTCACGGCCAGCTGCAACAACTAGGCGATAGCCATCGCGGGCGAGCCAAACTGTTCACAAAAAGGGAGGAACCCTTCCACCCTCAACACTCGTCCGCGCTATATATATACGTTCGCGGTTCGAGGCGCCCGAGCTGAGCGCCGAATCAAACGAGCAATCGCCGCCTCCCGCGCAACGCCATTCCCAAAAGAAGGAGAAAGACCCAGGGAAGAAGCCCAGGAGCAAGGCTACGGATGAAGCGAGCCGTGCGAGGCAGTAGCGAGCTGCGCTTCGGGCGCCGAACAGTCAGTCCGCTAACGGGTCCGGAATACTGAGCAGGAGATGAGTTCGATCCTTCGACGATCCGTGCCTAAGGTGCGTGGGAGGCGACGAGAGTGGGGAAGGGGGGGGGGGGGAGAGAAAGAGCCGGGGGGGGGGGGGGATAAAGCACTCTGCTTCGAGATACAAGAACCCCTGGAACAACGCAGAGACAATGCACGTACTCACGACGGAACATGTTCTTGTTTCGCCCGCTTCTTGTATTTCAAAGCACCCCCCCCCTCCCCTCTACTCTGCTCATGCTGCTGCTTCTGCCCCCTTTGCTGCCAGCTACTATACACCGTATACCAAAGTAGAGCCGTCGTATACGGAGGAGCATCGCCATCGAGGATCTCGCGTGTACGACGGCAAAGAGTGCCGCTGGCGCGCGGGAGAGTGGCGCTGCCTATATGGAAGAACCCTACGTGTGTTTCGGCCGGCGGTGAGATCAAGGAACCAGGCGCGCCTCTGTGAAGCTTTCGCGCCGAAGCAGCCGCCGGTTCTCACGCGGAGTCCAAACACGCGATATCGTTGCCTTATCCCTATTCTGTGCTGCTGCTTCCAAACTGTCTTTTCATCTCTTTTCTTCTTCCGTATTGCTCCTCGCCTAGAGGCTGTTAGCTCGAAAACACGGGACGTCTATTCGGAACACGTCCGGAGCACGTTCAAAGGGAGGCGAGCGCCAAGATATCGCCGAGGCGAGGAGAGGGGCGAGTAATCAGTCTCTCGCCCTCTCCAGTGTTTTATCTCGCCCCGCCTTTCGTCGCAGCGGCCCCAATGTGCAGTGCTTGCCAAGTTGCTCTTCTGAACAAGACTCCAATCTTCCTGCGCCTTTCTTTCACTGTATTGATCCATGTGCACTGGCGCTTCTCTAGCGCGCTTGTATTTTGCAATGAACATTGTAGTTTATAGCGCACTCGATACGATCCTCTGATGCTTAGGGTTCTACGGAAAAAGTTTTGATTAGATCGCCCAGCCTAAACGTGACTAGCTGACTGAAATATATTAAAGCGGACCGTTATGAAACTGTGTTCTTCTCTCCTGCATGCTGGTAAGCGTATTCTGCGAGAATATACATCAAAGCGTTATGAGTGTTCAGCTAGATTTCTCAACGATTGCGGCGTTCAGTTCAGTCGTATAGCTACTGCGACGCGAGTTCTGTGATAACGCATATACCAAACAAGAAAAGCATCGAGGAAAAAGGATACTCTACCGTCGTCACTAACTTCGCTGACAGCACTTCGCTTCGCTGATCGTACTGTGCAATACCGACGCTAAAGACCCATTTTGAGAACTCTCTACCGAGCCGTCCTAAATCTATCGGACGTGATTCCTCTCTTCACTGCCGCGTTTAGGCAGAAGTCATTACTGGCAGCGAAAAAAATACGCTAACAGTTCGCTAACGCGCTTTTCATTCCTTTCGCGAGGAGTGTCAGCGAAGGCGTTATAGGTGTGGGCAAAGTCCTTCACGTTCGTCGCAATAATTGCGTCTCCCGACGTTCTTCGTTGGTGGTTTTTCGCTTACATTTGAGAATGTGCGGGGAAGAAGGCATCGGACGCATTCATCTAGGCCACCTCGAAGTGCATAAAGCGCGCTGTCATCTACCAAGCGTCACGCGCGATTGAGGCAGCGGGGAGCCTTAAGGGAGCATGCATCGAGGGTACGCGAATTGAAGGGGGTGGGGTCTTCAAAACGGTATGTATCGAGGGGACGTGAACGGCGACTTTGAGGACGTAGAGGGGAAAGGTGATGCGAAAAATAAAGAAGAAAACACGCGAAATAAAAATAAACAACGAAGGAAACCAAGTAAGGGGCGACGCGCCCTACGCTTTCTCCCGCGGAACGGACAGTTTGGCGGCGTCCTAACGACTGGCGAAGACTACCGCTCGGCGCTGCCAGTCTAGCCGTACAATTAAGCGCGCCGAAGGCTCCTCGGCGTGGGCCCACTGGACAGGGAGGGAGGGGCGAACGGGGTCACGAAGATCCCAAAGGAACGTGACCTCGCGCGCGGTTGCGTCAAGAATGAGGCAACCTCCGCTGCAGCGGCAGTGCAGGGCGCGACGCTCGCCACAGTCGCTGCATGCACGCACTTGTGGGTCCGAGGTTCCGTTCCATGCATGCGTCGACGCTCTCATTCTGCGTGTACACGAGCTATTGCGGCGCGGTGGTTGTTCGTGGATACGCGCGGTCGATGGGCAGACGCGGCCGGATGTTGCCTCATGCCCGATGCTGTGGCGCGCGCTCGCGTTAGAAGACACTTGCACGGCTCGTTAGGTTTGGTTTCGCATGACGACGCGGTGATTTCTCGGCGCCTGCGCGTGGACTCGCCGAAGAAACATGCGCTCGAGCGGCGGAAGAAACGTTTCGCCAGTAACACGCCCTGAAACGGGAGAACACATTTGGAGAAATGGGCCCGACATAATGGCAGTTGTGTGCATTAATATACGCTCTCCTAATCTGTTGAACTATGCAAGTGAACTCATCTATCCCTTCGTGTGAGTGGCGGAAATTCGGATGGTTGGTCGGCAAAACTTAATGGCACAATTTCTAAACGTTTTAGCCCTGTGTGCCCAGGGCAGCATTTAGGCCTTTAGCCATTCGAAAAGTGGCTGAGGTCTCGATGACAGAGCGATCTGAAACCTTTATTCGTACCACCAACCAGACGGATAGGCTTCCACTGAGCTACCAAAGGCGGCTTCATACGAAGCAATCGCGAGGGGCGAGAAGTTCTCATTTAGCAGCTAGCGACGGAGACAAAATCGTCGTTGCCTGCACGATCGCCTAAAAATGGTGTGCGATTACACGGTAGCTTCAACGAAAATAGGTCAGGATGCATAATGCTGGCGTGTTGCTGACATTGTGCATCATGGTCGAACAAAATGCATGGAGAGGATTCAAATAATTTACGTTACATTCATGCATTAATCGATGTTATTAGAAATGGACATCATTATCACATATCTTGCTGCCCCTTTGAATTACTGATGTTAAGTGAGTGCCATTTCTGTACAAAAAAACATCAAAAAAGCAGAAGGGATTGTCAGTGCAGGTTAATCGTTCTCATCATGGGGATATTAGTGTGTGTGGACGCCATTACAGAAGCACAGCCACATAAAAGTGCAAATGGGCAACTAAATGGCGCATTTGTACTTACGGTAGCTTTTTTGAGAAATTTATCTATGCTTCAGGAATGTACCTTAAGTAAGAAGAATATCTAAACCTCGTGGGTATTTACATAATCTTTTTTCTTTTAAGCATTGCTCACCTACACTGCACCTACACTGAGGCTACTACCATAGTGAGCGACTCGAATTTGGCGATGAGCAACTTCTCTAGTTCACAATTGGCAGCGAGAGCCTAGATGTTGTGACGGAATGCGTCTACTTAGGGCAGGTAGTGACAGCTGATCCGGATCATGAGAGGGAGATAACTAGAAGGATAAGAATGGGGTGGAGCGCATATGGCAAATTCTCGCAGATCATGAGTGGCAGTTTACAAATTTCCCTCAAGAGGAAATTGTACAACAGCATAATCTTACCGGTACTCACCTACGGAGCAGAAACGTGGAGGCTAACGAACAAAGTTCAGCTTAAGTTAAGGACAACGCAGCGAGCCATGGAAAGAAAAATGATAGGTGTAACGTTAAGAGACCGGAAGCGGGCAGAGTGGGTGAGGGAACAAACGCGGGTTAATGACATCCTAGTCGAAATCAAGAGGAAGAAATGGGCTTGGGCAGGGCACGTAATGCGAAGGCAAGATAACCGCTGGTCCTTAAGGGTAACGGAGTGGATTCCAAGAGAAAGTAAGCGTAGCAGGGGGCGGCAGAAGGTTAGGTGGGCGGATGAGATTAAGAAGTTTGCAGGCAAAGGGTGGATGCAGCTGGCAAAGGATAGGGTTAATTGGAGAGACATGGGAGAAGCATTTGCCCTGCAGTGGGTGTAGTAAGGCTGATGATGATGATGAACTTCTCTAGGCGTAGAGTCTCCGGCCCCGCCGCGCAAATGCTAACAGAACTAAAGGCATCTCGCCTCTTGAGAGATATTGAACTTATGTGGAACTCAGCTCCCGCGGGGAATCAGAGAAACGATGCTGTCCACCAGCACGCTCGAGAATTAGCCGGCCGGGCGGTGGTGAAAAGTGAGGAAAAGGAACCCTTCGGTGGGCCACTCATATCTACCATGAACTCAGTGCACATTAGAAAACAATAAGAAAACACTCTCACCAGTTCATAAAACACTGACCACACAACAGGTCATGTAGAGACAACTACAGAAGGGGACCCTCCCCAACCCAAACTACATATCTACATTGATAAATAAGGATAACAATTCCTTCTGCTGCTTTTGCGGTGAGAAAGATAGCTTCGACCATATGATATAGGCGTGCAAATTCTATAAGCCTTCCTCATAACTCTTGCCCGATCCCACTAAAGAAACTTAGGATAAGCTAAGGTCCAGCGATGACCACGACACTCCATCCAATGCCGTTGAATGGGCCGGCGTCGCCAAACGTCTCTACGGACTGCGGCACGCTGGCTAACCTGCCTCAATCTCCTACCCTTATGCGCAATAAAGTTTAGTCCGCCTCAGCTTCAAGCCTCAAGGTCCCTCAAAAGGAATGTATACGTTATCTTGTACCGTGCTAATACACACCTGGGGAGAAGTAAATGGAGGATATTGTAAACGCCTGAAAATAATTTAAAGAGAGCTAAGCGAGCAATGGAAAGGAAAATGATAAGGGCAAGAATAAGAGCTAGAAGAGAGCATAGTGGGTCATGGAATAAACGCGGGTTAATTACATATTAATTGAAATCAAGAAGAAGAAATGGGCATGGGCAGGAGATGTAATGCGGAGAATATACAAGTATAATTTCTGACAAAATAAGCTCTAAAATTATGACAGCTTCTCAACGTCTAAGAAAGGCGCGCATCTTGACGCTTTCTTTGTTTCCGAAAGCAAAGGACTGTAAACGCCCTGCCGACTCAGCGCGCTACTCTAACCCTGTGCACTTCCAGGCGTTAAGTTAAAGAACCAACAACGCAATGGAACTGCCCACCTCTTTCTCAGTGCCCTACCTGCGGGAATGGGATCAAAGTAAATAAATAAATAAGCAGCAGAAGAATCCAGACAAAAAAAATAAATAAAAATAGTCTGATCATCCAGAATAGGTGAAAGGGTTAAATGCAATGAAGGAGAGGGATTGCACACTCTATCGAATGGCTGACAGATCGCGGTATCCGCACGCGGCTTATTGGCCAGTGTCTTTGGCTGCCGAATGTGCCCTGCCTTCTCTGCTCCATGGCGTAATTTGTGACCCGAGAAGAGAGCGCTAATGGCCGCTTTGCTTGGCTGCGCCTTCGGCTTTCTTCGCCGCTATAAGTGCTACACGTGTTGCCGCATTCAGTGGCTTTCATGTGTCCGTGTTCCTGGCATAGCTCTCAGAGACCCTCGTTGCTCTTGGCGTTTGACGCGTACTAGCGCTATCCTACTCTTCATCCGCATCAGAGACGCATTCAGCAGCCTTGGTCGTTTTTAAGCGAAAAGCTTCACTACGCTAGTCAACACCGCGCTTCGCGCGAGCCGGCGTATGCCGGAGCACGAGTGACGTCACGCGCGGCGCAGGTGGCCACTGCCGCGCGCTTTGCGTCATCGTTTGACGTTCGCCGCAAGCGCGTGCTTATCGCGGAGGCCGACTATATACAACCGCTTGCCAGAGAACAAGCCGCGGAGCGGCCGCTCGCCCCTTGGCAGAAGACGCAATGGAAGAAGAAGACGCGGCTGGTGGTAGGTTAAGACGCTTGGCGAGACGTTCTTCACGTATACCTCGGCCGTCTCCGACACGCGCTTAGCTCTCCGCTCTTCATTCTTACGTAGACGGGCAGCCTCACGCCAGGGAGTTACTTCGGGGTAGGTAGCAGCAGCTTCCTGTAGGCTCTGAAGATGCCGCCTGCTGCACACGCGGCCACCAGCCGCGTCGTCGTCTTCCATTGCGCCTTCTGCCGAGGCGATCGGCCGCGCCGCGGCTTATATCCTCCGCCGCGGGGCAGCCGCTAAGAGCATAGCGCATACACCCTTCCTTTCCTCAAAATCATCGGCGTCTAGAACGTTGTCAACGGCAATGAACACAATGAACGCCGACAGCCTTCGCTTTGTATATCCTGGACTAGCTGACCTAATCCACATTCATTTTTTTTTACTTTTGCATATGGCTACATAAACCTGCCGTTGGCGACATATATGCTGCCATTTGCATCTATTCATTTATTCAGTTCCACTGCGGGGCCACGGCGGCGGCGCTACACTCCAAACACGAATAAATATATGGGAGTAAAAAGGTAGTAATCTGTCCCAGCGCTCACAGCGTTTGTTCCAGCGCCATGCGTTATATTAGAGACTCATAAAGCATGGTTAACCATATACCAACGTGGTTCATCTTGGTTCCAGCACCAACAGCGTCTTCTCGTTGCAAGTCCAGCACACTGGTTTTTTACCCCCCAGTTAAAAACCAGCGCGAGAAACAAAGCGGTTCTTTGCTGGAAGACGCCGGAGGTCTGTGGTACTTGCAGTACTGTATTTTCTAGCATGACCAACGTGTGCCCCCTTCAACTCAGCTTAGGGCTGACGAGCTTGGATTTTTCCAAGAAGAGAAAAAATTGTCAAGTGAGCCTTGGCGAAAAGGAAACTGGTCAAAAAGCTGTGAATTTCTGCTAGCCAGATATTATCGGTACTGTGCTGCTCAACCGACCAAGTGTCTTGGACTAACACAAGTGTGTACTTACTACAATCGGTCATTGGCCTTCAAGCGTCTTGGACTAACACAAGTGTTTACGTGTTACAATTTCTCATTGGTGTTATCTTAAGCAAAGCTTAATAAGGTACTCGCCTCCCTCCCCAAGATAGGCTGAACGTACTAAAAAATAACACTGATTGCCAATTAGCGCGCAGTAGACGCCGAGAAAGCCCTGGACAGCACCAAGCAGTTCCTGTGCCATCAAGCGCTTTGGTGACCTCAAAGGCACCCATTACAGAACAGCTAAGAAAATTATACAAAATAAGAGGCAGGAACTGCATAAAATTTCTTTTAAACCTGAGCGACGCAGTCTTTCGGGCGTGCAAGAAAAGCTAATTGTGCAACGCGTTATAGCAATGGAGCGAGCTTTGTTCGGTCTGACTTACAATCACATTCAGAACCTCGTGTTCAAGCAGTGCGGATCGAATCAACCAAATCACATTTCCGTTTGACAGGTCTCAGCGAAAAAGCAGCAGCTTTCACACTAAAGGAGAAACGAAAAATTGCGATGAAGGAAGGGAATTCTTAAGGACAGTATAACCAGGCCACAAGCAAAGGCTGGCTGTAGGACGACTGCCTACATAGTCTGTATAGCACAAGACGAAGTGGATAAGGTTTTAGGGGTAGCCTCATTCTGCTTACCTGCTTATCCAACATTTTTGACAAGAGCATTTGCCTTCGTCTGAGCAAAGCGTTCATCATTCATCATCATCATCAGCCTGACTACACCCACTGCAGGGCAAAGGCCTTTCCCATGTCTCTCCATTTAACTTTTCCCTAGCCAGCTGCGGCCAACGTATCGCCGCAAACTTCTTAGCCTCAACTTTCTGCCTCCTCCTGCTACGCTTGCTTTCTCTTGGAATCCACTCCGTTACCCTTAAGGACCGGCGGTTATCTTGCCTTCGCAGTACATGCCCTGCCCAAACCCATTTCTTACTCTTGATTTCGACTAGGATGTCATTAACACGCATTTGTTTCCTCACCCACTCTGCCCGCTTCCGGGCTCTTAACGTCACACCTAACGTTTTCCTTTCCATGGCTCGCTGTGTTGTCCTTAACTTAAGCTGAACCCTTTTCGTTAGCCCCCACGTTTCTGCCCCGTAGGTGAGTACCGGTAAGATACAACTGTTGTACACTTTTCTCTTGCGGGATATTGGTAACCTGTCATTCATGATCTGCGAGAACCTGCCATATGCGTTAATCATTGTCGGATGTTAAATAGGGTCTTCACTCCGAGGTGGAAGCCCCGGTAAGGGGGGAGGGGGGTGGGTGGGTGGAGGTATTAAAAAAAAACAGTAGCGGGTTCTGTTTGGATGCGGTGCTAGTCATGCCAGTAGGCTTACAATCATTGTGTTGTTACCCGTGGCGTGAGCTTCGCGTGAATTCATCGCAATGATGAATAATCTCTGAATTCTCGAAGGAAGTCTCATTCTGCACTGTGCACTGTCTCAATTTTCCCGGCGGAGTGCGGCGAAATGCGACGTTTGGAAGCTTTTAATTTCATAAAATTTTTCTGCGTTCCACTTTGGCTGGCCTTTTCGCAATTAGCGAGCTTGATGCCGGAATGCTTGCAAATACTTCGGCCATATTTGTTTGATTAAATGTGCGAATAATAAAAATAATTGCTCACTTATGTCCTCACTTGACACGCATTCGTTTCCTTAAGAAAGCAGTCGCATTTTCGGCATGGCTACTAATTCCTGTGTCTGCACGTTTGGTGCTTAAGTTGTGGTGTTAGATGCCTATTTTTGCCATCTAAAAAACAGCTCTTTATTGCTCATAGCATATATTCGCTCTTACCATTTCCAACATCCTTGGACAAAAATTTTGTATATTGGAAAATTGTAAGGTACTCTCCAGAAATACTGCAGGTAATGGTTCACTCTTCCGGTGTGTAGCAAGGTCTTTATTTCAAAGCTTTTTCATCGGTCGCATGGAGCAGTTAAGACTGGTGTAGAAAACCAGTGAGAAACGCTTTTGACGATCGCAAAATAGTTATTTACAAAAATATTCGAATACGTTGACGGAAGATCTGCGGATATATTTGATTTTATAGTAAAATCTTCCAATATGTGAAAAAAAAAATTGCGCTCGTAAACTCTTTTTCGTTCAAAAATGCTTTTGTACAGAATTGCTGGGAATGAGATGGCCCGGTAAGTCGCAAAGACCACACCCATTTCTGCGAAAACGGCTATTATGTCTCTTTACAGCAGCCAACCACGACCCATCCTCGGCCTTCTCTCATCACGCTTTCCCCATACCTATCCGCGCCGGTCCGTTACGTTTCACAAACGGCTGCGCGCATGCTCCTTTTCCTCGAATGTTGGTAAAGGTGGGACGGCGCCTATGGCGAAACGAAAAGCGTTTCCATTTCTGGCGTTGCGTTCGCTTACGTCAAACTGTCGCTATGCTCTGTGACATTGGCGCTGCCCGAGCCCGACGTCGCGGCCTCATGAAGAGGCGGGGGAAGGACAACTTCCATTAGCCGCAGTAGCGTTCGAGGCGTGCAAAAAACCTTTCGAAGCTGGTTCGCACGACCGCCGTGTACACGCAAACGTCGACGTCGAGCCGCGCGGTAATGCCCGTAATGCACTGGCACTGGGTGAAAGGGGGGGGGGGGGTGCAAGCCTGAAACGAGCGAAACACTTCTTACATCACCTCCATCCCCCCCCCCCCCCCCTCTCTCCTTAGCCATCCACGAAACCGTCTTTCGTTCCATCCTCCCTCGGGAGACCAAAATTTGCCGCGAAATGCATCCCGAGTTACGAAATTCGTTGTCAGCCAGCGCCGAAATGGCACCTGCGTCTTGAAGCGAGCCCCAACGTTTTCGCGATCGATGCAAGATAAGACTCGCACAAGCATTAAAGCGAACGCTCGGAATATGGCGCGGCGAAAGCGCGATATTGCGAGTCATCTGTGTAGATGGCTCGGGGGTGATAAACTAATTACACGAGGAAGGCCGCGAAAGTTGGGCTGTGCGCGCTCTGCTGGGAGACAGGTATCGCTTTTGTAGAAACGTTAAGTGCAATGCATGCGTGATACCTGGAGCGTTGCGACGTGAATTCAAAGAGCGCAATTTGTGTTTAAAAATTGGATTATTTCTTATATATCCTGAATTGGTAATTCTCGACGTCACATTCATAGATCCCTGTCAATCCTCGTGCCAATCCTGGTGCAGCGGTGCACCACTGCCCTGCGATGACTGGTGCTGCCACCGGTGGGGCTATTGCGACCCAGGTTGTTCTTCTCGAGCAACCTCTCGAAGCCAATCATTAATTTAACTGCCACCTACCGCGGTGGTCAGTTTGTTCACAATCCGGTGGGCAGGTTGTGGTGACGCCACGAGCTCACGTCACCTAGGTGGTCCACTGCGAGGCTTCAAACGGTGGCCGACGCTGCACAATTCTTTCAGTCATGGGGGTACTGACCCACACCCTACCGCGTTAAAAAGCTCATGACTCATGCTCTCAGCAAGGGAGCTTTAGGATGAACTTTCTCTCATAGTTTTATGACAATGGTCCGTTGTTGACCTACTTTTAGCCAGTAGGCTCTCAGTGCTACTTTCAAAGGCGTAACCGAAAACTTCCGCGCTTTCACTTTCTGATCGATATATGAATGTGATCCAAATAGGCCTGGAACATGAGGGTCGATGGGGAGGGGTCATGCGCTCCGCGTTCATTCCACATACAGCCCCTATGCAGTCCTAGGTACGGACACCGGTCCGGCAAGGATGGGGCAGAAAGCAGCAGGCCCGGGAATGTTGGTTATTGAACTAACGACCGCCAGACAAAAAAAGAAAATGTTTTGGAGGCTAACACGTGTTCAGCTTGATTTACTTTACTGAATTGAATGCAGCAGGTAATTATTTTATGCAGGAGGTACCTTCGCGTTGCTCTACTGTTAACGAAGCTGTAATAGAGGTCCGGGTATTCCTCGAGGATCCACAGACTGCGACGTATTTATTACTAGCGTTAAAAACGCACAAAGGACAGAGAGCAGGAACACACAGGACAGACGCTCCAGTGACAGAAGCACCAGTGTTTCTGCTCTCTGTCCTTTGTGCGTTTTTAACGCTAGTAATAAATATGTCGCAGTCTGTGGATCAAAAGCACCAACTAGCCCAGCTTAATTCTTTAATCACGTTCCTCGAGGAAGACGTTGTTCGTCCTGCCGTCGCCTCAGCTCTGTTGTTTACTTACTATATTAGTAGTGTTGGAAGATGGCCGCATCTTCAAAAGGGTATTGCTTCTACCGGAAGGGTCCGGCTGTCTCTCCGGCTCTAAAATCTCTAAGGGGACCGCGGCATCCGGAGGAGGCCAGTGCGGAGGAGGCGGCCATGGCGTGGAGCTGCCAGTCCATGGGACCAGTCCAGCGCGTCCTCATCGCACAGTGAGGACGTCTCAACTATCGTGAACAGTGACGAGGTAGTGGTTGATATGGGCGACGTGGACAACGACGTTTTAAAAGCGGAGATATTCGCAAGCAACGAACAGTGGGGACTCCGGTAATAGCTTCGCCCGCCAACAGAGCACAGGATCGATTTTAGAGAGCGCAACTGACAGCAGCTGACAGCAGCACCGATCCGCAGCCGATTCACGACGCAAAATACAGTTCGCCTGGTTATCTCCACAGAAGTGCAACCCCTCTGCTGCACCACATTCGCACGGGTTCTGCTCGCACCCCAGCGTGGACGCATGAGACGGGCCCGGCAGCGTCACCCCATGGAGTGTACCGTTTTTGCCAAAAGTAAGCAGGGTGCCCGGTTTGCTTCTGAGTTGTATAGCGGAACACTTATAGCATGCGGCAAGCTATAAATCACTGTCAGGTAAGGAGAACCCTTCTCCTCACCTTGCAGTACCTTTTGGTTTTTAGGGAAACCGTAAGGGCTCCACTATATGAGGGAGAAGCAAACCCTGCAGCCTGGTTACTTTTGGCAAAGACTGCACATCAGCTGGCGCGTGCGGGGATCTAGATCAATACCTTGTGTGCCACCCAGATTACTACGAGGGGAGGTGCCTTCTCGAGTTCCTTACGAGGACACGAGTGGCACACGGTTGTCTTCAAGGATTTATATTCCCGTGAGGCAACCGGACATTTCGAAAGGGAGGCTTCCCGCTTTCTTCAAAAGTCCTTCAGGACACTGATCTGGATTCGAAATGGTGACAGCAGCAATTGACGACCTTTATGGGTGTTTGTGTGCTTTGTGGTGTAGCTGTTCTATGCAACAGATCTGTGGCAAATCTCGTGTTACCAACATACATCACTCCCAAAAATGCTGGATAAAATTATTTTTTAACTGGAAAGTATATGAGCGGATTTTTTTTTATATATTGTAAGATTTCACTATAACAACCAGTATATCAACAGATCAGACATTGCAGTAATTAAACCACTGCAATGAAATTACTCTCAGATCAGAAAGATGCACATGCTGGTGCAGAAAGAAAGAGACGAAGACAGAAAGAAAGGAAGGAAGAACAGAAAAAGAAAGACAGGAAAGAAAGATAATAATAAAGAAAGAACATAAGGAGGGGAAGGAATAAATAAATAAATAAAGAAAGAAAGAAAGAAAGAAGGAAAGAAAGAAAGAAAGGAAGAAAGAAAGAAAGAAAGAAAGAAAGAAAGAAAGAAAGAAAGAAAGAAAGAAAGAAAGAAAGAAAGAAAGAAAGAAAGAAAGAAAGAAAGAAAGAAAGAAAGAAAGAAAGAAAGAAAGAAAGAAAGAAAGAACACGGACACAAGAATCAGCAGTCCAAGGCTATCCGGTTCACCGCCATTGCGGCGGAGGCACGGGTCGGCGGGGGCAACTTTCGGGAATTGCAGGGAGGAGATGCACCGTCCACGCAGGAGTATCGTCGATGAGCGGCGGTTCCCCTCGCTCCTTTCCCTCCGAGGACACGCGCAGGCTCCCACGGCTCGCGTTTCCGCGCTCCTTAAGACAGGAACCCTTGCCGCGTCGTCTCCCGAGGCCCGCACCCGGTGTTGACAGAGCGGGGAAGAAGGGCGGCCAAGACGTCGGGTCCCCCGAAGAGGAGGACACACGCACACACCTCGGGGCTATTTGGCGCCATGCTCCCCGGCGCGTGTGCCTGCTCTGGCCAGTTGTCTGCGCCCGTAACGGCCGGACCAGTGCGCACCGGCCGCCGCAGGGCCTCCCGCTCTTCCGCCGTTGTCTCGACTGGCGCGGATGCGGCGGGGAGGCGCCAAAATTGAGACAAAGGACGAACCGGGCGAGATTTTCTTCCGCCATTTCATTAATCTTGATTCCGCGATGGCCGCAAACACCCGTGGCCGCGCAATAAACATAGCCATCCATCGCGTCCCGCAGCCCGGCGTGGTTCGCTAGGCGCCCGACGCAACATGCTGCGACCGCCTAGCAGGGCAAGACGAGGCAAAATGGGGCGGCGGCGGAACAGGCCCTATCCGGAGGCATCAGGACACGCGGCTACGATCTGTCTGGCTGGCGACGGCGGTCGGACGGGACGGTCGGGATCCGTCGGCTTACCGAAGTGCGCCGGATCAGAGTAGTGCTGCGCGAGGAGTGCATACACGGTCACTGGCGAAGTCGCTGGGATCACGGTGTGGCCTTGGGATGCGCCGGGACATGTCTTCGGGTGCTGTAGCATGATTCGTGCGGTGCGGCCTGCGTTGACCTTAAACAGCGCAGTTAGGCGCGGCGAGATAATGTCTCCGGGCACGTCTAACGTTATTAGCGAGAGCTAATCCCAGCTCCGCGTAATTTATAGGGGCGAAGACGCCGCATTAACGGAGTTGGCGCCTCGCATGGCCTCGCTGAGGGATCAAGGCTGGAGGGAAGACTGCGTATGGGAGGACGTGTCCTAAGCAGTCTGTGTACGTGATCGAAATGATTGTTCGAGGCTGGTGGGATCTATGTTTACTGTATAAACACTAATACACGCTCTGAATACTGGTAACGGGGACTGCCGTCAGGGGAGCATAATGTCCAGAGCGCCGCGGTGTTGTCCAAGCGAACTGCCAGTGAAGCTCTTGTCCGGATTTTGCTTCGCCAGAGCTATGTTCCTGCCGTGCTCAGATCATTGGCACCGCGCAGCACTTCCAACTATCCGAGTGTTGAAAGTGCAGCACAGTCCTGTCCTGTTTGTTCCTGCTCTTGTGTCTGCGTTTCATTTGTGCTGCGAAATTTTCTACACCACACCAGAAGCTATAAATTATGGCAAGTCATCAGCCCGCAACACACGTGTACCATTTCTTTCGCAGATGCATCAAGCGAAACCTAATCTGATACAGACTGCGCCGATATATTTATTGCAGCCTTCTCATCTGTGCTTACAAAAGATACTGACCCGTCACTACCTTCAGAACCAGCATTTATTCAAGAACCTATGCCTCCATTAATATTATTTCCAACACGAGTCTTATCATTGGCAGAAAACATGAAAACTTCATTGCTGACACCGATATCATTAACACTTATTTACAAAAAACACCAAGGATACATGTGCGACTTACTTGTGGTTGTTGTTGATCCAGTCACTCCTCACAGGTCAACTGCACAAAGAACGAAAACATCGAAAAGTCGTTCCATTATACAAATAAGGTAACGAGAACTAACCTTTAAATTACCGTCCAATCTCTCTGACCACAGTACCCTGCATAATCATGAAGCATGTCATCTACACCCACATTATGGCTCTTCTTGATTCTGGCACCTTTTCATCCTGCACAGCACGGATTTCGCAGGGGCTACTCCTGCGAAACCTAGCTGGCCACTTTCTTACACGATGTGCACATCAACCTGGATTCTAATCAACAGACTGACATCATATAATTAGAACTGCTAAAGCCTTCGGTAAAGTGCCCCATAAACGCTTACTGAAGAAAAAAAAAAACTCCCAAAATTAATTTTTACTCCAACATTTTGAAGTAAATTGCATGGCT
Source organism: Amblyomma americanum (assembly GCF_052857255.1). Lineage (NCBI taxonomy): Eukaryota > Metazoa > Arthropoda > Arachnida > Ixodida > Ixodidae > Amblyomma > Amblyomma americanum. The sequence goes on along the minus strand of NC_135502.1, from coordinate 72,981,198 downwards.
TCAAACCAATGGCTACCAGTTTGTTACTGTTGATTACAAGAACTGCAATGCCCACCCGGCAACGTCAGGCGTTCCTCCATGACCTGTGCCTGATACTTTTCCATCAATGACTTTCCGCACATGTGACTTCTAACATACGAATGTCTGCTGACGATTGTGTAATTTATCGTTTTATTACTACGCCCACTGATCAATCATCCCTTCAAAGTGATCTTAATGCTGTTCAGTACTGGCGTTTCCATTGGCTAATGAAATTTAAGCCACAAAAGTGCAAGCATTTATCCTTCCAACGTAGTCGTAATCTTTTTACCATTTCCTATGTAGTCTCTGACTTGCCCGCAAATCCCGTTCAGTCATATAAGTATATAGGCGTAACCCTTTCTAATGACCTTAGAGTTTGCATGTCCCTAACACGATATCACCAGCCAATAGAGCATTAAGATCCTTAAAACGTCACCTGCATTACGCTCCCCAATATGTCAGGTTATTAGCCTATAAGTCATTCTTCAGGCCTAAACTAGAATTCGCATACCCCTTTTGGAGTCTTCATCAAGCTGTTCTTATCAGTTCTGTCCAGTCTGTTCAAAGTCGTACTGCCAAGTTCACTCATACATCATATTCTTATCACGTCAGCGTTTCGGTCTCAAAAACAGCATAAGATTTACTGTCTTTATCAGTCCGTCGTCCCATTTCCAGCCTATTTTTATTTTATAAAATCTTTCATAAACAGCCCATGCAGAGACCCCGTTGACCCGATAGGAGACGAAAGGAGACTCTCGACCTGGGAAACAACCTGGGAAAGAAGGCCGCAGAAAGTGTGTGGCACAGTCAGGCAACACTGTGCAGCGAGAAACTATGCACGCCGTTTCCTAAAGTGAAACAAGATGCGCACAACAAGTGAGAAAGGCATTTGCCGACCTTGCAATTAGCGACTAGCTTTTTGGGACCATTCAGCAGTGGAATATTTAGGTTCCCGTCACTATAGGCTTCAACGGTGATAAACGAGGAAGCAACTCGTTGCTTAGCGTGCCGACCTGCTTGCGTAGGAGCACTGCTATCCGCATGAAATATGGAGGCCGTCGCAGTGTAGCATAGTGTGAATAAACCTGGAGTGAGCAGTTAGATACAACTAAAGCTGTAAACGAGTAAAACATATAATAGCTAAACCTAGGTGTCACTGCTGTTCAAGCCAGTGTCAAAGATTCAAACTAAAAAATGGGTAAGTCGGAAGGACATATGATTGGTAGTTCGCCGGTGCTCTGTGCCATCTGCTGAAAAATTGGGTGTTTTATTCTTTTCAGTACTGCATACTGCTCAGGTGGCCTGTGCGTCACTCCTACAGAACGTTAGCGGTGGTGAAGAAGGGTTGAGGTCTCTTGTGGTGCCACGGCAGGACGAGAGGTTTTGTTCGATCGCTGCAGTAATACTAAAAAGTCATTCATATACTTCATTACGAACAAGCGGACTTTTGGCAGCGATCAACGAGGAGCGATCAGGGCAGCAAGTGGTTTACATACTCACCAGTTTTATGCCTAGTGTTTATAACTGAGCGCATTCACGCTTTCAGAAAATATTGAGGTTGCATTTGCTCTTTTCCTTGACACGAGCAAAACTTTCATTACAGTACATCACGAGACACTCTTGGCGAAGCTAGATGCTATGGGATTTCGAGGACATTACAAGCAACTAAGCGGTCACAGATTGTTCCAACAGGTTATTTTACTAACCCCAAGCATTCTTAACTTCGGTTGTTCATCAGTGTTTCGTTCTGTCTCCTCTGCTCTTTAACTGTATACTAAAACTTACCCGTCACAGCGCACCGGTGCTGCATATTTCAGTATGTTGACAAAATTGTGTTCTTTTTTTTATCCTCATTATACGAATTCAACTGCAGAACTTCAGGAAGATGGCGTTTCATTAGTTGATCGGCTTGAACTTTACTGAATTTCTGTTAATATACGCAAAATATAGTTTGCTTTTATAACAAGTACAAACAGTTTACTGGTGATCACCCGCTTTTTCTTCATACGTCCCATTGTGCTAACTGCGGCTTCGGACCAGCTCTGTATTCGAGAACTGTAAAACATTTAAACATTACTTTTGACAGTGATGTGACTTAGAATACTAATCTTACAGACGTTTGTAGCAAACTTCGTTCAATGTCTTGCATGCTATGTAATTCTTTTTTTTATTCCATTTCAAACTAGAAAAATTGTGCTGCGTGCTCTTATTCATAATGTACTTAGGTATGGAATCACTGTCTACTATCATTGCTCGCCTTCATGGCGATCAAAAGTTAACAGCATTTTAATGCACGTTCTACGCAACATTGCTTACAACATACCTGTGCCTCCCGATAAAAATATTTTCTCCGCTCTAAAACAACATTCTCATGATGCACTTTTTAGAAACACAGTAAAAGCCAGACATTTTTGGTCAACTAATTTTCAGACTGATCATATACCCACTTGTACATTTGGCAACATCCTCGATTTTCGGTTCTGGGGTGTTTTACTTACTTCGGTCGTTTCAACAGAAATTACAATTTTCACAACACCTTTTTCAACGGTATAGTTTTGTTACATTAAAAAACTGTGCTTAAGACATATTTGCGTGAAAACTTCATTTGATGTGTTTTCGACCCCGCCGCGGTGGCTCAGTGGTTAGGGCGCTCGACTACTAATCCGGAGTTCCCGTGTTCGAACCCGACCGCGGCGGCTGCGTTTTTATGGAGGAAAAACGCTAAGGCGCCCGTGTGCTGTGCGATGTCAGTGCACGTTAAAGACCCCAGGTGGTCGAAATTATTCCGGAGCCCTCCACTACGGCACCTATTCTTCCTTTCTTCTTTCACTCCCTCCTTTATCCCTTCCCTTACGGCGCGGTTCAGGTGTCCAACGATATATGAGACAGATACTGCGCCATTTCCTTTCCCCCCAAAACTAATTATTATTATTATTATTATGTGTTTTGGTGTTTGTTTATTTCATTTGCTGTAAATTGTTTGTTCTACCTGCTGAACTGACTATCGAGTGCATCCCGAGTAGCCCTTGCGGCTTGGGCGGACCCGACGAATTTATGTACAAATTTGATGTGCAGCAATAAAAGCCTATTATTATTAGATAGCTTAGATTATTATCAGATTATTATTAGATTATTATCAGATTATTATTAGATTATTATTAGATCATTATTAGATGGCTTATCAGGCTCGCTCCTGTAAGGACACTTTGTTAAACTTTCGGGCTTCTTTTGTTCAAAGTAAATGGTCTTTTAGAAGCGCTTGTATTCCAGAAGTAATTTAAGACGGCCCTAGTGCAACCTTTGCACAAAGGAGGACAAAGGGATCGAATTAAAAACTGGAGGAGAATTTCAATTCTGCCGATATCTCAAATAATAGAAATGTCTCTTGCAGAAACCATGAATTCCTCCACAAACAGGTTTTCCATTCTGTGTCCTCGTCCGAATAGTTTTATCGCGGGAAAGGGTACTTTACTAAATTTGGAAGAATTTTCAGGTGTATTGTATACTGCATTAGAAAATAATCTGTTCAGAATAGGCTTGTTTCTGGGCGCTAGTAAAAGCATTTTGTATCGTCAACCATGATATTCTACTAAATAAATGATATTGTTTAGGATTCCGTGGACTATTTTATGATGTGCTAAGGACCAATATTTCCGCTCGATCACAAATAGTGGTTTCAAACAAGGGATACAATATTAACACAGTGTCTGTATACACTGGGGTTCGACAAGGTCTAGTTTTGTCTCCGTTGCTTTTCAATATTTGCTCAAAGCAAATTCTTCACAACCTAAACTCATTCGTTTCGGAAATCCTTTGAAGACAACAGTGATTGCCTGTCCGGTCTAGGTCCATAACAATCGTTGCTCGCCGTGTTGTTGCTCCCCAGTTGAATATGTCCTCTCAATAAAACACACGGGAGAGATCTTTGAATCGAGTATGCCTTGGGAAACGCATTTGGCCCGCGTCTGTAATCAACTTAAAAGTGTTGTTTGATTGATTTGTCCTTGAAGAAACATAGTTCCTTTCTCAGTGGAAAAAAAAAAAAGGTTGTCCATGCACTTGCTTATGGTATGCTGCGTGTTGGGATTACAATACTTGCTACTTGTCGTCGTCTTTGGCATAGCCGCGTTGATTCCCTTTTAAAGAGTACCCTTAACGGTAAATTTGTTGTCGCTGTCAGAGAGTAATATTTTTAAAGGACTTGGTTTTCCATTTTTTCACTCCCATTTAACCCACACAGTGGTACCACGTCATTTCTGGTACTCTGATTTACAACTGAGCACGTTTCTCAGCACACGCTTTGTTACGTCCCTCGTTTTCAGTTCCCTCAATCAAACACCTGATACGACGAGGCAAGACGCTGCGGATGAAATTTTTTCTGTTACTTCTATAACTGTGCTGAAAAATCTAGATTTGATTTGAATGTGTTACGCTTGTATTTCGCTGACGTGTGTGTCTTTTAATTCACTACGCCTGCCTGGAACAGGTGCCATTTTTGTTGGTAAATGGTTTTAGTGTGCTGTATTCTGATTGCAATAAACATTTCTGTGTTGCCGCGCCAACTGACGGGCCAAGTCCCGCAAGCCGCTATTCGCTTAGACGGGCCTGATGAATATTTTAAATAACTACGGTGGAAATAATTGTTATTATTATTAATATTACAAAATCACCTGCGGACCAGAATCAACGATCAGGTGAAGTTTTTAATCTGAATACCGATCTTCACCATTGCAAGTTTCTCCACTGCAAATGTTCACAGTGAACCCATGACGGAATCGTGAACGCGTCCTCCTAGTTGTATCCGTCTATGTAAGGTCGCTGCAGAACAAAAATCATCAAGATGTCGGGCATGTATTTCCAGGGTTAGGAAAGTACATAAGTTAGCGGGAGCATCTAAAACTGTATGCGCCGATCATTGAGAGCTTAATTATCGCGGAAAGAAAAAAGAAAAACCGCTGCAATTAGGTTTACTTCAAATATCACTACGTACATTTCAAATAGACATAACCTCAACATGCATGGTCGTAAGCAAAGCAAGCACGCCTTTTTATCTTACCAGACCGCTAATATGGAATCAGTGGAATGCTCCCGACTCTTCTAATGGTTCTACTGTGGCGACCTCACGAACCCGATTTACGGGACTTGAGTTTCCGCTTTGTATTCGCACCGAGAAATTCGGATGAGTACGGTGCGCATCGTGCTGGAAATCTAAGAGAAGCACGCTAAATTACGATACGATCCGAGCTCTTGCATCGGCGGCCTCCGGATTCATTTGGCTTTGAGGCCAGATACACACCGAACGATAACGGGCTTAATAACGGCCGAAGCGCGCACGCTATAAGTCAGGCTTGTCCCTGAGCGCGCAATCTTTTGTCTGCGGGCAGGCTTTCGCGTGCAGCGTTTCGGAGGCACTCGAGTGCGAATAAGTTGTGCAAAGCTGTAACGAGCAGTTCGTTAAGGCGTAAAAATGGTGCGAGGCGCGGAGTTCTTTCCTACCTATACAGTGAAATCTGGGACAGTCACGGGCGCGCATCGAGAATGCAAATTAGTCCGAATAGGATGCGGATGCCTGGAGCCCTGGGATTACGCCCCAATTCAGATTGCCCGCGCCATACAACGCCGCAAGGGGAAGAGAGGCCCCAAGCGTCTTGCAAAGCCGGTGCTATACTGTGCCCGCCCGGAGAATTCTGGCTGCTGATAAGGACGCCTGGCTGGCTCGGCAGATTCCGGGCGCTGGAGAGAATATCCCGGCTGCCGATAAGGGAATAAGAAAGCCCAGGTATGCAGAGAAAGCCCGCGGGCTGCTTATCTGAATATGCGGATTCGAGGAGCACCGCGAGGGTTGGTCCTTCGATCAGTGAGAAGCAAGCGAAGCGAAGCGATGGTTAAGACAAAGGAAGCTGCATACACGGCCGAGATTGAGAAAAGGAAGAAACTAGAACTGAACTCAATAAAACCTAGTGAAGAACGCAAGATCACTGCCATTGAGAGCTCGAGAAAACGAGTTTGTACGCTTCAAAAGGCGATGGAGGGAGAGCGCGTTGAAATTTATGTGCAAGCATTGAGGAGTATTTTAGTTATTTTTCAGCTTCAGCCAGCTTTAATGAAGAAGGCACACTGTTCATCCCCTGTACTTCTCAGTTGTGCTTCACAAATAACTGCGCGGGATGAACAATGAAGCCAATAAAAACTACTTCAATCAAGCATTTTCCGGGTAACACGTACAAGCCAAGTGACTATTTCCGGCTGACAGACTTTTCGAATATTGGCAGCGGCCAGAAAGTCGGAAGGCGAAGTGGAATAAATAACGGCAGAAAAGTCCGTTAGGTATACCTCAAGACAAATCAGCTTCAACTCGGAAAAGTCGGCAGATAGAACGTCTTTATGCATAGCCATCTGTCTAATGGATTTTCTTAGCGTCATTTTTTAGATAAAGTCGAAATAAGGGGGTTTTGAGAACAAAGGCCGTGAATGGGGTGCCAGAATCAACGCAAGATGAAGCTTGAGCACATAAAGTTTGAAGCCAACATGTTGTCAGTAGCCAGCACTTTCTAGCGGAAATGCGTGATGCCACTGAGAGAAAGCTGTGTGAAGAAAAAGGGGGTGGAGATGTGACACCATCAGTCGTTGTCCAACAATTCCTAGTCTCTCAGTTTCTGACAACTGCTACGTGAAGAAAAGAAAGGCCTTTCTTAAACGAAAATTGTTTACTGTCTTTTGGGCATATAGTTGGTTCGAGGCCTTGGATCTGTTCTTTCACAACACTTGTGAAAGAATTTGTGAAATCACGATTTCATACATTTTAGTGGCACTATCAAAATTTTTATATTAGCTTTTGAGTATGGGTGCGATTAGATAGCATAATGTGGAGGTGTAATCTTTTCTTCGATTCCTTCATATTCTGGGCTTTCAAGCTAACTATACTCCTCACTAAAGGAGATAGGCTTCTGCCATTGGTGAGCAGGTCCTTGCGTGCCATCGTAGATTTATGCGAGAGGCTTTTTCGCCCCATATCCACATATCATACCTGAGTCTTACCATCCGAATTCTGACTGTTTCTCATAGCAAAAGAACATCTCACAAGGAATCCTACAAATGCAAAGTGGTGGTAGTAGTGGTTTTTTAAATTAAAATAATAGTAAAAAGGAAGGGAAAGATTTTTGCTAGCCCCGGCATCTGCCATCGATACTGAAGCACAATAATAAATGTGTCCAGGTTGTGCGCGTGATTAGTTCATTTTAGAGGAATTAAAAGTCGTTGTCGTTGACTACCTGAATATTCAACGAAAAACTAATACTAATACATTCTCACCTGAAGACGAAATAAACAAGCAAGAAAAATATTTCTTCACATAACCCACTCCGGCTTAATGCTTCTCATATGGATGCACAAACACATGTTACATGCCATGGAGTGAACCTCTACAGTGCGAGATCTAGCAATGTAAAGTAGACTGACAATAGAGTGGGGATTTGGCATTCCGCCGAATGCGGAGGCTTGTAAAGAAACTGTGTTAATAAACTTTTAATAAACGTCAATAACTGGATCATAATTAATTAGCACAACACAACTCCCCTAAAATGCATTAGGTAAGAAGTTCAAGGTCGCTTCTCGAACCAAGAATGAGCCTGTCTTGTAACTGTCAAATTACCTCCTCGTCAAGATATCCTGACCTCATATACTTGGACACTACTTCTTCAAAGACTTCCTACAAACAGTTTTCCTGAACGAAGGATCATTCCGGGAAGCCTGTGTAGTGCGCAGTCATTCAATGCTGGACTTCCGGTTAGTCGAAAAGCCTCCAGTTTTGTAGTTTACGTCCGGGCAGCGAAAGAACCAGTTTTTTTGACAAACATACCCTTCGCTGTGGTTTCGTAACTGAGCCGTTCTACTGTGCGTACTACGTCGACGACTCGATACTTTTCGGCGAATACGAATTGTGAAAACGCTCGTATCCTGTGATTTTGGCGCGCTTCAAAGCATTCGCGAGGGATCGAAACTAGTTCCGCTACCGCCAGAACTGCTTCATATTTCACAACTTCGGCCTATAGATCTTTGAAGCGTAAAGAAAAAAAAAATGCCGTTCTGTCTACCAGCTCGATTGCAACACAGCTCTGAGCGGTAAAGAAAATCCTGCTGACGCTATGGAACCTATTTACAGGCAAGGCTTTCGTAAAGCGACGTGATGGTCATCGCAAGACTTACAAAACCTCCCAAAGCTAGTTTCCTTGGTGCCTGCACGAGCAGTTGGATCGAGTGTGTCTGTGTTCGGGCTCCTGAACCTCGAATACGGCTGTCTGCCACTCAAATCGAAAGACTATGCGGACGGGTATGCGTTTGTGGCCACTCTGCAGCGCTAATATGTAGCGCGTTCTCTAGCATTTCTCCAGGAGCGTAGCAGCATATCCTCTGAACCATCAGGAAGATGAAGATGGTACTGAATTGCTGGCCAAAATCAACTTCTTACTCAGTGTTGTAGCAGGAATCAGGAAATCTCAGGTATGAGACTACCATGGTGTGCTTGGGAGTGTCTGTTTCTTAAAGCAGGGCTATAATAAATGCCTCAGTTTCGACTCGGCCGGGTCAGCACGGCGTGCTCTGACGTTTTTATGCGCATTATTGGACATATTTTCCGAAAATTCGTCCATGATCACTTGAGTCAGCGCTCCACGATTCTCGATTTCTTCTTCCCAATTTTACTGCCTATACATTAAGTTGCATAATTTGAAACTGCCAGATCCCGCAGATACGGGACCCGATATGTATTGAGCCACGTTCCTGCTTGGTGGAGGGTTGGTAAAGAACCAGTACAACATGAGTCTCGGAAATTTCTACAGTAGCCTAGAGGCAGAGCATCTGCCTCATATGCGGCTGTTACCCAAGTCAGACCAAGGTATACCGCCTGGAAGCACAGGTTCTTTCAACGGACATTGAAATGCGTCCTGCGGCGTGCTGTTCGACTTCCCCGGGAGAGAAGCGATCGGAGAAGACGCCACCCGGTCTCTACCAGTGAATTATCGCAGCAAAGTTACCAAAAGTTAGGCAAAGAGAGAGAGAGAAAAAAAAAGAAACCTCAGGACTGAGCTAATCGCGCATTGTGCAAACATGCTGTTCCTGAGAAGATTTACAATCTATTTCGAACTCCCGTTTTTAGGAACTTTTGAAACGTTCCCCGAAACACCGAGTATAATATATATGCGGCAGTATTGCCTAGACATTTATACAGTTTACCGCTGGCACGTTCCGCTGTGCGCAGTTTCACAGGGGATGAAACAACGGCGTGCATAGCAGCATAGTGTAGCCCTAGTTAAAATAAGAAGAAGAAAAAAGATGGCGGGCAGCACAATGGCGACAGTGTGAGTGAGGAGGAGTGCACTGAAACGAGCGGGAGGCTGCAGTGACAGGAGCAGCAGCATCACGTTGTCGTGAAACGGGCAACAGCACTGGGAACCCGACGTCTCGCTCGGTTGCGTGTCCGCACAAGGAGTGCACGGAAGAGAAGGGGTTCAGAGCATGGTGGGCTGCAGAGTATGGCTATAGCGGATGGGAGGGGGTGTTCGGTTGGAGGCACGAGAATCGCCGGTGGACGACGACGATCTTGGGCGAGCGAGCAGCAGCATGTGCTTGCCCCCAACTCGGTGGCGGCGACAGCAATCGGGCACAAGAATAGGAGGCAGGCAACGACATTCAGAGCGCCGATTCATCAAGCCGCAGGAAGGAAGGACGCCCGGAACATTTCCTGCGGCAAGAGTAACAGGGCCATCAATAACTCTTCGTCAAGGTTCGCGCGCCGAGCGGATGGCTGGCTGGCCCGGTCCGCGCGGCAACGTTTACCGCGCCTCGTACACACGCCCAACAACTGCCGCTGTTGCCTTGCCTGCCTTCTCTGCGCGCTTTACTTTTATTTCTGCCTCGCGTATGCCTCGCTTCTTCTCTTTTTCTCTCCTCAGCCTCTCCCGATCTCCCTCGCTCCCGGGCCTCCCGGTCTGTCCGGGCTGCGAGCACGAAGCGCCGCTTCGACGTGACGCCGTGATGGGCCGCTGCAGCGACGACGACGGCGGCAGACCGCGGGACTCGGAACGCTCGGTCGCCTCCCGGCGTCGTTTGTCCGGCGGCGGCGACAGAGTCGAAGAGGCCGGCCGGCGCATCGGCACACCATTAATTAATGAGAGGAGCAGCGTCGCAGCGAGGTAATGAGGCGTGCGCAACACTTTGGGCACGCGGGCATACTTGTGGACAGCGAGGATCGTGGGCTGGGCTGACCATGCGCGGCCGGACAGGGAAGCCGATTGGAAAACAAAAGAAACGTCCCCGCTGGCGGTCTGGAGTGGTCGTGATAGACAAGCGGTTTTGCGAAGTGGTTTCGATGAGCGTGAGCGCGCTCAAGCTGCCGGCCGAAGTGGGAACCTGGTCGCGAATCTTGTAAAGAGCGGACGCAACTGTGGGCAAACGAAGGGGGCTCCAGCAACGGGCAACTCTGTATTTGTTGTCTCTCGAATCGTAAAGCTAAAAAAGAAAAAATAGTGGTGTTCCCCAATGCAGCCATCGGTTTGCGTCTTTCTTTTTTATTTTTTCGCTCGGAAAAGCGCTCTGTCTCGTGACTTCCCTCGACGGTATGCGAAACTTCAGAAGCGATGCATTTAATAGCTGTCACGCCTATTTATTGTTACGATTTCTTGAACCGGGTAAACACAGCTAAGGTAAATCAGTTCTTGCCAGATAAGATTACTCTGTGGCGTTTCTGCAGTGTTTCGAAAGTATGTGAAGGACACTCTATTTTCCTTCCAATAATCGCGGCTCTGTCTCTGCCAGCCTGAACCAGACAAATAATTGCCTTTCTAATTTCCTTTTATTTCAGCTATAGTAACCAAAAGGCGAATACCCTGACCGAGCTTACAACACGTCCTCAATCACCATGTGCTTTGCTCGAAACAAATACAAAAGACAAAGACAGAAGAGAAGGGGAAACCGCAATTAAAGTGCTCAAGTAAAGAAAGCAGGCTGTGTATTCATGTCAGGTAGAAAGATTAATCACATTATTGTCCGAGGGCCACCAACGACTGAGTACCGGTGGCAAACGGTTGAACGGCCGACAACCGACACGTCTAGAAAGAGAGATTAATATTAATGGCAACGGAAGAAACCTGAGCTTTGATTATACTTGTAAGCACTACTGTTTATGAAGCGGCTTTTGAATCTACCCAGAGAAGTACAACACTGAGCAGTACCTCCTCCCAGGCCTCAAGGAAAATGCCAGTAGCCACTTAATTAGGGATAAGTATCGATCATAAAAGCGCATTTTCACAGGAATGCATGGCTGCGCGGAAGAAGCGCCCTCGCAGGACGTGGACGGGAGTGGCTTTGTAAACAAACAAAAAAAAAAAGCTTCAAAGAAAGGTGGTTCAAGAAAAAAACAATATATCTGAGGATCCTCTCTTTTTTTTTCAAATGGCTGCCTATGTGCAGCCTGTTCTAAAGAGAGGCGCCGCTTAACTCTGTGAAAGTGCGAGAAGCAGCAGCGGGAACAACTCGCTTCCAGTTAGGATTACTGAGAGAGACAAAAAAGGGAGAGGGAATACAGGCATGTTAACCGGAAGGGTGTTCATTGGTTGGCTACGCTGCACAGTGGAAGAGGAATGATGGGATTGAGAAGGGAAAGAGAGAATGGGCGAGGAGTATAGCCACAGCTTGTCACTCGAGCCAATCGCTCTCAGGTAGCAAAACAGTGCCTTGTAGGCCTTGAGGGCAATCGACTGCTCTGGCCACGACCCAGGATCTCATCCTCTGTTAAAGGATGAGGATGTGCTGATAATGTGATTAGGAAGGTGCTGTTGTCTGCTCGCAAAGCAAGCTTTGATAAGAACCAGGGCGCAAGCTGGAATCAAAGCGAAAGAGGGCGCGCGAGGGCAGAGCATAAGATGTAAACGACGTAGGCAGTGGTTGCAGGGAAGTTTTCAGTGGCTCCCACAATTTGCTTACAACTTTTATTGAGACTTGAATGACGAGTGGTGACAATTTAGGCGAAAACACGGTGTTCGCCCTTGGAGCAACAAGAGGTGCGTACACGAAGGAGTATGAACAACCTGCACCTTTTCGCCTTCTCGTAGGACCTATCGTGCGCCTTCCACTCTCTTGCCGAAATGAGGCACGACGCTTCGACCGTCACACCAACGAGGCGAAAATATCACGCGCTCGCACTGACCACGTACGGAGTAACAAGATAGACAAAATGCGGTGACGATCGTCAGCACTGCATGACAAAGGCCTCTCCCATTCATCTCCAATCAGCTGTGTCCTGCGCGAGCTGCTGCTAACCTGTCCCCGCAAATTTCTTCATCTCCTCTGCCCGCCTGACTAAGTGCCGTTTCCTGCTATGCGCTTACGCATCGACTTGGGGCATAAAATCGAGTTTCGGTACAGCGGTTAGTTCATTTCAGTGCGGGTTTTTCTTCGTTTTTCTTTTGCATGCTGGGGTACTCTAATTTCATGAGAAGAGGAGCAGGCAGCATTGCACGAATAGGCTATCAGATGGATCTTAATAAAGTAAAAGTTTGCCACCGCCCGATTAGGCAAGGGATGGAGGCAGCAGATAACGCAAATCACGGCTCCCGTAGGCAAACAGCTCGTATCAAGAGGAAAAAGAAAAATACAACAGGAGAAAAAGAAAGAAAGAAGAGTACCATGCGGTGACATTAAAGATCACTCCCGCGCAAGTACTCCTTTTCTTTCATAGATTCATACATCGCGGGGAGTTCTCACACCACTGCTGACTAAGGGGTGCGGCGGTTAAGCGATGCGCCACTGCCCTGGCAGGTGGCTGCTTCAAACACAGCCACCGCTGCGGCCTCTCAGACCCAGTTTGGTTTTCATGAGCAAACTTAAGTTTTGCAGGTACTTATTCGGGAGGCTTTATATCTCACGACCAATGAGACGATGATCAATGCCACGGTGGGTAGAGGACAACTGCATCGAATTTTGTCGGAACTAATTTCATTGCCACTTTATTTTTCGTGACGCAGACGGGCGGACGGACGGATGGAGGACGCCGGCTTTTCTCTAGAATGGGACCGCTAAAGCTATTGGATTAAAACAACGCGTCCCTATTATTCCAGTTGCCACTTGGCGCCACTGATTTTCCCTCTTCATAAGATGCCCTTAGAAAGCTGCTTAAGATTTCACGTGTCAGACAGCAGGCGAGGAAAAGTTTGCAAGTGTGACAAGGGGTGAAGGTTTTGCAGAAGATAGTAACAAAACGAGTTGGCGCTATCAGAGCTTACGCTGTTGCATTCTTTGGGCTGTCCTATTTATTTCTAAATAGTCATACAGGTAGCTGTTCATGCTGTATAACTTACGTTCTGTCCAACGAAAAAATGGTCCTTATATGCTTACACCCATGGCGGTTATTAATAATTCATTTTGACTCCTTCTTAAAGCGCTTACTTGATGCTAGGACAGGCACAATGGCTGAAACTTTCCCAAAAACTCCCAATCATGAATAAAAAGTGTAATTTTAGATAAATGTTTCGTGAATTCCCTGAGGCTCTACGTAAAGTGTCAAGACGGAGCCTAAGAGCGGAACGCATTACTCTTTCACCTACAAGGAAAAAGAATGGATAAAGGGATTCGTAAGTTTATCCGCGGCACTTAGTTCAAGCTTGTTGCTTCCTCAGAGAAACTGTCTTTCTGCTCGTTATTTCTTTATTCAACATAGAAAGAGATTAAATTGGAGACCGGCTTCCTGCAGATATTCCTCGCACAATGTCGCTTTCTAAAACGAACTTAGCGAAATCCTACACAGGGCCTCAAGCAAGTTTGTCAGTCCCAACTGCGGCAGTTACACAGCTCTCCCCGCTTTTCTTTCCACCTTAAGCTTCGCGTTCCTCACTTTCTTTAAAGCATGTTTCTACACCGAAGGGGACGAGAGCATTGATTCTTCGGCTTTCCGCGGGGTGTACACGCGCCGACCTACTTTCGAGGCCCGCGAGGGCAGAAGGAGCATTACGGAGAATGCAGCTCTTAGGCATGGAGTCAATAACGCTGAAATCGTCAAGGCATGGCGCTATGGATGCGATGAAAAATGAATCCAGCAGGTAATCCTCTTCGCGGCCTTTTTACTCCGGCTATAGTGAAAAAGAGGGTAAGGCGCATAACGATATCCCCTCTACTCTTTGGTGCAGACAAGTTCTTTGGAGCCCCATGGTAGCTAGAAAAGCCCGTTGTTTGAACCATGGTTGCCTATCTTGAAGGACACGGAAAGAAAAGCATAAAGTTTGGAGAACTAATTTCGTCGTAAGCTTTAAAATTAACTTGTTAATTACCACCTTTAGTGCAAATGTCTGCCCCGCAAACTCAGCAATCATCTCCTGAATGATCAATCTTTCTGAAACTATCAACACAATAAATGAACTCATTAGTCAGCGCGCTTCTTTAACACATCAATCACCACTGTCAAAATTCAAGCCGCAGTATTGAGCCACTCTATCCACCGCCTGATCTCGCCTGCATGATTCAACAGGTCGGCCTGCCAATTTCATCACAAGTTGTTTAATAGTATATGGATTGCGAAGCTTCGTTTCGCCATCGGGCCATCCTTCGATGTCTTCTTTTATTGTTGTTGTTTTCATGGCAGCGCTAACGGAAGTGAACGCCACTCCTCTGTGCGACCGACAAACAATTAAGCCTAAGTCGCCTGCTGTCTCCAATTAGCGGTGCCGGTGTAGTTTCGTACGATTAGGGCAATTAGCACGCCGCTAATTACGAAGTTTCGGTGCGCAAGGTTGGAAACTAATCTCACGCTAGTGCGGTTTGTGATTGCATTGAGCCATCTAGCTAGTTATCGTACCTGTCATTGCGATCACGCTTGATCAGTTTCCATCATCTATGCGTATTTTGATTGCCTTGTTCTCGGCTTGAAGACATTCTCCCTCTTCTTTCCTTCCTCGTTCAGTGTTTTAAAGTAAAAATATTACGATAACAGGATTATGAACGGGCACCGCTGTAGTTGTGTCCGCAAACACGGAACCACCTCTTCGATGATTTTCGAGTGAGAACGGAGTTCGCGTCGCTCCACCTTTACACGCATCCCACCTCGCTCTTCCGTGCTATCTCTCTGCCTCATCGGAGACTGGTTCCTATTTCGAACGGGCTTGCCATGGCTGCGTCCATGAGTCCGGGAGTCCGCGCGCACTGGCGACGGAGAGAGTTCGGTTCCCACAGGAGCAAATGCGAGCGTGCTCCGACTGCCGATGAGACCTGTTCCGGCCGACGCCGCGAACGACGTCTTTTAACTGCCGCCTTTTGAGGACTATCGCGAACGAAGAGAAAATAAAGAAAGCCAGCAGCAAAAAAAAAAAAAAGGAATTACAAAAAAGAAAGAAAGGTCAAAAACCTGCTCCTTTTGCCGGTTCCTGTACAGGCCTGTTTACGGTAGCTGAAAGTTGTTTTCTTGCCCGCGAGATGGAGACTTATTCGCGACGGACCCACAAGAACTAGACGGACGGCTTTTTTTTTTTTCCAGTCGGGGAGCAGTGACATTCGGGAAGTGATACAGCGACAGTCAGTCGGGCTGTTGGGTGCGCACCTGTAGATATTGGCTAGGATGCGATACGAGCGAAATTGTGGGTGTCTTGGGCTAATAGAAGTTGTGTTCGATATCTCGGTCAGAGATAGCACGGAAAATGCGCGTCTCGGTAGGCTATATTCCCACGCTAGGAAGATGCGGAGGTGAAATGAATAAAATTAATCACTTGCAAGATTACTAATGACGTCTTCACTTTGACGTGAACCGGTCCCTTGACAGGCGGTGGCCCGTGGGAGCGGCTTTCTCACGGTCGTGAACTCTTGCTTTGTATAAGTTAAACCAGTTCCGCTCTGGCCGCTGAAGTAAGAAAAAAAAATTAAACATGCGCATACCCATCTCCGATGCTTGCTACTAGTTGAAGGATTAGGTTAGGAACTACTTCGCTGCTGAACACTCACGTGCGCAAGGTAGGCTTTTGCTGTCTATTTAATGCAATGCTTTTAAGCTTGAATAGATGGGAATAAGTTGAATAAGCGAACAAACAAGGAAGGATATTTACCACGCTCAGCTCACTGCATTAGCTAATGGTTTCGAGTTTAAGGCGCTTACAAATGATGAAGCGAGCCAGTGCACGGCGCTTCATGTAGCTTTAAAATTTAGCATCGTGATTCTTCATGTCATCAAGGATATATTACAATCGTGGCGGTAGTTATAAATGGTCCAGGGTGCAAAAGCGAAAAAAAAAGGGGGGGGGGGGGCGGGACACTGAAAAGAATAGGCCACAATCTCTGTTTCATTTGTTCTCGTTCGAGGTTCAATGTTTTCCTTTCGCGTTGACGAAGTATTTGATAAACTACTCTCTCCAGAAGCTGTATTTATTACGCATGAAACCTTAACGCAGGATGTTGCTGTTCATAAACTTTTCATGTCAAAAGGGAAAGGAACGCCGACCAAAAGTTGTTGCCAAGAATGTTAGACGTTTCGGCTTTTGCCTGTGTACGCAAGACGCCTAGTTGTGGCTAATACTGCAATGCACTTAAGCTTCTTGCTTTGGGTTTTCCGTCCAGTGTGAACAAGGCTTCCGTACGGAAGCCGAAAAGTCTAACATTTTTAACAACCGCCTTGGGTTGGCTTGCTTTCCTTTCCGACATGAATCCACTATACCGTCAAACCATATGCCGTCAAACCATAGATTTTAATAAATTTTACTTAGTTACCGCTTCTGCTGAATCATTAAATACATTTGATGTTCAATTACTTCCTGATGTGCAGCTGTCTATGTTTAATAAAAATTGCCGTTTGGGCGAGTTGGTGTGACATGATTCGAAAAGATCAGCGCGGAAACAGACAGGGACACGAGAAGAAAAAGAAAAAAACACTGACGACAGGATGAGCGCTGAACGAACTTTAGTTTTCTGCATATCAGTATTTAGACCTACCGTTTTGCTTTGACTGCAAGGGTCCTCGATCAGCGCTCGTCCTGTCTTCTTCTTCTTCTTCTCCATATTACTTGAGGAGAAGAAGAAGACAGGACGAGCGCTGATCGAGGACCCTTGCAGTCAAAGCAAAACGGTAGGTCTAAATACTGATATGCAGAAAACTAAAGTTCGTTCAGCGCTCATCCTGTCGTCAGTGTTTTTTCTTCTCATGTCCCTGTCTGTTTCCGCGCTGGTCTTTTCGAATCAGGTCTATGTTTCGCAGGGAAGGGAGTAGGATACGCTCAGAGTCGTTTTGCTGGTCTTATTGTTCATATACTTTGGAGTCAATAGAGAAGGAGAGAAAGCGTGAAGGACTTCTTTGAAATACATAGGATTGGAAGCGGCTGATATCACTGAAGCTGGCAAACAGGATGTTTTTGCCAACACGAGTCTTATTGCATACCTTCAATGTGAAAACGAGGCCTTTTAACCAAACTCTGAACGCTGTCGTACGCGTAGGAGAATGACCCGAATGACAATGGCGCAAGGTTATTCCAATGCAGTGAGCGCACGCTGATCACATCGCGACCAATAAACAGACTCTTCGAAGTCAAGGCTAGCTCTATCAGGATTCCGAATCGGGAGGAAATGTGAACCAGTAAACGCTAATGAAAAGCGCCTGCAGTACCCGCGTCAAAGAGGGGCGATGCGTATCAACGACGACTGACGGAAGTATATTGCCACGAGCCCTAAAGGAATAATCAGAAGGACGCGAAGCGAAGCGACACTCCAAGGCTGAGAACTAACTGGCGCGTACTTTGCCCCGCACAAAGCCCTACCAAGCTGTTGGTTGGCTCGGTGGTCGCTTGGCGCACCAGCGGCTAAAGTATTCCATTTTCATCGCTCTTTGTTGCTTTAAAAATTGCACCTTGGTTCAATCTGAGTAAGCCAGAATTGACATATCAGTAATCTCTAAATTCAAAAGTATAGTGCCATTGCTAGTAACATCATAAAATCAAATATACTGAAAGAACCAGGGTGTAGAAAACGCATATGCAAATGTAATGGAAAATACTGACAGCGGCTGCACAGCCACCACAGTCATTCACAGAGAAAGAATAAAATTCTAATTAGTAACAGGGTCGGGCAGGGAGACACGATCTCTTCACTTGTAATCACCGCATGTTTACAGGATGTATCTAGAGATCTGGAATAGAAATAATGGGGATAAAAGTTAGTAGAGAATACCTTAGTAATATGCGATTCACTGACGACATTGCCTTGCTGAGTAACTTCACAGGCGAATTGCAAAATATGATCGAAGACCCTTGCAGGCAAACCAAAACGGTAGGTCTATATACTGATATGCAGAAAACTAAAGTTCGTTCAGCAGTCTCAGAAGAGAACGGCCGCTTATAATAGGCAGTAAAGCGTTGGAAGTGGTAAGGGAATACATTTACGTAAAGCTGGTAGTGAACACCTATCCGGACCACGAGACAAAATAATTAGGAGGATGAAAATAAATTGCATTTGACAGGTACACTGAGATCATGAATGATTGTGTACCAGTGTCACTCAAGAGGAAAGTATGTATCAGCTGTATCTGACCGCTAGTCACCTATGGGGCAGAAACATGGAGGCTAATGAAAGGGGTTCAGCTAAAGCTAAGGAAAACGCAGCGAGCTTTTGAAAGAGCAATGATGAGTGTAAAGCCAAGATACAGGACGAAAAAAAGTGGGTAAGGGCATGTAATGCGAAGGCGAGATAATCAATGCCCGTTAAGGGTAACGGCTTAGGGAAGTTTAACGTCGCAATGCAACTCAGACTACGAGGGACGCCGTAATGAAGGGCTCCAGAAATTTCGATCACCTGGGGTTCTTTAACGTGCGCTGACGCCGCACAGTCAAAAGTAGCAAGGGGCGGCAGAAAGTTAGGCCGGAGGATGAGATTCTGAAGCGCGCGGGGATAAGGTAGCCGCAGGTGGCACAGGACCAATTTAAGTGCAGAGATATCGGAAACGCTTTTGTCCTGTAGAGGGCGTAGTTACGCTGCTACTACTGCTGATGATGATAATGAAAGATCAACTCTTGCATGACAAACACACTTAAAACTAATGTTTAGTTTTAATCTATTCTTGTGATGGTGTCAGCAAAAAATTGCGGCACAGACACTTCAGACTGCTAACGTGTGGGAATGCGAGAGCATTACTGTTGCATTACGGTTACGTCTAAATTTTGGTACGAATATCCCCTCATGAATGCATACGATTGGCTGAACTGGCGATGCTCGGCTTTGTGTGTTATACGGTCTCTTGATGACATCACCCTATTTTTCTTACCACCGCTGGGATTTTCTGTACCATCTGCGAGTAAAACACACACACACACACACACACACACACACACACACACACACACACACACACACACACACACACACACACACACACACACACACACACACACACACACACACACACACACACACACACACACACACACACACACACACACACACACACACACACACACGCACGCACGCACGCACGCACACACACACACACACACACACACACACACACACACACACACACACACACACACACACACACACACACACACACACACACGCGCGCGCGCGCGCGCGCGCGCGCGCGCGCACGCACACACCCCTAGGTGGGCCACCTTGGTCACGTGGTGTTATGGCATCATCCCAACCTGCCCACCGGATTGTGAGCAAACTGACCGCCATGACAGGTGGCAGTTAAATTAATGATTGGTCGCGAGAGGTTCGTCGGGGAGAGGAACCTGGGTCCCACAAGCCCCGCCGGTGGCAGCACCTGCCATCGCAGGGCAGTGGCGCATCGCTTAACCGCTGCACCCACCACTGCGCCAGGGAAGGCATGAGGACTGCCAGGTATCTATGAATGTAGTGAAGGAACAATTCTACTGCAGCAATGATGCAATATCACGGAAACTTACATCTTGTTCATATATCAACCAAGGTAAGCTAGTGTAAATCAAGCAAATTACCATATAAAGTCAAGAGAAACCACGCAAAACCGTGCTACCGCAAGATAATTCGCGATTAGCCCCAACCTATGCAGCCCGTGATATTTTTTTTTTATTAGTCCTGTAGCTGCGCCGTTAGGGGTCAGTTAAATATTGCTAGGAAGTTGCCGATGAATTACATACCCCCTCCCGTAAAAAGCAAAAAGTAGTTATAAGTGAGTGCTTTCAGCGTGTAAGTCACGCAGCTTAAATGTTAATGCTATTAAAATTAGCCTACAGGAAATTTTTTGAAATAAGTTCTTTTCCGTGTTATGTGCATTACTATTCTCAAATGCTTGCGCCATCAGGGTAGCGCAGAAGCAAGGTTCTACAACCGAGTTGGTAAGTCTGAGATCTGATTATCTGGCATCGACCAAAAGACATTGAAAGGAACCGTAATATAAGAGGGGCGCTGGGTATCAGGTATAAAGCCAAATTCTTAAGATTCTAATGGTAGGGATGATGATGCCTGTGGTTCAGTTGGTGCACTCAGTATTGTCAACTCGACCCTGATTCGGCAGTGTCCTTCCGACGTAACCGTTAAGAAGAGAGGAGCTCCTTCCATTTTTTATTTGCACGTATTCTTATCGCGATGCTCTTTAAGTTGGCGTCGGCTACTTCTTCACTCGTCATGGTGCAGAAAATAGTAACAAAAGGCCGACAAAATAACACTCACTGCGAGAAAGGCCATACAATTGCATACGATGGGCTCACGTTGCAAGAGATGAGCTCAAGAAAAGCTTGTTCATTTTCTCCATCATGATAAAATACACATCTCAAAGCGAATTTTCGTTCAGTTCACAAGCCCATCTTCACATATAATATCATGTTACCACCTTTCGCAGGCGCACATATTAATCGGCATCATCAGGCAAAGTGTTCCCCCTCCCCTATAAAAAAGAAAATAAACGTAAAAAAGAACTGTCACACAATTTGTGCTTGTGTGTTGAGCAAATATGCACCCTTGTTCAAGTAAGCAAAATCCTTAACAGTATTTCGCGGAAATGCGCAGGGGGCAGTTCATATAGCGTAAATACATCGCAGGAGAAGGAAGGATAGACTCTCGCACCAGCGTAATGAACTGGAGGCTACTGTCTCGCATCTATCAAAGCGGCCACAGGCAATGCCTCATCACCGCAAAAAAACTACCATCAAACATCAACAACATCAAAATGACAACAGCACGAAAAGCCAACAGCAACAAAAAGAAACCACGCGCCCTGTTCCTAATAGCACTGCCCCTGTACCCACTCCAAGCTCACACGCAAGAGCATCGACATTCGCTCCCCGCAAGCTCGTGCCTTCTCCTCCTCGGAAGGGGAACGCGTCCGCGCCTGTCCCGACAATCAGGCCAATCACGCAACAAGAGGCTGTCGCTCCCGTCATCCCAGCCGCAAGAGAAGAAGCCGACGCAACAGCAACACAAGTCGGATCGAAGGACGCCCGCAAGCCTCCGGATATCGCCGCGCGTTCTCGGGGACCTATTCGTCATTCAAAGCAAGCCGCTCGCTGACAAGCGCGGGCCCTTAGCGCGCGGCCGTCGCCGCTGCTGCCGCGAAGACGGCTTTCCGGCAGCGCATATTAGCCCCGGCCCAACGGCGGATCCGAGGCGAGCGGCCAACAAACAACTAGGCAGACGCGCTCATGGCCGACTCGCGTCTTCCTTGTTGCTTCTTTTTTTTTTTTTTTCGGGGCCAAGGAGAGCGAGCTGTCCGTCGCTTCACGTCTCGAATGTGCGCGCGAGCAAAACGAAAGGAAACGAGAGAGAGAGAGAGAAAAAAAAAAGAAGCGGCAGCGCGCGAAGCCCGTCTGACAGGCAGCCGGTTTCACCGTTATTCGGTTATGCAGGCGCAGAGGATGTCCGCGTCGTTATTAGATGCGAAAGAGCAAAGAAGCGTCGTTTGAGGCCGCAGCGTGTATGACGTGCTCATACGTCGGTCCGCGATGCTTCGCGTTCTAAGCCTTCGGCGCGTGCGCTCCCGTCTTTTTGGACGCTTCTGTCACTGGCGCACCAAAGTGTGCCCGTTCGCTATTCTGCCGGGATTTCTTCTTCTTTTTTTTTTGGAATTGCTGGAAAATGAACGAGTTGATGCATGCCTTGCTAGCCTCAACTTCGAAAGAAAGGTGATGTAGAAATAATAAACCCTGCTACTTCCTAATCAGATTCTTTTTTTCCCTTCTCTTGAACTACTGCAGTGCCCACATCGTTGCCCTACATAGGGTGATCAAACTGAAATGAAATTTAGGCTGTCCTTTGCATCACAGGCTCGCATATGCAGAATGAGAAGCTAGAACCTTAAACATGCGCTCATTTGGCTTCAGTAAAATCCCAAAGCAACCGCGACGACAGCTGATCTGTAGCGTTGTATGTTTCACAGAGGGTTTTAACACGCTCTTTTTGTATTATTGGTACATCGCTAGGTAGGTATCTGCTTTTTTTTTTTAGCCGCTGTGGCGGTTCACTGGTTATGGCGCTCGGCTGCTGACCCAAAATAAAAGGGTTCGACCCCGGCCGCTGTGGTCGAATTTCTATGGAGGCGAAATTCTAGAGGTCCTTGTACTCTGCGATGTCTGTGCACGTTAAAGAACCCCAGGGGGTGAAGTTTCCGGCGCCCTTCACTACGGCGTCCCTCATAGCCTGAGTCGCGTTGGGACGTTAAACCTCAATAAACCAAACCAAACCAAACCAAACCAAAGGAACCTGCTTTTCATGGACATTTCAGATATGTTAAATTAACTTTTCATGGGTTAAAGTTGTGTGGGTAAAGTAAGCGTGGAATTCTTCTTATATTGATCTTTCTGGTTACCTGCTCTTTAACGGGTCAAATCAGCGGAAATGAAATGACACATCGCGAGACAAAACTTAGACAGATCAAGTGATATCTTATTGTTAACAGTTCTGTCAAAAACTTATATAGCCCACTATTACATAAGACTTGTGGGCAAGATGAAGTTCGACGTAAAGGGCCAGGCTACTGTACTTTTGGAGCGAAAGTAAGATCGAACGATGCGAAAGAATGTCAAGAAACTTTACTGAGGTTCTTCTACTTGGTTAAACCTGTATTTAGCGTCAAGAGCTTGTCAGTGACGAATGACCTGGACCGGATCAATTTTTAATAAATTACTCGCTGCACAGATAATTGCTTTCTGTCGAAGTTCAGACGAGCTATTGTTCTGATACAGCTTTTTCTTGTTTTACACTAAAAGAAAAACATTTTTTTAAAAGTTGAGAGCCGTCTGTAGCAGAATATCGTGAGAAAGAGAAAGAAAAACAATGAAAAAAAAACGTTATTTACTACACATGGCTAATTTTTCAGTGAGATCTGCGCCACTCTTGCGCAACGTTTCGTCAGCGGAGCGTTATTGAAGTCTCCCAAAGTAGGGCTTTTTTTTCTATTGTTCAGAATAAGAGAAAATGAAACAAGGCTAGAGTTTTCAAACTTAGGAGGAAAAATCTTTCAAAGACATGTAAAAAGTGAGCGGCGGGAAACGTGAACAGATTAAAAAAGTAATACCTGTGTTACACGTAGGTTTTCAACGACAGTTCAGTTAACCGCCAGTTGAGGATTTCAACTGCCGTTGAACTCAACTGGAATCGCTAGCTGTTACACGAGCACTTCGCGTTCAGTTCAGTTAGCACGCTAACCACATGACCTCGCGTCTAAAGTGAAGTGTAAATAATAAAAAAGCAGTGTGTGCATTTTTTTCTTGTTGTAAATGATCGCAGTGTATATACTCTTTACTGTAGTGACAATTCTTTTTGTCTATTTTTTTGCTTTGCGGTAGAAATTTGCAGGTGCGAAGCACACTGAGCCAAGATAATCCAGTAAGAGGGCAAGTTTTTCGGTCCGTAGGTCGCCATCTTGTCAGTTGGCCGTTCAACTGGGATCCCCGACCACAGTCGAACTCAACTGCCGTTGAGATTTCAACGGCAGTTAGCACTGCCGTGTAACACCGCTAACTGCCGTTCAGTTCAACTGAGAGTCAACTGAACTGCCGTTGAAAACGCCCGTGTAACACAGGTATAACCATACTGGGCAGGCCCAACTTCCGTTAAATGTAAAAAAATTACCCGTTCTTTCCCACATCTTGCAAAGCAACAGTGCTGGAAGCTGAGACACTGCGTTGTACTCTTCCCAGGGACATTACACAGTCGTACAGCCCGAACATACTCTCCAGTTCCATTCAAAATGACTATCGCAAAACGCAGATAGTACGCTCATGAGAGCAGAATTGCGTCGTTAAGTGCAGATAATCTACATTATATGAGGGCACTTTCCAAGTACAAGTCCATTACTATGCTATTGTTTGTGTCAGCTGTTGAGCCAGCCTTAAGTATTCAATCATGCCTCTAGACCTCTCCGTTCGTCAGCCAGTTTGCCTCTTTCATTTCCTCGATTAGCCTGGCCCGCCAAAGACCGCCAGCTCCGGCTGAGTCCCGTTTGCGAGTGCCTCTTGCTCACCGGCCAACGGTCAGTCAGGCAGTTGTTGCATGCCGACAGTGGCCGACATCTGTTACTAAATACGCACAATCACGCATGCATCCAACACAGCGAACCTCGCCAAGCTCGGCCTTTTCCTTGCTCTTCAACTTTTCCTGTCTCTACCAGCAAGCCCAAAAGTCTTCTCCCTTCCTGCGTTCAATATGGGTGGCAGCTGTTGCTTTGTATATCTTTCCTCCCTAACACTGATTCCATTCGCCTCCTCGCTGTCTTTGTAGCACCCGCAGCAGTAGCTTAGTGGTTACGGCGTTCGCTTGCTTCGAGTGCTATCCCATTGCCAGCGCAATTAAATTAGGACTCCCGGTGTTTTTTCTAAAACATACGCCCGATCCTTTCCATTCTCACGGCAATAACGGCTGTCGCTGTGAAATAATGGATAATATCGAAAGCATTCGATTCATTCTTGGCTCTTTTTTTGCATGTGCGCAAAGCCTATGACTGGTCAGTATGATGACCTGAAAAAAGTTGGACGATAACGGAATGCGCGAAGTTCCTTTAATACTTAGAGAAGGTGGTTCCGCTAAAGATTTAGGTTCAGCGACACGGAATGCGAATAAGGCGAAACTGTGTGTAACGAGTTGCACATTGCATGTTACCAAAATTTTGTGCCACTAACGTCTCAAATATGTCCGACGCATTAGGTTTGTAACGGACGCCACTGCAGAATAATTTTCCCAGTACGCGTCTAGCTGGACCGTGCCTAATTAAGTTTATATATGTTCAAATTTACTTATAAAATTGGAAATTATTCGACTCATCTAATATGCACGTAAAAGCTTGAAACTACAGAAGGCGACATGTCAAGAATAAATTGGCGCTTTGATGAATGAAAGCCGATTTTGAAGCACGTTTATGCATTTGTAACAGAATTGCGTGAAGATGTCGACTACCTGACCATGATTACTACCGCCATTCTTTCTCGCTGAAACCTGCTATTTATTGTCCGCCCACACAATTTTTGCTTCAAAATAAGTAGAAATTCAACTAAATAAATCATTCAGTGATTTTTTGGCAGAAAGCAAGAAATAAAAGTAGCCCAAAGCAATTAGGTTCTACCACGGCCGAACAAAAACTTGCCTACTTCACTTTTGTTCATAAAATGTGGTTTAGTTGAGCTTAACAATGTTTAGGTCTAGTGTCTGCTGCTGCACATTCACCTTAACTTTCTAGACGAACAAAAAACAGTGCCGCAACAGGGACAAGAAAGAAGCTGCGCTGTTTTTGTTCAAGTATGTACCAACTCTGTCAACTCGCCGTTTGACTGAAGTTAACTTTCTCGGTAATCCTAATCTTCCTGCCCCAACATAGACAGGACACTTAGCAGATTTCCCCTGCTTTCATCTCAGGAAGAAACTAAGCAAGCAAGATAGATATTGTAGATCACTTCGCTCAGCCGTCAGTTTCATCTGTTCAAAAACAAACCTGAACAAGACAATGAAAAGTAGCTAATTGGTGTTAGAATTTCGTAGCCTAAGTGGTAGACTGATAGGTTAGGCTAACCGCGTTCTTTTTTTTCTCTATATACATTCAATGTTTCGTTTTTCTGCGTTTAAAGTATATTTCTGAGTGCAATCTTTCTTTCGCCATTGGCACTTGTTTTATGGGGTAATTTTTTCTTAGTTGGCGCATATGTTTATTTTGAACTGTTCTGTGATATTCGCAGAAGGCCAAACTCCATTCATTCTTTACTCTTTCTTTCTTTCTTTCTTTCTTTCTTTCTTTCTTTCTTTCTTTCTTTCTTTCCTTCCTTCCTTCCTTCCTTCTTTCTCTCTTTCTTTTACTTTCTTCCTTCCTTTCTTTTACTTTCTTCTTTCTTTCTTCCTTTTTCTCTCCTTCTTTCTGTCTTTCTTTCTTTATTTCTTCCTTTCTCTTCCTCTCTTTCTTTCTTTCTTTCTTTCTTTCTTTCTTTCTTTCTTTCTTTCTTTCTTTCTTTCCTTCCTTCCTTCCTTCCTTCCTTCTTTCTCTCTTTCTTTTACTTTCTTCCTTCCTTTCTTTTACTTTCTTCTTTCTTTCTTCCTTTTTCTCTCCTTCTTTCTGTCTTTCTTTCTTTATTTCTTCCTTTCTCTTCCTCTCTTTCTTTCTTTCTTTCTTTCTTATATATTTGTCTGTTTCGAATGCTGGTTTGCCTGTTCTAGCAAACTGTCAGGCTCACCCTTCAGTCCATCCTGATCCGGAAGGTGTGACATCGTCATGCATGACTCTCTTTTTGTTCGGCTTCCCCTTTCGCTGAGTGAAAATAAATCTATGCGCCAAATAAAACACGAAATATCGAGAGCTTGCATGCTTGTGGTATCCCACTTGAACGGTGTCTGTCTTTTTCGCTGTATGCCAAACCACCCGTTCTTTGCTTCCTTCCTGTGCATCTCGTTCGCTCTTCATCTTGAGTTCTCTACGATAATTAAAAAAGCGAAGAGAGAAGGCGCTCCAGCGCCGTCGCTGCCTGTGCGCAAGGGGCCTTCAGTGCTCTGGCTGGCCATTCTTGTCTCATGCCACCTCCTGAAGCACATTTACGGATGCACTGCTATGCTTCCTGAGGCAGCAGTGCTTACGCTACAGGTTTTGACAGTGCCTCACTCTTTTAATTTCCCTTTTAATGCTATACCATTAGAAGCCCCAAGGAGCCAAAATGCGTCGGCGGTCATTAAATTCTCCCATTGGCTGCAGGGAATGGACGTCACCAGACCGGAACCATCCCATTGGCTAGAGGGAAGTGACGTCATTTCCGGTAAAAACAGTAGCAGTTGCTAATGCTATCGCATATCCAACACATAATGGAACTAGGTGTCCCCGCGAATTCTTTGCTTCCTTCATTCTCACTCGATTCAACTCTCTCCCCTTTGCTTCCTCTCTTTCCGTTCTCGCAGTGCTGCGCAGCGGCCAGAATTCTCTGTTGGTTATCCTCCAGCCCTTGCTTCGCGCCCAAATTTATGAGCCTTTTCAAATCAATTTTAGAAGTGCTGACTGTGCATCTTCCGCTTTCGTTTCCTTTACGCCGCTCATTTCCTTAAGCGGCTCTTCGATGTTACGAAAGCACCGCCTGCTCTCACATACAGCTACATTATTACCATTATTACCTGGCTAGTACTTTTGCTCATGAACTGAAGCCGGGTAGAGACCTGTGCAGAAGTTGCGCGCCAGAAAGACACTGCTGTATTTACCGCGCAGTTTTAGCTCCGGAATGGGAGCTATAGCATGCTTTATTGAAGAAGGGTGGAAGAGCGCTGCTGTGTTAGCACCTTGGAGTATTGTTGGGCCAGGTTTGATGCAGGGTCTCTGCCGCGGAGCTTTATGGTTGCTCCTGCGAGGAACTGGGCAGACAGCTATTTTTCTGTGAGCTTGTAGCACGTCTCAGCCTCCCAGATCACTGTCTCATCTCGTAACGCATCTCTGTCTTATTTTGCCTTGTATATCTCGTGATAGGTACTTCTTCAGTGTTCAAGCATATTTACAATCGCGTTATGTTTATTGAGTAAATAAAGTGCTAAACGGCAGACACTTGGCTTTTTGGTACATGATCAGAAGAAATGTGTAGCGCCGACATATGCAGAAATGTGTAGCCCTAAAGACCACTCCGGCCTCGGCAGGGGCTAGAATGGTCTGGACTGTACCGCACAAATTGAGTTCCTCGTGCATTGAACGGCTATGGAAGTTTAAAAAAGGGGACCAGTTGTGTAAAGAAACAAGGCTCAAAATTTGTTGACTGTGTTGAAAGCGTGGTATATACCACACACCTCTTGCATGTGGAATGCAGTATGTAGGACAAACAACCATACGTTTCAATGATAGGCTTCCAGAACATGAACCTGGCTGGGATAATATGTGCGGCAAATGTTTGTCAGCCCACTGCCGTGAGTGTTATTGTATACCGTAGCTAAAAAAATGCGTTGTTTTCGAAATTCACGGAAACCGGTTGACACGTGGAACCACTGAGACCGAATAGATCGCAATTTTGGAAAAGGAATGTGTAAGCAGCCCTTCTGTGGCACTGCTATCAAAGGAACTGGTGTATCTGGGTGATATTTGTTACCAGCTTGTTCTTTTTTTTTGTGCTGATGATAAGCATATGATCCTTTGGCATAAAAACCACTTGTCTTTTGCGCATTAATTTATTGTTAGTGGTCAGCGCTCTGCATGTGTCCTACCCGTCCGCGTCTAGATCGCGCTACACAATTCTTCATAAGCAGAGCTGTTTTGCTTGGACACCAACAACGTTCTCAAACGTAATTATTGGGCCCAGGAGCCCGTCAAGCTGCATTTCTCGGCCTTTTTTCCTCGATTCTCTCCATCTCAAAATGGGGGAAAAATCTCAAATTTAAAAACAAATGTGTTAACTTTCATTTGATATGTCATGATCATCATCGTCATCAGTCCGACTACGCCCACTGCAGGTCAAAGGCCTCTCCCATATCTCTCCAATTAACCCTGTTATTTGCCAGCTGCGGCCACCGTGTCCCCGCAAACTTCTCAATATCATCCGCCCACCTAA
Source organism: Amblyomma americanum (assembly GCF_052857255.1). Taxonomy (NCBI): domain Eukaryota; kingdom Metazoa; phylum Arthropoda; class Arachnida; order Ixodida; family Ixodidae; genus Amblyomma; species Amblyomma americanum. Next base: position 72,952,201 of record NC_135502.1, on the reverse strand, counting down.
CTTTCTGACTATGCGAAGAAACATCCCCCCCCCCCTTTTTTTTTTCTTACGCAGCCGTACTCTGGATATTTCCTGCATAAAGTGGAAGTAAATATTATATCAACTAAGGCCGGTACAAATGTATCTATATTGTTTGATAAACTTATTTGGCCGTGTCTGCAAGACCCGAAGACTGTTGAAAGTCACTCTGAGTTCGAGCAATCGCTATCTGTCGCACCTCAACATCACTCGGGGGGATTGCTCCCGGTACGTTACAAGAACACCGAGGTCGTCTCCAGACATTTTAACAAAATGCGCATACATCAAGCACTGAGGAGAGTGGACGTGGTTTCTTTGAAATGCCACCATCATAATCAAGCTCAGCCTGACTACGCCTATTGAAGAGCAAAGCCTTCTCCCATATCTCTCTAATTGACCTTGTCCTATGCCAGTTGCGGCCACCCTATCCCCGAAAACTTCTTAATCTCATCCGCTCACTTAACTGACTTCGGTGTTTTGTCACATTGTTCTGGTTTGTTCCTTAATTTAAAACTGACATATTTCAGCAGTGAAGTGTAAAAAATTTTGAAAAAAAAATGTAATTTTCATATTTTGTACGCATTGAATGAAAATACAAATATCTAGCCATTCCTTTATCAGTATTCTGGCATCGGGTGACTCCACAAACACGGATTGATTAGCTAGTGTGTGTGTTGAGCGCCGAACTTCCGTCCCCACTAATGTACTGAGAGATCCTAGAATATCACCGACTTAGTGGCAGGAAATACGCAGCCCCCACAAAGACCTCACTCGTTATGAAGCCACAATATGGCGAAACATGCAAGCCCGCACGCTACCCTACTCAACACAATACAATAAGATATGGCCCGCTCAAAGCCTCATTAATGCAGGCCTGGCCTGCGGAGAGATTTCCAACATCCTCCACATAGCTTGTAACTGCGCCGCGTAACTTAAAGCACATAATTCTCAGGCTCAGCCATGAGCAGTAGGGGGCAAAGCTGTCTCACACAGAGCACCCACTTCAGCGACAGCGTATCGGCCAAACCTGGAGGGCCGTCTTCGACAATGGTTTCTCGGATCCGGGCGAACCAGTCGCGTAATTCGTAGAAGTGAGAGAAAAAAAAAGAACATTAAACACTCTCTCTCTTGAGCGCAGGGGTCGCGTTTTAAAAAGACGGACACACCACTGTTAACAACTGAATGGTTGATTGCGTATGCAGGGATATATACATTCAACCTGCGAGAGAGAAAATGGAGGAAAGAGAACAATAGAGAAAGGCTATTCTTACCCCAGATCAGCTCTTTCCAGGACAGCAGCGTACTATTCTACCACGCATGGCTTTGAGTGTGATCATGCGCCTTTGTTTGATAGGGAATGAGGAGGCAAATAGCACTAATAAATATAGTTCAGCTCGGAAGTATGCAATTCTTTTGCGATTCTCGCGCAAAATTATTATTGCTTTGAGTTTTTTTTTCATCTTTTAACAAGACAAATTTTTTTTTTCTGGTTGTAGGCTGAGAAGGCTAATCTGGATTATTGTTTTTTCTGAAAATTTTTTTTACTTCATGGTTAATTCCTGAGGTCATACACGTGTAATAAGCCTTTAGTTATATCAGTAGCACCGCCTCTGTACATACTGTTTCTCTTGATCAATGGGCAAGTGTTTGTTTTTTCTCACTATATTCGTTCGAAGCCTCATCTATAGATTACATAGGAGGAAATAACCCGAGGGGTTATGGCTCTGTCACAAAAATGCCGAGAAAAATTCGATCCTTTATAAGGCGCCCCAAAAAGAATACCAAGACAAATTACTATTAACCAACGTAAATTTCTCTCCGAGATATCAGGCACTGCGTCTCTGGTTAACACTTTCGCCCTCTATTGCGCAGAACGAGAAGGCGAGATTTAACAATTCGCTCAACGAGGACACTTTGTTCTCGACATTTCCTAAGCGGATGTGCTGCCGCTGTGAGGGAACGTTAAGGAACACCACGCAGTCGAATTCAAAGCAGTTCCCCCCCAACTAAGCATTCTCCGTATCCCAAGCGGAGGTTCCGGATGTCGACCCCCCAGAAATCAGAGCAAACCGTTTGTATTCCAACAAGGGCTTGAGAGCATGAACACAGAGTATGAATACTACTGTTGACACAGAGTATGAATACTACTGTTTACCGCATGCAGTTTCACGTCTCCTGCGTAGGGCGCTTTAGAGACCTCATACATTACGAAACAACCGCACACGCGGTAGCTAGTGACCGAGATGCCCTCGAGTGATCTTGTTCCCCGGTACTGATCTCTATCGCAAGTATAGCTGGCGGCTGTTTTTTTTTTTGTGCGCGCTTTGATTTACGGGGATATAAACGAAACCGCCTCAGCGGTGCAAGGAACTGGTTTCTTATCTGCCGGCTACCGAGATACGCGTCTGGCCAAACAAGCAGTTCCCAAAGTATAATAAAATTCTCTAAATTACAAATTATCTGCTCCTGATCACACGATGGGAAAACGCATTGAGGGGAAGTGTTCGTGCTTTAAAAGCTGTCCGCACTTGCCTTATATGCCCTTTTTATGTCCGTTGCCCTCCCCCACCCCCCCCCTCTTTGGGATAGAAGCAAACATAATTTTTTTTTACTTTTTCATATCGCCAGAAAAAGAACAGCTAAGGGCACTAGCTTTCCGGTATCCTAACAGCAAAGAAAGATATCCAAAAAAAATTATTCCCGACATGAGTAACTGTTAATCGCGATGACTTGTGCCTTCGGAAGCTTATAGCATCTTTAGACGGTGTCTTGCGAAGCAGTGTTTCCTGTGCGCGCACAAGGAACAAGCGATTGAGGTGCGCCAGGATGACATGCGATGAAGTCTAAGATGCTAACAGAAACGATGAAACGTTTGTTTGCTTCCTTCGGCTTGAAAGTCGTTCCCAGTCGCGGCGGCTGCGTTTCGAAGGAGGCGGAACGCAAAAAGGCGCCCGTGTGCAGTGCGATGTCGGTGCCCGTTAAAAATTCACAGGTGATCGAAATTATTCGGGAGCCCTCCGCTACGACATTTCATTCTCTATTTCCTTCTTTCGCTCCCACCCACCTCCCTTCTCTCACGGCGCGGTTGAGGTGCTCCACCGAACCCGCCACAACGGCTCAGTTGTTAATCGCTCGGCTGCTGAGCTACATTACCCGGGTTTGAACCCAGCCGCGGTGGCCTCAAAAGGCGCTCGTCTGTTGTGCGGTGTCAGTGCATGTTAAAGATCCCCAGCCGGTCGAAATTATTCCGGAGGCCTCAAGTGTGGCAGTTCTTTCTCTCGTTCCCTTCTTTCACTCCCACCTGCCTCCCTTCCCTCACAGGAGTGAGCTTTCCATCGAGAATCGAGGACAGGAGGAGGAGGAAAAACTTTATTAAAGTGATAGGGAGTTGGGCGAGCTTATGGGTGGGGCCCTCATTCCAGGGCTCCACTAGCTTGAGCTGCCCTACGGACCTGTTGTACGAGGGTCCGTTGATCCTCCAGGTTATCGCTGGTCAGCAGCGCCTCACACTGCTCAAAAGACGTGTTTTCCGTCTGCAGAGTGTTTGGTTTGGCCCCACATCCCCACAAAATGTGGAAGAGTGTAGGGCGGGCCTGGCACCAGGGACAGGTGTCGGATAATTGAGACAGCTACCACGCCTCTCCTTTTCTGATAGCCAATCAATTTTCCACCGAGAAATGAGACAATTACTGCCCCTTACGCTGGAAAGCATACTCTTCCACTGTTCCGCACTCGGGTTTTTCATTCTATAGATAGTTAGAGGCTCAATCTTTTGACAGGCCCATGATATATGGTACAAATCTTGTTTCTTTCCGCACCATGGGCACCAAGCCTCATACTGCGTAGGGAACATTTTACTAAGAAGGTTTAGATTCGGGAAAGTACCCGTCTGCAGCTGTCGCCATGCAACAGCATCCTCTCTGCTTAGATCCTTATGGTGGGGGGGGGGGGGGGGGATACTTCAGTGTGACCCCTTTATAATAATTTAGGATATCTGAGTAGGCCCATGGGTACTGACAGAGGTTCCTCAAGGCTGGATGTGTCGGACGCCCGGTTGGTATGCCCTCGAGCTAGCCTATCCGCCTCTTGGTTCCCTGTTACGCCAGTGTGCCCTGGTACCCAGATTTTGGCATGCTGAACTTTGTTTCCCGGGTCGCTTGAGCAGAGTATGTGGCGTGCTCTGCACCCAATTCTGCCGTTTGTATATTCACGGCATGCTGCTTGAGAGTCTGTTATTACTGTTAGGGACCTGCCAGATGGGTAGCCCTCCAGTGCTGCCAGAGCTACAGCAGCCTCTTCGGCCTCGACTACCGTGCAGCCCTGTAGTGATGCGCTGGTGGTCTCTTTGAGGTCCGAATTAACCACCGACGCCACTGCTCTGCTGCTTTGTCTTCCGGCTTTGACAAACGTTGCCGTGTCCGTATATCTTGTGTTGTCCTTGTTTGCCAGGGTTCTCTGCATGTACTCCACTCTTGCTTCCCTACGCGCCTTGTGCAGGTTCGCAATTATTCCGGAGCCCTCCACTACGGCACCTCTTTCTTCCTTTCTTCTTTAACTCCCTCCTTTATCGCTTCCCTTACGGCGCGGTCAGGTGTCCGCCGATATGCGAGACAGATACTGAGCCATTTCCTTTCCCCAAAAACCAATTTTATGAGCGCACGTCGTTAAATGGTAAACAATAGCTTAATAATCGATTGCGTAGCCAGGAAAGACGTAGTACTATCTCACTTCTAGGTGGACATCTATACCTTGCCGTCAAAGCATGGATGAAGGAGAAGGTGAAAGAAGGGGGACAGAAAAGATCACCGTAGCGGACTGGCTCCGGATAAATTTTGACCGCCGAGGGGAGCGAATGTGCGGACCCCGTAGAGTATCTGTTACGGGTCCAATTGGACTTATTTTTGGAAATGTGGCGGAGAGTTTGAAGGATGCTTCACTCCCGCCACCGGTTGGCAGGGTATTGCACTGCCTCCGGGATCGGCCTTGTCTTTAGCGCGTCTTTACTATCCTGTCTTTGTATCCCATCTTTCAACTCTGCTTCTATCTGCACGTGGTAGCAATTGTGGCTCGTCTTGAGCCAGTGAGCAAGCCTGTGCAATTTCCTTTTCTTCCTGGCAACAACAACAGACAGACCGCCGAGTGTTCTTTAACACACATTGGCATTGCACAGCACAACTGCTTCTTTTTGGATTTCCACCCCAGCGATAAGCTGCCGCCGCGGCAAGGATTTCATCCGGAGTCCTCGAGCTCATCAGCAGAACGCCATAACCACTTAGCCACAAAGAATTTACTGCAGAAAAATCAAAATGACATTTCCTAGTATCTAGCTCAATGGCTTAGCACGCATTATTGATGAAGGGCGGCTCGGCTGGAGGGATTTGTTATGTCCTTAGGCGCATGTGAAGGGTAATAAGCGTAATTTTGCTAATCATCTGCTGCAAACTGCCACATTTTATTCTTCCCTTCCACACGGGCTGTGGCTGAAAAGGTCCTATGATTTTCTCTGCATAATGAATCCAAGAAAAAAGCAAATGCTGATTCGGGTTGGAACATGCGCCTGAATTACTTCACTAACCAAAATTACTAAATTGGAGGATAATTTATGATAATTCGAAATGTGCTCTTAAATAGCTGTCTCGCACAGGGTAAACACGCGCAACTGTAATACAGTGCCTAATAGAGCTGAGCGGTGTCTGGTCTTTGCATGCAATAGTAACAACAGTAGCGCTTCTTGCGAGATAACGTTCGTTTCTTTACGTCAATTGGAGGAGCTCTCAGATTAGGCGAACGTCCGCACCAGCTCCACAGCGCAACGACGAAGACAGCGGGCACAAGGGTATCACGCGAAATCATTATTGATGTATACCATCTCCGATAATGATGGTCAAGCACGGAACACCACTCGGGAGCGTCGATTACCTGAGAGTCAGCGGGAAGAACACGGTACGGAATGAACTCGACGAAAAGTAATTAAAAACAAAAAAAAAGACGAAAAGGAAATGAAGATGAAAAGAGAGCGAGATAGAGAAAGGAAACACTCGGCAGTGTAAGCGAAATACGAGAAGTGGGCAACCGAGAAAGAAAGAACGGGGAGAGGGGAAAACAAAAGCGCACGGAAAAATGCGGAAATAAAATGAGAGGGAATCGGCGGAAGAAGCTGTTAGGAGTGTACCGCGCGCGGCGCTTGATTGATGGAGCTTCGGCGTTTACCATTACGAAAAGCGGGCTACGGCGGCAAAAGCAGCACCCGCCGGAAAAAGTAGCTCCGGAAACAAACGAAGTTAGCCGCCAGCGGAGGCCCGCCCGGCCCCGCCGCTTAAGGAACGCGCGATAAGGAAAAAGTTTCGATGCGGCGGTGGTGGCGGAGGTAGAAGGGGGGGGGGGGGGGGGGGTAAGGGGGGGGAGGAGGGGGCGAAAGAACAAGTCCATTGCTCCGGCGTGTGGGCAGCGGTGGTTAATCAGGCCGAAAAGAAGAAAATAAGGAATTTAAGGCAGCGCGTGAGGCCGGCAGCGGGAACTCGGGAAATAGGGAAAAGAGCTGCACCATTAGGTTCCCACGCGTGGCATGCGCAGAGCTCTCATCAGTCTGAGTAAACGCGAAGGTTTACCGGCCGTCCATCTCTTTTGTCTCGCCTTGTTTGGATCGCCGAGTGTTTTCTTTTCTACTTTTTTTTTCACTTTCCGCCGGGAAGCGCCAGAAATGTGTTCGCTCCGAATTAGTCTGTTTTGCAACGTGGACGATTAATGATGAGCGAGCGCGTTCATTACCATTTCGACGCCCGCCATTACGACGCTGGCATGTGGGAGTGGATTTTCTCGCATGAACGTTGATCATTACATTTAGGCGCGAGTAATTTAAATTTTTTTTTTCTCGGCCGGAGCCTGCTGCGCGGGCTGCAGCTCGCTGATCAGTGCTAACGAAATAATAGAGAGAAAGATGGGGCCGGAAATTAGCCCGCTTTTATAGTGGGTCAAGTGCTCACACTAGATGGCACTCTATAAAACCGCATGTGCTCGTCAATTGGCCTTAATTGATCGCTCGTGTGTTAAGTTTCTTCAGCATGCACTTACATATCACGCCTTTGTATTACAGCGGCGTTGGATGCAATACTTGCGCTGGTAATTATAGTGGTTGAGGGAGCGTTGAAGGCTTCTGTGTTCAAGTGCACCCCTGTCTTTATATTAAGCAGGACATTCTTGCGGGCTAGTTGGTTCATAGCTCAAGAAATCTTAGAACTGCGCAAAAAACGAGGACATAGGCAACGTTATGTTTTGTGTGTTCCTCGTTGCCTATGTCCTTGTCTTTTGCGCAGTTTTAACCTTTCTTCATATTAAAGACGTATGCCTTTTTAAAGGCGTCGTTTCAGACTTCAAATAGCGGCAGAACAGTTCTCCCAATCACGTGATGATGTGGTGATTTCACGTAATGTGAACCATAAATCACACCTACAAGTCCAATAGGCAAGATTCGGTTCCACTAAAAAATGAGGGGCTCATCCTAGGATGCATCCGTTTGAAATCCGCGCCATTCTTCGTTCGACCCGCGCGTGCACCATAAACAGCAAACATCTGTTGGTCAGCCCTCGTTCTAACACCAGAGTAACGGAAGGAAGATACTTAAAAGGGCGGTGGTCACAGGCACACGCTCTCACGAAAGACGTGTATTGTTTTGAATGGTACATAGTTGGCGCAGTCTGCTCAGGTTTATATGGTGCACTTGAATCCCATTGGCCACATACGTAATACTGTACGAAGCGGCTATGTGCTCTCCGGCCCCGCTGACCACGACGCGGGCTTCCTGGGTCGAATAGAATCATAGGTCAAGTTCTCAAGAGCGCCGCACATTCCCAACAGACAGACAGAAAAACTTTATTGAGCAAGTGAGTCTTAGACCCAGCTGGGTCCCTGGGCCACTGCGCGGTCCCGCACTGAGGCAACTTGAAAGCGTCCACTTTAAGGAATATATGGCCAGTCCATCCAGATCACATGGCCTCGAAGCGAACATGGGGGAAAGCGTCGACTTCCAGTTCACCTCTGTGGCAAAATCATCGGCGAACGCATCAGCTTATTATGCCGCGTTCTACGCTGACGACGGCACAGTACTTCGTAATTTGCCGAGGTTTTATGGCGTAATATGCCGAAACTCTTTATGGCAGATAAAGTCGCACATACTGGTATCATTCCACAAGCTTGATACACCGATGGGAGCCTAGCTATGCCCATCCGTGCATCATCGCCTCACTGGAAAGTGAACACTCCTTCCACGCGTGACCGGGTTCTAGCGGCTTGCTTGTGTAGATTTGATCCGATCCGACCGACACCTATCTTTTATTTGAGTTTCACCGCCATGACTGATTGGACAGCATCGGCTTACTTTTACTCACAGGGTCCGATAGCTTATCGTTTATGACACGTGCCGTGCCCTGACCTCCCTGTTTCTCGTCTTGCTGGGAGATCGCAGACGCTGCTTTGCGGGTACTTCCGGAAACAGCCTTAGACGGTGGACGGGTAATCTACATCATCCATATAGGGGTTCTGCTCTTCGCCAGCTTTCGTTCCCTATTCATCTAATGTTCTATGACGGATCCCGGCTCAGAGAAAGTATGTGGCCTGAAGGCCTGATGAGAAACGACGATGTCCTAGACAAGAAGGCTCAGGTTCCTATACCACAAAAAGGTTGCTCTGTCTCTCCCATTGCGCACACATATGGGGTGCTCCCAGAGATTCCAGCACTTTTTTTTTCTCCGTTTCCTCCTTCATGGTTCTGCTTTTTCAATTTCATGATATCCTGGTAACAGATGAACGGAGTGTTGTCTCGTCTTGTTACTGTCGCTAAGCTCTTGCATTCATACACGGCGTTTAATTGCGCTAGTTGGTTTCGAGCTAATGGGAAAATATGTGATGAAAATGTCGCCTTCCTCTCCTTTCTTTATCTGTACCTGTGCGTATAAAAAACTCGTCCTGTTGTGGTTCTATTGGGTACACAAACAAATCTGTGAGGTTTGATATTGCCATGAGTTCGAGTACTATAATGATGGCAGATCGGCGCGCACTGCCTCGATCACGCTTCGACGAATTCATAATCTTTTATGCTTACCATCATCCAGGGTTGTCGAATGGGCATGTTGTCAAATGTTGCAGGTAGTTGTGGTATGTGGCGTAAGAAAACTCGCCCTGAGATTTACCGATACACATTACTGAATGAGTTGTTCCATCAAGTTATCGGGGTAATGACCGTGAACAAAGTTGGCAAGGAAATAATAATAGCGACCAGCATAGCCACTCCTTTAGCAGTTGTCTACTTCAATCCCTTATAAAAATGGTCTATAGACAGTCTATACACTTTTTATAGACTCTATTGCCTTCCTGTAGATATTCCTTTCTGTCTATTCATAGACCGTCTACAGACAAAAGTCCACTAAAAGTGTATGACCATAAATCTATAGAGTGTATATAGACTGTCTATTGGATTTGTATTGCCTATAGACTGTTCTCTAGGATTTGTCTTTAGATAAACTAAATTTTTTATAGACAGAAGTCTATAGGCAGTCTATAGACTGTTAAATAAATTTTTTGTAAGGGATGAACAACGTTGTCGCCGTCATCATTATCATCTTTAGCCAGATTAGGCCCGCAGGTGTCTCTACCAGGTCTATAGGGTGTGGTTCCGGCCGCTGCGACACCCTACCTCAGCAAACTTACGTAATCTCGTCTCCCCACCTGACTCTGCCGACCAGAAACCACTTCGGCTAAATCCATCTAAGAATGCACACTGGCTACTATGTACATGTGCTGACATTTCACTCACAGAGTGTTTTTCCTTCTCGCACAGCAGGTGTGTGTACCATGGTCTCTAAAGGAGTCTTTTCCTTGTTTCAATAAAGAAATACCCTTCGAAGCGTAGTCTTCCCGGTGAAGACTCAACACTGCAGAGCAATGTAAAATGATCCCCGCTGTCACTGCTTTACGCTAAATTACGGTTCCTTGTTCACTTGTTTAAGCTTAGTCCGCACGGTCAACTCCGTCAGCGTGTGTGCGGGGACGACTTGCAACATCACGTGACGACCAGCAAACCATGCAGTGACGATGCAGTACGAGGCGTAGGTAGGCAACACAGCTGCTGCTTGTACTCCTTGATATGTGAGAGGCGAGAACTGACACAGTTTTCTAGTTTTTTAAGAGGACAAAGGTTTCCTTGCGATACAACTTCCATCCGCAAGTCCCTTCTGAGTGTGTAGGTGTTCCATGACGTGCTCAGTAAGATGCTGATCTCTGCTAATCCCAGGGCCTTGTCAGTGAAAAGAAAAATTGATCCAGCAGATATGTTATGAGTTTCCTAAAGTCTGTAACAACCGCGTAAAGCGCAGAGTAGTAGATTAAGCCGTGGCTCCCTCAGCACTGTAACCATTTACAGCCTTTTCTACAAAGCCTGCGCTCACATATACTTTTGTGTCAGCAGCTTCCGGCAGCGTAGGTAGAAAGAACCGCCAATTCTTCTCCGCTGAAGCAAGTAGCCTTACCAGAATATCCAGGTCTTTATCGTACGGGATGCTGTAGGGGATCTCCGAATTAGAATACCTTTAGGATATGTGTTTCGCATATTCTATCTTCTATTCTCCACTAGCATCAGGCCTCCCCTCCCCCCTCCTTCCCCCTCCCGGGCCCTCTGCCCAGTCGCTCCAAGTAGGGACTTTTTTTGACGCCGGGGGTGCTCTGTGTACTAAGCTTTCGGCCAAGGATTTAAAAAGCAGCCAGCTTTCAGCTCCCAAGTGTAGACGTGCACTTTTTCTTATTATTTTCGATGGGACACAATTTATTTGCCCATCTGGATTGTTTCTTTATATGTACCAAGGATGCTGAACAAGTTGAAACTCCTTGGCTCTGACTTTTTACTCAGAGGCGAAACCGAAATGTACTGCATTCGAACTAAAGCTTGAAATTCCCTGCTTCTCAAGATGACATAACGTTGCTGTACAGCCCGCGCAAACTATGCTGCACTTTTCCTGCCAATGCACTTCTCTCTGCAAGCCTTTGCAGAAAAAGGTCTACACATCGCGTGGTCGGACTTGTGTCCGCTTCCCAAAAGGGAGGAACTTACTAAATGTATGCGTGGGGACTTAGTGTCCGACGAAGAAGCCGCAAATGTTGTGGACAGTTGGATATCGTCACGAGCCATTCACATGGTTCTACGAAGTCATGCCGAAACTAGACCACCTGTGGAGATTATATGGTGGAATGGTGGAGAATGGTGGAATGGTGGAGAATTGTAGAGAATTTATCGACGAAAAGCGCCACTCTTCTTGGTGAGACTATAACAGAGCGTGTTTTTATTTGAATCCGCTGTATTGCAACTCCACCACTTAGCAAAAAATCTGCACCGCAGCAGGCAACAACTATCAAGTGAATTCCCCCTGCGCATTTGCCTTCCTGCCTAGAACTGTTTTGCTGTCGTAATGCACATTTATTTCTAAGTGATGCATGAGTTCAGTTTCTTTGGAAAATTTCTGATTCGCTGGAGGCGGTTCACAGAAAAATTCTCCTTTGTTACATCATACATCCACGCCTCTTATTTCTAATTAAAAAAAATATCATGCTATAAATAAAAACTCTCGCGGATTTTTATTTCAATGATATTTCAATGAAAGTTACGGTGACAATACGGACGCAGTACACACGAACTTTCACCAATGTATACTCTCTTCAGAGACCGTACTGAACTTGAGAAATTGCATTTGTCAAAGATTGGTTCTAGCTTCTTTCCCGAATCGCATCTAAAGGTAAATCCAGAATTTATTAGCAGTAGTTTAAATCCAAGCCAAGCCAGGGCAGACGAACGCCACGTAAGTGTAATCCGAACAAATTCGAACCGATTTGACCTGGCCATTCTCAAGAGGTGACTCTACCTTTGTTCAGTACTGACCATGTAGAGTTACGCAATGCGCCATGAACAATAAATAAACAAAACGTAAATCAGTGGTGCAGTGAACGGATTTACTAGAGATCAGCGAGTGAAAGAAGAACCTCTGCCGCAATATAAAAAAAGTAGCCCACGAAAGAGATTTTGGCGAACCGGCTCGCAGAAATAATGTAGGCAGTTGTAAAAATGATGTTGACTGCTCACTTACTGAAGTTGAAAGTACCGCACGCAAAAATCGCTTTGCAGTGCCGTCCTATAATCTCGTTTGTGCTGCTTCTGTAATCGTATATAGTGATTCCGTGTATTCGAGGACAAGAATCTTCTGTTCAGCTCTTAATTCTTCGTTTGAAAACTCCACGTGTGTGACGAGCCCGAAAAGCGCTGTAAAGGGAAGCCGGTCCCAAGCTAGTAAATACAAACTCCAACTAGTTGCTCGAAGTCGATGGCACGTGTTGTACTGACTCCAGAGATTTGGCATTCAGACTCTTAGTCATGTTTTCAGAGTTACCAGTGCATAATGTATACGTAATGTCAAATCATCCTCCTTGCTGTTAAGTCAAGCAAATGTTAATCGACTGATCGGGTTAACTAAAGCAACATATGCCTTTTGAAAAAGGCTTTACGCATTTTTGTAGAAAATTGCCAAAGCCTCGAGAGCAATGTGTGTGACGCGTGCCATGGTTATCGCCTTAAGGAGCTAAATTTTAACGTTTCCAGCCAAGGCGAAGTAATTCAAGCGTTCTGTTCAGCGGAGCCACGCACCCAGGCTTTCCGTCCATTCATCACCTTATTTCGGTTCGCAGGACGTGAAAGATTTGCACGAATATGTAAAGTAGTCTCTCTCTCAGCACAGAGAACTTTAATTCCAGTGTACGTATATAAGCTGCAGACAGAAACACACAAGTGTACACCTGGCTGCGTAGCAAGCCCAATGTCGTTTCGTCTTTCAATTGCTGCCATACAGTTCTGCTTATTTAACCGCGAGAAAAAGGTTATACACTGAATTTTTGTTTGAGGGAACAGTAAAATGTACTTTCGTTTGACGTTTCACAATCCGGGATATTTTATCGTGCTTAGCGACATGTTCTTCGACATGACAGATGAGAAGGAACATTCTCTTTCTTATCTTGGTACTCATTCTGAACAAAACCCGCATATGGTGAACTGCAATTCAGAATTTATTTGATCCAATTAAGTTATTAATGGCTTAGCCAAAAAAAAGGTGTCTGTGAAAGCGGGAATGGTGACAGCTGTCACGCGTGACACGGTGTAAACCTTGTGACGTCACCACAGCCTTCCCACCTGGACGAGCGAAATTCACCTTAAAAATTAATTTTCCTCAGCAACAATTTTTACGTTTTCATTCAAGGGAAATGAACTGCAGAGGGTAAGAGCAAATTAAGGCAACGTAACAAACTTTGCTTCGTAAACGGTTATTTCAGGCTCGAAAGAGAAGACTTTTGTTGTAAATACAGAGCACTGCGTGGCGCCACACCTGCTTATACCTCGGCGCATAAACGCTTGCGGTGCCGCCCACGTACAGACAGAATTTCGATACAATAAATCAGCTCCGCAACTGAGACGAGACAGGCAGGCTGCCACAGGGTAATATCCTTCGGTCGAGCTACAAGCATGAGTGCGTTTGTTTCACTGCGTCTTGACTGGCCGTAAGAAAGAAAGATGCAAAATACCCAGACTTCCCACCCTAAACTCGATCCAAAAGTGACGACGCCAGGCCTACAGATCATTACGCCAACACCCCTCGGGGGCCTATTCCAGGGTCCGCAAAGCCCAGCACGCTGTGGAACCATCGTCACGCGTGGTAGACTCGCTGGACAGACAATTCTGACCTGTGTCACGGTCGGTGGTCAGTAGTCATAAAACATTTCAGTGCGAAAACGCTATCCCAGACGTACCAGCAAGAATCTTGTCTTGTGCTTCTTGTCTTGTGATCTTGTGGCGTCATCACAACTAGTTCACCGGATTTTGAGCAAACTAACCACCGTGGCAGGTGGCAGATAAATTAATGATTGGACGCGAGAGATTGCTCGGGAAGAGAAACATGGGTGGCACAATCCCTGTTTGTGGCTGTGATAGAAAAAGCCAACTGCCAGTGCAGTGGCGCATCGATTAACCGATGAGCCACAGCACTGTTGGTGAGATGAACACTCGCCGCGATCCATGAATGTGAAGTATCAAATGACCAATTCTGCATACATGAGCATCAACCCACTAAAGCCTTTAAGGCGGAGCTTAGGTGTACCCTGCTTTCACACGTGCCATGCAAACTATGCCCTGCAAATTGATTCGGTAGAGTTTTAGCTGAAAAAAACGTTGAGACTTTTCTTTCACGGGGTTTTAATCTGTGCGCGAGCAAATTCCACAAAATGGGCAGACAGCATTACGCCGTCGCATTTTCTGTCCACGGCAGCGCTCAAACAGTGCGGTTAAAGCGGCGGTAAACGGGCCTACATTTCGTATATATTCTAAGCTCAAGGAGTGGGGAATCAAGTTAATTAAAACATCAATGTGGGAAAGTGAGGTGCTCACGATGAAAATTTAAAAGAGCGTGATAAAACTGGGACGACTAAGAAGCACACAAATGACATCACTTGTGCTGTAGTAGTAATAGCAAAAACGTTCATTTTAGTAAGGAAAGATTAGTGCATAGGAAGGGCTCCCGCCTTGGCCCTCGTCACCAGCGTGAGCTGTGTGCTCGGATCGGAGTCGGTCACGAGGACCTCCCACTGCTCCAGACTAGGGCTAATAATCTTGGGTAATAAAGGGCTCTTTCTGCAGCCACAAGTGACGTGGTACTGCGTGGCGTAGCCCCCACACCATACGCGCTCTTTCATGTATCTAGTCGGTCAGATTTTATATCACATGACTCTACTTGGATTTTTTTTGCCTGTTTGCAATTAATTGTCCGAGCGTGGTGGTCTGCCCTTTTCTGCCCTGTTGTCTCTGTGTTTCTTTATCGTCCTCGTTTTCCGCTCTGCATTAAATTTTCAGCATAATCAAGGTTCGCATTAGAAAGCCAGCGGCCAACACTATGTGACTTTGCAGTCAACATTTCTGCCCCAATGAGTGCTTGATGAAGAACAGATGCAAAAGCGACTCAACGTATGCAATGCTCCCTCCCATTCAGTTGTGACTGCATGCGCACTACAGTCGCAGTGCGTATTGAGCTTTACGGAGACGTGTAGCTACAACCGCAGCCGGTGCCAGTGCCTACACTCTAAACAGAAAGGAGCAAAAATGGACTGTGCTGTTCTCCATCTCACTCCCAGTTATAAAAGGGAGTTCTCTAGAAGACAGCACAGTCCATTTTTACTCCGAAATTGTGTATAAAATTTGGGTAAGCTGCCCTCTAGAGAGTGTGCTACAGGAGTTTACTCTGTTCTTACTTCCACATAGTTGTCGGGTTTTAGAGTGTAGTAGCACCGTTCTTTTAACAGCGCGAATAAGACAAGTTGTTGCGCAGCCTGCCTTCGAAAGTAGGTTTCATAGCAATAAAACCTCATTTGTAACGCAGTGCTTGTGTGTACGCCTCTGCTCTCCGTCCGTGTCGTTTTCGGGCTATTTTAAGAATGATCTACCATCAACTCGCCCAAGCTAGCGCACTGGCATAGTAGCCTCTGAGGCACCGAGGAAATCTCGCTTGTGAAGCTATTTCTGCTGAAAAATATTTTCGTCGGGGATTCTTCCCAATTTACGCCAGCCTAAATCGTTGACTATACTTGTGGCGCTCAAACAAAAAAAAAGAAACTGCGAGGTTGAAATGCGCATTGCAGTCCGTCATTTTTACTTTTATTCTTGATTTACTGTCATACCCAAGCAAAGATTCTTTGTGTTTTGCTATAGTGTAAGCAGTCGAATGCGGCAGCATATGCACTGAATTGAAGTGGAAAACGGGGCCACTGAGAGCGAACTCGGCGTACACACGTACTACGTGCGTGAGTGCGCATGCGCACTGCGACATGTTGAAATGCTGGAATCCGCGAGTATACGAGTATTACTAAGCCGCCGTGGCGGCTCATTGGTTATGGTGCTCGGCTGCTGACCCGAAAGACGCGGGTTCGATCCCGGCCGCGGTGGTCGAGTATCGATGGAGGCGAAATTCTAGAGGCCCGTGTACTGTGCGATGTCAGTGCACGTTAAAGAACCCAGGTGGTCGAAATTTCCGGAGCCGTTCACTACGATGTCCCTCATAGCCTGAGTCGCTTTGGGACGTTAAAGCCTCATAAAACCATAAAGCCAAAAGAAAGATTTGCATTACTAATCGAATAAGAAATGAAAATTTTCGCGGTATCCGTGTTTGCGTTTCGCGCACGTGCCTAGCGTCTCCCTTGCGCGTTCAGCGATTGTGAGGACTTGAAAGGCAACAATCAAAATCAGAACTTACCCTCAAAAAATATTCTTCGGCAGCCTAACAGCATCTTATCTGCCTGAAATGTATTTATGTTGCGCAGCTATTGAATGCAAAACACCTAATTCTTTCATGCAGAAGCACTAATTTTCGATAGGCGAATGGTGTCCGAGTGCACAATGTGTGGCGGTAAATAAATACTGTTTCAGTATGCAAAACTCTTTCGTCAAGATAGGGCATGTACGCGGTGCTCTTGTTTCATCGTATACAAACTAAGCGTTTTCTACTCATGTGATAGACAGCGTTTATCCGATGCAGAATTTATTTTGCAAGCCAGAACTAGCCGAACGTTTAGAAAAATTTTTGGCTCGTATTTAACTTAATCCTTGAACTGAAATGCAAGGGATTTGAGAAGACCAAGGAGTCAGGATCAGTACGCGACCTCTACAATGGTGGAAAACATAGCTCGAAATGTCCGACCGGTGGCAAAATACTGTTAGTGGCGCTGTGCAGCTGCAATAACATAGATTGATAACTAGATAAACACCCGGACGAGAGTGCTGGCAAGCACGTCTGTGGTCTGCATAATCACCGTTAGACGAGCCGAGTAGCGCCTTTGCTGCGCCAAGTTATTCACACGGTATTTCGCAGAGCGCTTAATACTACCACAAAATGTCTATTGCTTTTTGTTTCTGTTGTTTAGTTCCGGATATGGTCTTTGCAAGTGTTATAACCGCAGGCCAATTCCATTTAAGGAGTATTTACTGGTTAGCATAAACCTGAGCGCAGCTACGCTGCTACAAATGAAAGCTACGCAGCTTTCTCAGAAATTGTGCAGTACAAAAAAAAAAAACTCACACGAAAGGACACGTGGAGAATATCTCAACGTCAACGTTTATTTCGTTCCTGGCTCGTATTCGTGTGGTTGCATGGAGCCACCTGCAGATTTTTTTCTTTTTGTGGCCCTTCTCTCATTCCAGGTTTGCTTGCCTATGACTGCCGACCAGGCAACAGCCAGACGAGACACATTTGCACCGAGGTCCGTTGTCCAAAGTGTGGCGTAGAAAGTTCACCAAATTCAGTCGCAATTTGAATTGAATTACCACGCATGGCTAGCGCCGATGTGCATATCTGTTCTGTGCTGCCAATGGTAATCTACACTGATTTTTATTTTCTTGAAACATTCTTTTTCCCGCCCTTGACTGTGCCAGCTGTTGGCCATATATTCGACAGAATCTAGCAATCCACTCGCCAAGTTGCACTTAGAAATACGACGCACATTTTTTCTTTTCCTTTCCCACTTATGGCACGGTTTCTCTGTGATTATAACGTCCTTCGCTTTTTTTTCAAGCATACACAAAAGTCGCTTGAAGATTCGGCTCTTCATCTAAGCATCCTATAACTTTTGGAACGGAGCAAAAATATTACATTGCTGTTGATGTCTTCCCTTTCGTGAAAACATGCGCCTTTTCCTCTTTATTAGTGGCATGGATGACCCTCCGCACCCATTCTCTTCCCTTTTTTCATCCCACTCTCGTTATGAATCTGGATTCATCCCGGCGATCGTGATTCCTGCGTCAACCCGCGGACGCTCGTCTCTTGCCATGGCACAAGGCCAAGGCTCCACGCTGCAACACATTAGACGCTGGGAGCCCAAGGACGGGTAATCTTCCAAGCTTTCTCCCTCTCTCAATCACTCCCCGTCTTCCCCACGCACGCAGCTTCTTCCCTTCTTCCCGAAACTCCGAAGGCGCGGCAACCCGCGCATCGCAAGCGCACGAATGAACTCCCGGTCACGTTTTGTGATGCACTCGTTCATCCCGCATCAATCATGCTTTTGACGATGCCCCCCCCCCTTCGTTTCCTCCTCCTTCTCCTTCTCTTCACTCTTCGCGCACGTCTTCCATTTCCCTCCGTCCCCAACGGGCCGGAGGATAGAAAGCTATAGCGAGAACACTGATTCGCGCGCGAGAAAAGAGAAAAATTGAGGGAAAAAAAAACAGAAGAGCAATAAGCGGGCTCGCCCCCGCCTTTAAGCTGGAGCACATTTTCTCATCTGTGTAAGACTCGAGTAAATCCCTAATTTCTCAACACCCGCGCACGGTTGGCTTGTGGGAGCGCGCGCGCGCGCTCCCTCGCGGCGGCGCAACTCTGGGCTTTTGGGAAAGGCCGAAGATGGGGAGAAGTTGGGGGAAGGGGGGTGGGTGGGGGCAGGACAGGGAGAGGGCAGCAGGCTGGTGCTGGGCGGCCGCGCGCGCGAGTGATACCCTCAAAAAGTACACTTTCACAAAACCGGTGAAAAGTTGACCGGAATAAAAGAGAATGCGGACGAATGAAAATAAGAACGGGGTGTGAAAGAGAAAACTGCTTCCGCGGCGGGAATCTCTTCCCGTGCTCGGCGCTGCGCTGCGCGGGAGACAATTTATTTCTGTTTCGCTGCTTCCGCGCACAGAGGCTTTAGATCCGAATGAGAGGAAGCGTGCGCGCGCTCTAGACAGTGAAGAAGAAGGGGAGGAGGTTGGCGGCGGCGGCAGCAACAGCAGCGGGGTCTGCCGAGATCTGGACAAAGAATACTCGGAAAATTGACCTGTGCAAAGCTAAAAAGAAGGATCGATCGCTTCTGCTGCTCGCCGAGAAGACTAAGGCGCCAACGAAAAGCACCCGCTTCTTTTGAGCGGGCACGAGAAACAATGGAAGAAAAAAAAATCTCGGCAAAAAGTGGCGTTCCTGGCTGCGTGCTCTCAGGAGCTGCGTCTAAAAGAAAGAAAGAAGGAAGGAAGAAAGGAAGGCTTGTTCTCCTTGGGCAGCTAGCCCAGCCGCGAAGACGAAACCCATATAGCGCCGCTCGTCCCGGCCTTTCCTAGACGAGATTAGGAGCACTTATGAGAAGACGCGGTGGCGGCGGCCCCCGATGTTGCTGCTGCTGCTGCTAGAGCTGCTCCACACTCTGTCGTCGTCTCCCGGAAAGTTTACTTGTCGAATTTGCAGGCTCCGCCCCACGCAACTTCTCCACCTCCTTCGCGCTCCATTCCTTTTCATACCCGGGGCTTTACACACTTACGTAGCAACTCAAATCTGTGCCGAGAGGTGCTGTACACCCCGCTCAGAGCTGCTGGAATCCCTGATAGGAAAGTTAGCGCACGTCGGTTAGTTTGGGAATCGAAGGCCGTTATTTCAGAACATCTTTTTATTTCTTTTTGGAGAGGAGGTGGGAACAAAGGGGGGGGGGGGGGGCGGCGGGGAGGTGGCTTTACAGAAATTGTATGGTAAGCCTCCGCGACCTCTAGGGTGATACGTGCAGGGATATCTCAAGTTTCGTGTTGGAAGTATATATATATATATATATATATATATATATATATATATATATATATATATATATATATATATATATATATATATATATATATATATATATATATATATATATATATATATATATATATGTGTGTGTGTGTGTGTGTGTGTGTGTGTGTGTGTGTGTGTGTGTGTGTGTGTGTGTGTGTGTGTGTGTGTGTGTGTGTGTGTGTGTGTGTGTGTGTGTGTGTGTGTGTGTGTGTGTGTGTGTGTGTAACGTTCTACTGAAAATATTCTGCTCCTGTCAAAAGTAAGATAAAAGAAGTCTCCAGGGGGATGCAGCAGATTTGCGCGTTATGCGTTGACGTGTCTCTGACTGATGCAAGTGACAAAAAGAACTCCTATCACAGCAGAGATGTGCGGGGATTTGAAATTCGGCACCGGTAGCTCTATGGTGAACACGCATACGCGCTTTCGTCTCATGCTTGCAATACGCTCGACACAATTAAAACGCAAAAGCCTAAATTAAAACCTAAACTCAAAGAATACGTCATCGTTTCTTAAATTTATGTGTGTTGCGCGCCCTCAAACCTTTGTGCCTCACACAAGAACTGGCTGTGGGCTATCGACATCTCTGGCACGTTCTTCAGTTACCTGGATATTAAATTTTAGCACTTTTGGACACTAGCGGTTGTTGCCGCATTACGTGCGCTTCTTGTGTTGTTCTATGTGAATATTCGCATACGTCGAGAAAAGAGTTATCCTCAGTTAAACTATATTGTTCATTTACTAATTTTTACTGCTCTAAAACTTATCTCCAAAAGATGTGAGGCGAACATTTTAGAATTAATAAGAGAAAACGTTTTACAGCGGCTGAGTGAAGTGTGCGCCTAAATAAACTAATTTTTCTCCAGCCTTTCTAGCGACTTTGTTCCTTAATTTTGTGCAGTTAAATACGCGTCAACAAAGAGATGCAGGTAGCTACAGAAGGGAGAGAGACTCAGCCGAAGCTATGCCCAAAAAATATTTGCATGTGAAAAGTCTGAGCCAAGTCTGAACGTCATTCGCGATGACGGAAAAAGAGGGAGGGGGAGGTGTAAGGTGGACACCTGTTACCGGAAAACCAGAAAACACTGGCAAGAGCTCCCACTAATTTAGCCGTTCGCCGCTCCTCTGATTTCAGTGGCTTTGACTTTTCTCCATCGTGACTGCTCCCCTGACTTGGCTCTTTGCCATTAGCAATTCTCAATCTTTACGTCTCCGCGAACGGCGGCATTTTTCGTTGTTAACATCGTTTCTTGTTTTTGTTCTTTCATCGCCGGATTTGCTGGCCTGGATAACTGATAAGTTCACCGATAAAGTAGGAGGCCAGACTTTTGTGCTCGTGACAAGCGCGGTAGTGCAGACGAGTTTCCTATTTTTGCCTCTTTACATGGTGTCTTTTGCATTCGTTTGATAAAACTTGGAAGCTAGTCATTTTGTCAGCAGATGCCAACATTGAAGAAAGAGGCAATAAAGACAGACTAGACTGTCGTCATGGTTGTTAGCTCATTTAATGAAAATAATTGTCAAGAGTCTGTAAGAAGCCGGCATTCGGCGTCTTTGAAAATGAACAATGTTGGTGGTGCAAATCCATAGCTAGTTAAATGCATGACGGTAACATCCGCGGGCATAAACCTGTCAATTAATCCCAGCTCGTTCATGGCACTGGCGAAATTAAGGTATTTAATATTAATTAACAATTAACGATTGACTGATAGGCTGACTGACTGACTGACTGACTGACCGACCGACCGACCGACCGACTGACCGAGCGACCGACCGACCGATTGATTGACTGATTGATTGAACGATTGATCAGATCGGTCGGTCGCGCCATGTAGGACACACTGAGGCCTATGAGGCATGCCATAGTGAAGGACTATCGCACCCGCGACCTTTGGTTCGAAGCAAGATAAGCTGGGTCTTATTATAACTTGTTAAAGTCTTTTCTTGCCATCAATGAGCCACCGTTATATAAATATACATGTGGGGTAAAAAGCCAGGCGTGCAGTTCTGTTCAGCTACTTCAGTTCAATAACCTTTGCGCACAATACGCCTACCATTTTTACATTGTTCTGAGTATGCAAAACGTGGGTGCCAGAAAAGTTTCCCTGCCTGTTCCCATTTTAATTTGCGCAACGGCTATTCCTCAACCAAAGGAGCCAAGCTAAAACTCAGCATCCTGATTTGTTCTGTGCATCGGTCGAAGACATGCGCAAGAGCGATATGCTTATTCGAACGGGGCGTATTTTTAGAGAAATTAAATTCCTCGCTCTGCACTTCTTGCTCCTGCACACGAAGCAAACAGCTAAGAAAACTTTACGCGAAGCTGGCCGCCCACGTGCTCGAATAACTTTAAATTTATCCCAAGAAAACTGGGTGCGCGCATAAAGACACCCATGAAACTTGGAACCCGGTTTTACCGTTGCACGCTCAGTGGCGTTGCTCCGACATGTCTTATTCTGAAAGGAAACACAAGAAACGGATGCAAAAGCAACTTTTGTGACGTTCTAAGCTGAGTTATCTTAAGAGCACCGCACCTTCGGCGATGCAGTTCAACCCGCACGAGCGCTGGTGAAGCTGTTTCATTTCGAAACCCGATTGCGCAACTTTCTTGCATATCGAAAGCGTTGAAACGTTGTGCGGAATGAAGATACGGGAACGACGCATCGGCCATTGCCTGCTTGCGCAACCCGGCTTTCTGGAGTCAAGACAGAAATATTGTAAAAGGCATAGTTATACAATTTTCCCAGCCACGCCGCTTGGAAAGTTTTGCTACCTTTTAAATCCTTTTGAGCAGCGCTGTCAATCCTGTAGAGTTTATTTCCACAGTGCTGGCACTTCAGAACTCGATGCCAAGAGCGTCCCTGCCCAGAACTTTGATGCGCTCTCGCAACAACGTTCTGAAGTTCACAGACAAGAGTCTCGCTGAAAGGCTTCCTTTGCTCCTGAATTATTGACAATTCGTTTTCATTTGGGGACACAAGCGATGGTGACATTATAAGAAATCAGGTCAGGGGATGTTGCGAAGAACGCCGTTGGCTGCTAGTTTTCTTTCCTCCGCTTTTACGCATTCCCACTCGTTGAATTCAGCAGTGGCCACACAGTGGAAACTTCGAATGAAGTTGGACGTTCGTGATACCTAAGTATCAGAAATTTGGAAAGCGTAAACAATGTAAAAACAAAAGTATCGTTACATCAATGACTATACCGAATCAAGTTAATTTCCACTGGAAAGTTCTACCACCGAAAAATTTGAAGTTTGGTCCTTTGGCACGGCCGGTAATGCTATACAGCTGCACTACGAAAGCTTTGAGATACACGAAAACGAGGGAGTGCTAAGTCTTTTCAATCGTGGCATTTTTTTCATAATACTTACAATGACCTTCTATGCAGTTCTACCTTCCTGCATTCATCTAAGCCATTTCTTCGAGGGTCGCAATCTCACTGCCCTAGATGTGAGCACCCTTACCAAGACTTGTGAATTTGTTACCATACGTGCAATTCTTGGTGTCACGTCTGTATATGCCAAACAATTCATCGACTTAACAGCTGTCGGCTTAGGGAACTTTTGGCTGATGTTGGCTGAGTGCAGGGACGCATTCTCGCAGTGCAGAATGATTTCCCGCAGCACTTTTCTTCACAGTTCACATAGCTTGCCAAAAAAAGGTTGCTAGTCATACTGTTGTGTACCGCTGAGAACCAACAGTCATGGAGAAAAACACTTGTGTCATAACTGTTTTTGCCCCTATAACGCTGCACCATTTTCTTGCAACACTTTCGCGCCTCTTCCCTTTTATTGTTAGATCCTCATAGGAAAAAAAAACCATACTGACGCTCGTCTGTGAATGTGCCTCGTGGTTTATTCGTAATGGTACTTACTGTGTTGTCTGCTCCGAAGTTATAGCGCAAACCTATTTCATTATGAACGACCAACTAGCCCCCTTTGAAGCACTGCTGACCAATAAGGGCAGACGATGCTTATTCTCCCCGCTAAAAATTGCAGATCCAGGTCCCATCACATGTACCACTGTCATAAAAAAAAGTATACAGCTGTTATCGTCGAGTACAGTCAGAGCCATTCAACATGAAAACGATTTTGTTCATTTTCCAAACCGTGCAGCGGCCATCGGAATTAAACTTTAGTGGCTCGAAGATGAATTTTGGGAATCGCGGATAGCGCTGGCAGTTTAATCCGCAATGTCCCTGCAATGTCTTTATATTATATGTAACAGTTTGCGTGTAAACGGAAGACAAGGGAAGGGAAAGAGGGTCTCGTTATGACATACATGACGGAAGCCTACAGTCACGGAAACCAAGGAGAATAGAGGATGTGTATTTTTAATGTGTGGTGTTCATCAATTGGAAATTAATAGGCTAATTATTTAAAGATAATTGATCAGAAAGCAAGACAAGAAACAACCACGCTCCGCTGTCACTAGGCGTCGACTTCTGTTGTCGTGTTTCTAGAAGGACTTGCCTCTTTTAAATACCTGAAATCACTCACTCACTCACTCACTCACCAACCCACCCACCCACCCACCCACCCACCCACCCACCCACCCACTCACTCACTCACTCACTCACCCACCCACCCACCCACTCTCTCACTCACTCACTCAGTCACTCACTCACTCACTCACGAAATAATATTCCCCTATTAACTTCGTCAAACTATACTCCGTTTCATACATAGCTGCACGCAACGCTGCGGAGGCCGTGGAAGTCATGTGTCCGCGAAACCAAATTACGCCGCCACGGATCATTCGCTCTTCTCGAAACTCCGGCGAGTGTTTCGGTGAAAACAGAGGGTGGTATAAAACGATCTGATAGTATCGACAATCACGGTCGAAGCTATGACGAGCTCAGTGTTCGGGCCCTCTGGCTATGATTTTCGCTGAGTGTGAACTACTTTTTCGTCGCGGATTGAGTAGAAGAAGCTCGCCGTTCTAACGGCGATTCATACCACCACATGTAATTCTTGGTTCCCGGAGTCCCGCTGAGTGGCAGGACGAAAATGTGGCAAGAAGTAAAGTGAAGTCCAGGACTTTCCAGTCACGGTGCTTAAAGTTTGTCGCAGCGAAATATGCTTGTGTTCACTTTGGTTCTACGATAATAATAATAATTGGTGTAGGGGGAAAGGAAATGGCGCAGTATCTGTCTCATGTATAGTTGAACACCTGTACCGCGCCGTAAGGGAAGGGATGAAGGAGGGAGTGAAAGAAAGGAAGAACGAGGTGCCGTAGTGGAGGGCTCCGGAATAATTTCGACCACCTGGGGATCTTTAACGTGCACTGACATCGCATAGCACACGGGCGCCTTAGCGTTTTGCGTCCGAACTACTTTCTGGGCTTGGACTTAGCCTGCGCGAATAGGCGCGCTAGCTTTGTATGAAACGAAGTACAAATTTGATGTAGCTGCGCTAGCACGATACGTATGTACCCTTCGCATTGGTTACTTGTGGAGGTTTTAAGCGTGGCCCGCATGGAGCGTTTTTCCGGGCGATTCGTCGGCGTCGACGGCAGCGGAGCGTTTTTTTTTTTTGCCGTCGGAGAGGGCTTTTTTGCCAAATCGTCGGGTTCTGGCGGAACAGAAAATCGCCGACGCCCCGCCGACGCCGGGAGAGGGCAGCGCAGAGGGCCAATGGGAGCCGGAGCGGGCGTCACGTGATTCTGGATGGGGTCACGCCGGTGCACCCGGCTACAATTACCCGGCTGAAGGGGAGTCTCGCATGGTGGATGCGCGCTCGCGAGCATTTCGCGCGCGAGAGCCAGCGGCTTCACTTCGCTTCCTGCGCATCCGTCTGCTTTCAGTATGGATGGGGGCGCTCGCATCGCACAACTCGGCGGCAAAAAAAAAAAACGCCGCTCGGCTACTGACCGTGCGGGAGTGAATTCGTCGACGAGGGCGCGGGCGTCGGGCGCGCGACGCGATTTCGCGGGAAAAAAACGCTCCATGCGGGCCGCGCTTTACAGACAATATATGCGGCAGGTGGCGCGATGCGGTTTCTGCCTCTCTCCACTTGGCTGGAGCTGTCATGAAACCGGTTTTCCTCCTTGATCAGGACACCACTACAGTTCACCAGGACACATAACACCTTTTTCTCTAAAGACCCACCTTATAATGCTAGCGCATGAAAAGGAAAGAAGGCTTCCCTCTCTCCACTTTGCCACCCGCAACCCGTCTCTCCGTCTTCTCTCTCTGACTTACATTTCCCTTTCCACTTTGCCACCTGCCACGAGCTTGTAGATGGAGGCTTCACCCACAAATAATCGGCTTTTTCGCTAGCGAGGCATCTAGTGCAGCAGCAGCGAAAATTCATAAGCGAGGCATCCTAAAGGCCGAAGCAAACACTGAAGGGTTGCTTAAATCCTTTGAGAGTTACACAATACTATCGGGTGAAAGACCTCTCTTCCATTTCCCATGCAGACGCCAACAGGTGGCCAGAAGCGTAGCCGCGATAAGCCGGGCAACTTTAAACTTGCACGTGTGAAGAAGGAAGCGAATCGCTTACGACCGTGTTTTTATCACTACGTGAAACCATGAAACGAAACGTGATCTATCTCAAAAAAATTCTTAATAGATCTTGCATGTTGGAAAGTGTTCTCCCTGCACAGTTATCGGCCCAATAAGGGCAAACAATAACATCAATTTTATGTTACCTTGCCATATTGAGGCCTGATTGCTGCTTGTTTTTAACGCGACAGCGTTGTGATGACCCCCATAATGCGCAGGTCCACACGGGACGGAGAGGCAAAGAGACACCGTATGGCTCAGTTTAAACAAACAGGTATATTCAATAATTATACATGATTAAGATTATACATCAGAGGCTGGGGCGTCCGAGCTTACGTGCCGACGATTTCATGGGGGCGATGGAGTGGCTCCGGAGTTGGGCTCGAGCGGTTGCTGGCAGAAGCTGCACGCCGTCGGGCTTCGGCGCTGAAGGCCCTCTTGGCGAACGATGTCGTCCTGAGCGTGCCCCTTCCGTACTGCTTCTCGATTTTTATATCCTCTTCTCCACACTCCCTAGGGTGAGGACGCCCACGCCGGAGGGGAAGGAGGGGGGCTAGGGCTTTCACTTGGGCGCACAAACATACCACCGCACTTATTGTCTCGCCCCCCTCACGTGTTGAGTCCGAGGGAAAGAATGTTGTCTTCGAGGTAGCGCATAGCGTCGGCTGTGGTAAGGCGCGCTCTGGCCCGCTGACAGTTCCCGCGGGTCACCGGCCTCCATTCTCCATCCATCAACTGACACTCGCTCCTCAAGGTAAGGCGCGCTCTGGCCCGCTGACAGTTCCCTTGTCCTGGAATGTGCTCGCGAGGGCCGCCCCTGGAACCGCCACGCCAATTGGGGAGGATAAGCCCGTTTCCCCGCGGCGACGGCGGCGGGTCCCTTCGTTCTGGTCGTCACTCAAAGAGCATGGCTGGGTAATTGATGATGCCGCTGTCATCTGGGTCTCCGTCTACGCCGCGCCGTCGAACGCGGAACCTCGTAGCACACACAAGGAATGTACCTCGTAGCACATACAAGGAATGTACCTCGTAGCACACACAAAGAATGTCACACTCGCTCACCCTCCAGAAGAATGTTCTCCGAACATTTGAGTCCACGCAGCTCCCCTTGTCTTTCTGAATCGCCTCGCACAGTGCGTCCGACAAAAACACTTTTCGCTGCACTCAACACCACTGCACAACACCATATGCCTCCGCTGTCAATACTGGCGTCTCCAGGGGCAGCACTGATCTTCTTTTACAGATAAACATGAAACTCAGCACCCAAGCCTCTCCTTTCTAGTCCAAACTGGACGAAATAAATTTACCACAGTTACAAAGGAGCTCCCACTTCTAGCACGATCACGGCACAGACAAAAATATAGATAACGAAAGGAAGTAGGGCAGGTTCTGCATGCGCTCCGCATGCTCTCCTGTGAAGGTGTTACTTAATGACAGAAAGGTTTAACTATTAACTCCGATAACTTAACACATACGCATATAGCAATGTTATGAGCTGTGGCATTACACAATTCTGACCAGTTCACAACTCCGCTCTGTTTACACCATTAGTCCGACTTAGCTTTCCGATTTCGCAGCGGATATCGGCCTTCATGAGTCATACTAAGTAAGTCTGTGACCCTTTGTCTGCTTTGGGACTCGCGAGGGCTCGTGGCAGGAGCCTCTCCTGGCGTTATCTGCGCGGCAACCTCGCGCGCTTCTTCTTCTAGCAATGCATGAAGTAAATCCGGTGGCATTCCGGCCGTCACCTCTGGCGCCTGCCGAACAAATGCAGGAGAGGGCGTTTCTTGCGAACTATCTGCGCGCTCCGCTTCACTTCTGTCCCCATCAAAATCCGCGCTTTCCCTTTCCTCATTTCGTGAATACTGAACCGGTGCCGACTTGAGGCGATTTGCGTGTATCCTTATCAAGCGCCGGTTTACGTCTCGGACTCTGAAGTTTACCGGAGAAAGCTTTTCGACAACCTCGCACGGTCCTCTCCACTTCGTCTGGAACTTACGAGCTAGCCCAATCTGCCTTTGGCAGTTTTCAATGTACACGCTGTCCCCCACATTAAACGGCGCGTCTCTAGCACTGCGATCGTGCACCTCCTTCCTGCGCTTCGCCGCTTTCTTTAAGGCCTCCTTTGCGATGTCCCTCGCCACTTGCAAGCGCGATTCTAGCTCAACCTTATAGTCGTCCAGTGAAGCGTATGGGACACGACGGGGGCCCTCTGGCACTTCACTAGGCTGGTCCGGGTCTCGGCCGTAGAGAAGAAAGAATGGCGATTCGCCCGTGCTCTCGTGTGCTGCGGAATTGTAGGCAAGCATTGCATACGGGAGCCACAAGTCCCAGTCCCGCTGGTCGCGCGAAACAAAATGCGACAGGAACCCGGCCACGGTTTGGTTCAGTCGCTCCACCGCGCCGTTGCAAGCCGGATGGTACGGTGTTGTCTGCTTCTTAGCGATCTTAAGCAGCTCGCAAACTCTCCTCATTAGCTGCGACACGAAGTTCGTTCCCCGATCTGTCAAGAGTTGCCTCGGGGGTCCATGTCGGAGCACGATCTGTTCGACAAATGCTCTTGCAACCGTGTCTGCCTTCTGATCTGGGAGTGCTACCGCTTCCGCGTATTTTGAAAGGTGATCGACAAATACTAAAATGTACCTGTTTCCGGAAGTGGTCGTGGGCAATGGGCCCATTATGTCCATACCTGTCCGCTCGAAGGGAGCCGAAACCTCAGAGAACGGCTGAATTGGAGCTGGTCTTCGTCCCTTGGGTGTTTTTCTTTCGAGACAGGAATGACACTTCGCACAGTAGTCTCTAACATCCTGTCGCATGCCACTCCAAAAGTACAAACGCTCCACACGCCTGCGTGTCTTCGCTACGCCAAAATGACCGGCGCATGGCGCATCGTGAAACGCGCGAAGAACCCTTTCTGTCCACGACCGAGGTATGACGACTCTCTCCCAAGCGGTTTTCTCTGGTCTCCCTTTCCTGGTTGGCCTCGTGCGCCGACACAGGGTGCCGTCTTTGTCAATGAAATAACCTAGCTGTTCGGGGTGAGACGGTGCGCCCTCTAAGCTTTCGATTATTCGCTTCAGGTCAGGATCTTTGCACTGCTCTGTGCGTAATTCGGCGGGGTCGACTACGGGGACAAACTCATCTATAGCTGCCACGGCAGCTGTGCGGCTGAGTGCATCAGCATTCAGATGTGTCTTTCCTGACTTGTGCTCAACTTCAAAGCAGTATTCCTGCAGGTGTAGATTCCATCTAGCGAGTCGCGAGCTAGGGTCCCTGACACTCATCACCCATTTCAGAGGATGGCAGTCTGTGACTAGCTTGAATTTGCGGCCGTAAAGGTAGCATCTGAAGTGCTTTACTGCCCAGACAACGGCGAGGCACTCCCTTTCCGTAGCTCCGTACTTTTGCTCTGTGGGGCTCAGCTGTCGGCTAGCAAAAGCAACGGGATGTTCTTTGCCCTCGATAACCTGAGATAGCACGGCACCAACTGCGAACTTTGACGCATCTGTGGCCATAACGAAGGGCAAATTAAAATCCGGGTGGCGCAACAGCGGTGCACTCATTAGCTTCCTTTTCAGGGCCCCAAAAGCATTCTCCGCGTTTTCGTCCCAGCGAAAGGCGACATTTTTGGCTGTTAAGGCGGTGAGCGGCTTAGCGAGCTTGGCGAACTCCTCTATGTGCCTTCGGTAGTAACCGATCAGGCCGAGAAACTGCCGGACCTGGCGGACGCTAGTCGGGGATGGAAAATCCGAGACACACCTTAGTTTCTCAGGGTCCGGTCGCACGCCGTCAGCTGAAACAACGTGCCCGAGGTATTTCACCTCGTTTTTGAGGAATTGGCACTTAGAGGGCTTCAGCTTGAGACCCGCTGCTCTTAGTCGCACCAAAACCTGCTCAATATCGCGCAAATGGTTCTCAAAACTGTCACTGTATATGATAATGTCATCCATATACACGAAGCACAGCCTCCCCAGAAGACCTGCCAGGATAACATCAGCGGTTCTCTGCCAGACAGCAGGGCTGTTGGCCAGACCCATCGGCATTCTTTTCCATTCATAGTGCCCTGAGGGCGTGTTGAATGCCGTTTTCTCGGCATCTGCCGGATCCATTGCTATCTGCCAGAATCCCGCCGCTATGTCCACTACCGTGAAGTACCTGGCAGAGCCCAGCTGAGAAAGCGTCTCCTGTATATTGGGGATGGGGTATGGATCGATGCGAGTTACGGCATTTAGTTTGCGGTAGTCCACTACCAATCGATACGAGCCATCTGGCTTTTCCACCAATAGTGCTGGTGCTCCCCAGGGTGACTTTGAGTGTTCGACAATGCCGCGATCAATCAGGTCCTGCACCTGCCGCTCTATCTCCTCACGTTGGGAGTAAGGAATCCTGTACGCACGCTGGTAAACGGGCGATGAAGTGCCGGTTTCTATCCTGTGCTTTATAACGCCACAGCAGCCCAAATCCAGGTTGGACGCGGCGAATACCTCCGAGTAGTCGTTCAGCAAACCAGCCAGAGCCTCCCTCTCCCTGGATTTTACGTGAGAAAGATCGAACGACACCTTTGGAGCAGCCGAAGGACTAGCATGCTCTACAGTTGCGAGTACCGTATCGGTGGGCTCACGTTTCTCTATCGCAGAGGTGAAGAAAGCCAATGTTTTGTTCTTGGGAAGGCTCAGTGGCTGCTGGCTACAGTTAACCACCCGTAGGGGCACTCTGTGGGCGTCATTAACTGTCACGAGGCACGCGGCTGCCTTCAGGCCATTGCTGAGAGAGTCGACCGGCTCAAGCACTCCCACGGCGCCGCTCTCTACATCTGAAGGCACAAACGCGTACAAAATGTGCTCCGACCAAGGAAGGACGACCGCCTCATCGATCAGCCTGACGGCAACCCGCGAATATACCTTCTCCAATGATCCCACTGTTTGACGGGTGTCAATATCGGTAACGCGAATCTCAGCCCCTCTCCTGTTCAAAAACGGAACTTTTGATCCGCCCGCATTAACCTCTTCCTCAGAGAATGAGACTACTACCTTCCCTTTTCGCAAAAAATCCTGCCCTAATATACCTGACACTCCGTTTGGCAGAGACACCGTGTCCGAGCATACGTAGCAGGGGTGCTCCAATGCAATTCCGCCGAGAGAGAAGTGTAACCGGTAGAGGCCACTTATGCCAAGAGGATCCCCCGTTATGCCTACAAATTTGGTTGCCATACCACCAGACGCTTCCAACACCTCCTGATCCCCCTTCCTTCGAAGCGTGTTAAAACTGCTCTCCTTAAGCAATGTCACCTTTGACCCCGTATCTATCAACAATTCCATGCAACAACCATTTAACTTGCAACGCACAACAGGGCATGCCTCGTCGGCCACACAAACTACCACCACCTCATCATCCACTGCTCCCTCCCCACGCTCCTCAGGCTGGGGAGGACTAACTAGTTTTTTGTCTCGGTATCTGGAGCCCCGCTGTAGGCTTGCTTAGGGCGTGTCTCGCCTGCTTCTCTTTGTGGCTCCCCACGGCGCACGTTTTGGCTGAACCTGGCGATGTGTCCGCGACCCTGGCAAGCGAAGCATACGATTTCTTCAAACTCTCGCATACCGCGCCTGTAGCTTTGTGGCGGTCTCCGGTTTCCAGCGAATGGGCGCTGTTGAGCGCGCGCTTCAACCTGGCGTTCTACCTGCTGAGATAGCAGCTGTTCTAAGCGATCTAACCGCTCTGTCAAGAGAGCAACCTCAGGGTTGAGCACCGCTCTCTCTATGACGCGTACTCTCGCTGCGGCTGTCGTTAACGCCTCATTTTGTTCCCCATCCAATGCGGCCTCCACGGCTTGGTCGAAATTGCTCGGCTTGCGCGAGAGCACGAACCGGCGCACGGGGTCTTGCAGACCAGCCACGAACAAAGCGGTCATTTCCTCTTTAAGTATATCCTCCGCGTATTTCTTCTTAAGCTGGTCTCCTTCCTCCTCCCTGCTTAACGTATCGCGCGCTAAGAGCTGAAGCCGCGACGCAAACGTTCGCACGTCCTCCCCTACCATCTGTCCGGCGTCACGGAACCTCTGTACTCGCACGTGACGTGGTTCAGTGTCAAAATGCTCAAACGCGAGCTTCTTAAATTCCGCAAATGATTTTGTGGATTTTACTTTTTCGTCTCGCCATGCAAAATCATGAGCAGCTCCTGCCATCTTACACCTCGCCATTCCCAGCATTTGAGCATCGGACCATCCCCCCATTTTCCCAATCTCTTCTAGCATGGAAAAGAAATCGCAGATTGGAACCCCTGTCTTATCTCCCGTAAACGTCGGAATGACGCTTCCTAATGCCAGCATGCTTGCTCCGAGCGACGGCTGTGGAGTGGGAGCTCCCTCAGATAAAGACATTTTTTTTTCCAAGCCCTCCGGTGCCTCAAGCCTCTCAAATGGGGGTAAAAGTCCCACAATCAGTCCCGTGATTCCCTTTTGATTACAATTTTGAAGTCATGAATGTCGCAGCATTCAGAGGACATTTGCTTTTGAGACCCCACTTCTGACACCAGTGTGATGACCCCCATAATGCGCAGGTCCACACGGGACGGAGAGGCAAAGAGACACCGTATGGCTCAGTTTAAACAAACAGGTATATTCAATAATTACACATGATTAAGATTATACATCAGAGGCTGGGGCGTCTGAGCTTACGTGCCGACGACTTCATGGGGGCGATGGAGTGGCTCCGGAGTTGGGCTCGAGCGGTTGCTGGCAGAAGCTGCACGCCGTCGGGCTTCGGCGCTGAAGGCCCTCTTGGCGAACGATGTCGTCCTGAGCGTGCCCCTTCCGTACTGCTTCTCGATTTTTATATCCTCTTCTCCACACTCCCTAGGGTGAGGACGCCCACGCCGGAGGGGAAGGAGGGGGGGCTAGGGCTTTCACTTGGGCGCACAAACATACCACCGCACTTATTGTCTCGCCACCCTCACGTGTTGAGTCCGAGGGAAAGAATGTTGTCTTCGAGGTAGCGCATAGCGTCGGCTGTGGTAAGGCGCGCTCTGGCCCGCTGACAGTTCCCGCGGGTCACCGGCCTCCATTCTCCATCCATCAACTGACACTTGCTCCTCAAGGTAAGGCGCGCTCTGGCCCGCTGACAGTTCCCTTGTCCTGGAATGTGCTCGCGAGGGCCGCCCCTGGAACCGCCACGCCAATTGGGGAGGATAAGCCCGTTTCCCCGAGGCGACGGCGGCGGGTCCCTTCGTTCTGGTCGTCACTCAAAGAGCATGGCTGGGTAATTGATGTACCTCGTAGCACACACAAGGTATGTACCTCGTAGCACACACAAGGAATGTCACAGCGTTAAGCCTCCCGTCTTGAAGAAGATCCAGCGTCGTCGTCGTCGTCGGCGGTGGCGGCGGTGGCGCTGTGAGCGAAAAAACAGGCGGCACACCTACCACCCAGGTCACGCGACCCTGTAACGTCATCACAACATGCCCACTGCATTGTGCACAAACTGGTCACTGTGGCAGGTGGCAGTTACACTAATGATCAGCCGCGAGAGGTTGCTCAGGAAGAGCAACCAGGAAGAGCAACCTAGGTCTCACAAGCCCCACCGGTGGCTGTGTTTGAAACAGCCACCTGCCGGAGCAGTGGCGAATTGCTTGACTGCTGCGCCACTGCTTCGGGAGTGCTATGACGACTGCCAGTGATCTATGAATGTAACCTGCCGACTGACCAAGTCCGCATAGATGGGCATTTACCTATTAACGCTTTCGCGTCATGCCCTTAAAGGGCAACCGCATGCGTTTTAGAAGTCGACGAGCTTTAAGGGTTCGAATGTGTGAAACTTGTGGGTAAAGCATGCGAAGTCCTTTTGGGCTGGCATTTGAAATGGGCACGTAATCGCCGGCTAAAACCGCGATCGCCTTCAAGCTTCTCGGCAGCGCACAGCGCCAAGTGGGGGGGGGGGGGGGGGGAAGCATGATGACGTCATCGAAGGTATCGGCACATTTCCAACGCATAAACGCCTTCTTTGAAAGAAAAAACCAACGCCACCAAAGGCAAAGCCCGCCGAGCGTTGTTTGGCAGCATCCAACGAGGAACGGCAGGCTGTGGCTGACGGTAGCCAGCAATTTAAAATCATACCTTCCGTGACGTCACACTGAGCTTCCCCGCGCTCCTTTGGTGGTTTGTGGAGAAGCGCAAAATTCAATCGTTCATTGCGTCACTATTTTGACTGCTAGTGCAGAAAAACTTGGCATGTTTTACCTACAGCCTGTATACATTTCAATCCTTGATTATCGCGGAATTCTCAAAAAGTGGTGCAGTTGCCCTTTAAGGCGTGTAGCTTGAGTGTCCCTTCCAGTTTTTGTTTATTTGTTTGCCAGTGAATAGGTAGAAAGAGCCGAACTGTAAACGAGCAAGAGATCCTTCATTGCTTAGTCCTTTTTGTTCCTTTCAATGTTGGAAATCTTATGAAGCACACGTTTTTGTGCTTTACAGCCTAACTGAAGCTCCGCTACACCTGTCTGCAATACTTGTAATTGAGCAAAATTTTGATTTATTATTTACTTTGCCAGAGGCACGAACAGAATACGAACACTCTTGTGCGCTCGCGCTCAGATATTCACGTACCCTGAAGCGTGCTCCAAACCATTCGCAGCCACTGAATATTGGCACTAAGCCTTAAGATTTCTGGCCGGTCTGAAACTTGAAAACTAAACTTTCTGGTGTTTCATGAGCACCAGAACCTGCAGCTGTGTTTAAAAAAATATGGTTTACAGGTCGCTGAGTTTCTTTCGCATGCTTGGAAAGACCGGTCTTGGTAAATCGTCGAGCCGAGTTGCGAGAAACCAGCGTCTCCGGTCGCCGACTTCAAAGCCTCGGCATCCGCGGCGTCTAGTTAAATATGCACGAGGTGTTCGGAAAGACGCAAATAAGACAGAAATGATATGCACGGAGAAGTTCCCTCAACAGCATGTGCGCGAATGCGTTAGACACAAGAATCTGTTTCCACAGCCATCTCCAGATGGTCGCCTTCAGAGGAAGCAGGTGGTGAATAGCGGTGGTTCTGTACCCAAGGGGCTAGTAGAGAAGGCAGCGAAGACATTGGACTGCCTCCGGCCACGGGATTGCCAACGGAAACTGACCGTTTTACGAGCTCGATTTTGCACATCGTTCGCAATCCGAGGAAGAAAAAAAAAAGGCCCTGTACCGTGGCAAAGAATAGCATTCAGTTTTGTTTTCTCACTTTCTACGAAGAGTGGACTGAAAAGAAAAGAAGAATGATATGTGCGGTGCGGTGACCCCCTCACGAAGCATGATCGCATAGTTTCCTGTGAAGTGTATTTGATAGTATAGCTTATATCACTTTAAAAAATTACTTTTACTGTCAAGCGAAGACAACCTTTGTCTGTCTTTTGAGACATTGGGGAGACCTCTAATTCTGTGTCAAGATTTCTTTGAAGTACAGGGCCGCCACCACAAGTTACGCTCTAAACAAAAAAGGAGTAGAAACAGAGTAAGCTGTCCTCTAGCGCCCTCCATTTGACTCCCTTTTTTACTCCCCTATAGGCGGACTCGTGCTTAGAGTGTACTGTCCAAGGATTACTTGAAGACCTGCGCATCTTGTCGCAGGTGATTTGCATATCTATACACCAAGCACATTAGAATTTTCAGTGTTTCGTTTCGCCTTATCAGTTTTCCTTCCCTCTAAATAGGCTGTTGTGAAAAGGCCGGCCAGACACTCGGGTCAGTTTCGAGTCTATGTCAGTTCCCACAATCCGCACCTGCTACCTATATATTACGACCAGCTAGGTCGTTAGTACACGAGACTTAGCCGTGACCCTACTTGTGACTCATAACGTGTTCAGAGTAACATTTAGCCCCAAACTTTTTCATACCGATAATGCGAATCGCGCTTCTGTTTGGGAGTCACGCCACATCTCTAGCCTCTACTTCAGCGTCCTTTGCAAAGCTCGCGACCTCCCCTCTTCCTCCGCCCAAGCCAACCTGCCAATAAAGAAAAGGAGGAGGGGCAAAAAAAATCATAACCTCCCGTGGATCCGCAATCGATGATGAGGGAGGAGAAACGCTCGCAACCCGCCATCAGCACCATGACAAAACAAGCACACGAGCCCAGCGGGCAGCGGACCAGATTGACGCATGGCCAGCAATGAGGGGCCGTATGGGCGCCCACAACGGCATTACATGCCCAATTCCCGAGCAACTGTATCGATCTCTCCAGCGGCCGCACAGAAGAGGGTGCCAGGAGGAATCACAGATGTATAAGGGAAATAAAAAGGGAGAAGTATAAGGATGGTTCTAGCGGAAAGGGGAGGGGGAGAGAGAGGAGGAAAAGAAAGCCAACATCGCCACCACCGCCGCCTTATCGTCTCCTCAGTGGCCCGAAGCCATTGGCAATACCAAACAGCAGCGAAGGCCCAGCTATTCTAATGCAATTACTCGCCGCTAGGCTCCGAATGAAAGGCATTGGGCGACGGAGACCCATCTGCCCCCCCCCCCCCCCCTCCCCTCCCCCAGCGCTGTCCGCATCGGCCGCTGCTGCGGCTGGTGAAGCTTAGCGGCCGAAGGCAGCGCGCCGCTGGCTTCGCCAGGTAATAGCGCAGCCAACCTTCATTATGGGTGCAGTGGCAAAAAAGCAGCTGTTGCCGCTCTCTGGCGGATGAAACCTGTTTCCGTCGTCTCATTCAGGTCTCCCGCGCAGCGCGGTAAAATATCGCGGTGGCGGTGGAGAGCGGGAGATTGCGCCGCGCCAGCCGCCACCGCATCGGGCGGCGGCTGTCACCTCGATGGGGCAGCCTGCACTCCTCCTTCTCCCTCCTCCTCCTTCACCTCCCGTCCTTCTCTATTCGGCTGCTGGGCTATATTTGCTGCACTTTCGTCTCATTTCTTGCCGGCGAGCGCGCTTCGGGATTAGGTTTATTTTTGTTACACTTCTACAATAACGTCTCCCTGTGCTGCTCTTGGGTGAAATCTTTCGGGAAGCTCCCGCCGAGTCTATTTTTTATATATTTATGTTATTGATTTCTAAGGTAAGCGTCACCGCCCGAAATTCTTTCTGACTCGCCCGGTAATTACTGCCGGCCTCAGCTGATCGATATCGAATGATCGATATGATGGATAGTGATCGATTTCGTCGATACTGCTGAAGCGCGTTGCAGTAACGCTGATTTCGCGGGATTTATAAAAGAAAGTATACAGCCTATCGCGACTGGGATCATCAACCGCTAAGAGGCAAGGCGGCCGGTGGTTTATATTTCGGGATGGTCTCAAAGTCAATCCAATCAGGGGGGGAAATGTATCGAGTAGAAATTCAACTCGTTCATTTAGTGGGACGTGAGGTTCACGACGCGAACCAAAGATTCGACTGTGAGAAGAAGAAACGAAGGTAGGATGATGAATTTGAAAGATCGCGTGCTTATTCGAACCTAAAGACAGCTCCTTGTTTCTGTTTTTCCTTTTCTTTTATTCAGGATTTACTACTTTTCATCGTCTTTACTCCAATTACCAGTTTACTATTTAAACCCGCACTCCCTTTACTTGCTTTAGATCTTCATAATTTTGTTTCGTTCATGGTCACTTCAACTCTTCACAGTCCTACATCGTTTACTTTTTTTATTTTTTGCTCCCTTTACTCTATTTTGCGGCGTTGCACACATCACTAGTTATTAACCTTTGTCAGACAGAAAACATTGTCATGAGAAAACCACACGACAGTGACAAGTTTAAAGGGGTGCAGAGAGAAAATTTCTAACGCAAACAAACGACATTATTTGTTTCATGCGCGTAAGGAGATGCCTTCTAGCAAGTTTCAGTCGTATGTTTCGAGTACACTCTAAGCAGAAAGGAGTAAAAAAGGTGTAATCCGTTCTCTAGCGCACTTGTTGTATTTGCCTCAATTATTGTGACGTCATAGTAACCACACGCCGATGTCATCGGGAATGTGGTAGCACAGGTTAGCCGGTCGACCGTGAAGCAAAGCGCGCTTCAGCGCTGGCGCCGACCAAGATTGAAACTGCCGGCAGAAAATCGTTTGTAATTAATTATTAACCCTGCGCAGCGTTGTTTTCAGCTCATTTTAATAATTACTAGGCGAGTAGGTCTCTTTCAACGCAAAAAATAACGCATACCCAAAAAGTTTGTGTCTGTATCGTTTTAAAAGCGTTTTTTTTTTTGTTGCCAGTAGCTTTCCGAAATAAGGCAATCGCGCACAAGGGACTCAGGACTGAATGAGCAGCAAAATATTGGCATAAATGCGTTGGCACGTCACGTGTAGCTAATGGAGCTTCGGAATGCTGACGCCAATATAGAGGGCAACGACATCTGGTTGCTACCACGATACATGAATTCCTAATATTTGTGCCAGTGGGGCTTTGCTACCTAAAGCTCTTACAATAAAGAAACTAAACTTGAAACAACGACTAGCGTATCACTTATATATTTGTTTTCCCGACTCTGTCATCTGAATAAATTTCGATTCGATGGTGAAAAAAAAAAAAACAGCCGCTGTTGAGAACGCGCCGACGTATCTAATGGCGGCCTGTCCAATAAGTCGTCGATCCGCATTCTTGACAGCCGAACAATCGATTATACCGCGAACAGATCAATCCGACAAGAGAATGCATCAATCACGAGCGATCCGAGACCCGAAGGAAAGAGGATATCTTCATCCACTCCTTACGGGCCTCCGGCAACAGGACGTATGGCGCCACCAGTACTGTCACTCAGCCCGCGAAGGAAGGCGCCCAGTATCGACAAACTATTACGCTGGTGTTCATCCTCTGAATATTCATAGCTTTCTCGTACGAGCGCGTCGCGCTCCACAGCGCCCCCGCTGTATAAGAAGCAGACCCCCTCCTCCCCTACTCGCCGTCGAGCGACAAGGCAGAAACGCGATCACCCAAACCCGTGGCCAATGATTGATAGAGAAAATGCAGCAAAATTCCGGACGGGACGCCATCCCACACCGTGCTTCTTGATATTTCTCGCTATTTTTTTCCTGCGTTATTTTCACTGCCCTCTCGTTCTGACAATACCTTCCGGCACACCCTCCCCCCCCTTCTCCGCTCAACCTCCCCCTCGCCATCAGCGGAGCGGTGAGCTGCCGAACGGGGCGGAACGAACAACCTGATACCGCGGTGTCCGTACAACACGCTGTCAACCGGCGGCGGCAGCACTGGGGGAGCGGCGGGAACACAAGCCGAAACCCTCCTGCACCCTCCCTCCACCTCATCCGGGTGTCCATTACGCTTTCCTCAGCGCCATGCAATAGCGACAACGTCGATAGCTTCCTCACTCTTTTTTTTGCCTCCTTGCATGAATTTGTTTGCTTATGCTTGCAAAGAGAATTGTTACCTTCGATAGGGAGGGAAAAGGAGAGAAAAGAAAATTAGCTACCCGGGAAATTCACAGAGGGGTAAAAGCAGCTGACCGCAGGAACGACGTCCCAGCCTCTCCTGGCGGCAGTTTGACTTCCCGGCAGCGCACCGGGAGCCTCCAGCTGTCATGGTGGCCGACGGTGCTCCTGGGACAGGAGGGTGTTGCCAACGAAGGCCAAGGGTAGTAGAGGGTGCAGGGGAGGAGGAGGAAGAGGAGGGGGTGGGTCCAGGGGCGGGGAACTGCTTACGCCTCGGGAATCGCGTGCGTACAGCTCGTGTAGTACCGCGCGGGCTGCGGCGGCCTGATGGATTAGATCGGAAGTTTTGGCGGGAGAACATTAGAAGCCGCGCTGCGCGCTGTCGCAATCCGATCGAACGACGACGCTGCAGATGTCTCCCCACCCCCCGGAAGAGCCCGACGAGCCGTCCT
This sequence comes from Amblyomma americanum, assembly GCF_052857255.1. Taxonomy (NCBI): domain Eukaryota; kingdom Metazoa; phylum Arthropoda; class Arachnida; order Ixodida; family Ixodidae; genus Amblyomma; species Amblyomma americanum. The sequence goes on along the minus strand of NC_135502.1, from coordinate 72,912,250 downwards.
CGTCGTCGTCATTGCTAGGCGCGTTCCTTATAGCTCTCCCGCGGTAGCGCTCTGCTACCGACCGGGAACTCGAAGAATGCTAGACGACCGATACAGTGTGTAAAGGAGTGCGAATCTCAGCGGGGTTAGTCTTGCGGACGTGTTTGCGAGATAGCTTCGTTAGTGAAACGAGCCTGATATTGTTTAGAACCTGGTGACTGTGGCCGGTGGTGATGGTGGGAGATATTTATTACGTTTACCAGTGCCCCTATAGTCTGGGGCTGTACTGTGATCGGTGCTAGAAAACGCACCGGCACCTCATGAACACAAGATGTGAGGGTAGTCGACAAAGTACAGCGAAATGGCTGTGACCTGCAAGCGAGGCCGCAAGCAACGCCATGCTAAGGCTGGGCAACCCAGAAAGAACGTTGCAGCGAAAAAGAATCTCTGCTTCTGAGGGAAATGCTTTGTACGAAGTACTTCGGCTTGAGAAGCAGCCTCGTCATGGTGTGGTTGGATACACAACCATTAGATTCTTTTGTCTGCTCTGGGGTCAGGTTGAGCCAGCTTGTGTTTTCAGGGTGCTTACATATATGTGTGGTTATACCCAATGAGAACAAGAACTCATCCGCATATTAGTGGAAGTAGATACGTTGCACGCCATCCGTCTGGTCTTTCTTTTCTTTTCTTAATCCCGACAACAAAAGCTCAGAAAGTGTGCCTTGGGTGAAGGGGAGTAATGAGACACAAGTTCTTCTTCCACGTAATCGAGGTCATTGATCTGCGAAAGCTACTGTCTATAGCTGTCACAATTGTGATGGGAGCACTAAATGGTTGTTATTGGCCAGCCCTCTTGCACCATTCAACTGCTCCTCGTTGTTACAAAAAACGAGAACCTTCAGTGGCCTCACTTTCGCGCTCTTCTACCACAGCCCTTCTTATTTTCTATGGCGGCACTGCTCAATAATAAAAAAATATATACGAGGACACATAAACACCGCTTTGAGAGTATGACGCGATAGATTTAATTGGTTAGTGCTCACATGTGCGGAACTGGTCGTTCTCGACCTTGCATTCATAGATGGCTGGGAAACCTCATACCACTCCCGGCGCAGTGGTATAGCGGTTAAGCGATGACCCTGCCATGGCAGGTAATGCCATCAGTGAGGTTTGTGCGACCCAGGTTGCTGCTACTGGACAACTTAACGCGATAAATCATTAATTTAACTGCTACCTGCCACGGTGCGCAGTTTGCTCACAATCCGGTGGTCAGGTTGGGATGACGCCACAAGGGTACATGACCTATAGGTGGTCCACGAGCCTGCTAAGTTGTTTCTCTGGAGATTTTTCGTGGATTTTTCGCTTACGGGAAACAGTCTACGCCAATTAGGCCAACGACGATGACGCCTGATTTTCAGCAACACGAGGTGCTTAACGCTATCGCGTTAAAAATTTTCTATCTTTACCAAATCCTTCACGCCGAAAGCCCCAGGTGACGATGAAATGTTTATAAATTTTGTGCCTGCGCTCGACATACATTCCGCCATTTATTCGAACATATTTTATGCAGCCGAAATAAAATTCCGGCGAAAAACTCTATGCACTCTTCGGCCTCAACGGTGGGACAAACTGAGAGCGGTTACCTCTGCCCGTACTCCCCCCCCCCCCCCCCCCCCGAGCCTGACACGTGACGTAGTCTTATAAATGCATTTTTATTAATCAAACAGGTGAGCACAGCAGCGCTCAACACTGGCTGCTTCCAGTTCATTAAAGAGCCGTCTTTCTTTCTACGTTTCTGGTTCAAAAAGTCATGCGACCTGGAGATGCTACGTCACAGAGTTTTCTCTCAAAGATAAGCTAGTGTACAAATAGGACGCCGGAAAACCTCTCCGACACATCTCTTGCTGCAAAAGTTTCCCGTCGTCGTTCGTCTAGGTTAAGTGCGGAAACCTGTTGCGATTACGCTAACCTCACCCTACCATCGTCGTGCGAAGCGTGACGAAACAAAGGCGATCCTCCACTACAGCAATTAAGGGCCATGCGTCACCCACGCTGCCCACGGGTTACGCGGACCCTGTAATACAAAAAGACCAGGAAAAAATAAGCACCAGGACGCCTCAAAAGTGTTCATAGGAGCTTACAGAACGCATTTAGCGAAGAAACTGGCGACACACACGCGCACAAAAACAAAAGAGAGCTCCAAGATAACGACCTGTTCTAAAGCAGCCATTCATCATCCTCAATCGGCTTTCGATCCTTTAAAAGAGGTCACCGAGGGTGCTTCACAAATACTAGAAGGAAAATTCAAAAGCGAGAGAAAGAAGGTAGGGAAAGAGAGAGAGAAAAGAAAGTAGGGACAAGTTGAGAAGGATGGGGACGAAGCGGAACGGAAGCGTTTAGCCGTGAAGCGCTTGTACAGAGGCGCACGCGCGATACTTCGGACCCCGCATCAGCGGCGCGGAGCGGTCCCCTTTCCGCGCGCCCCAAAGCCGCCTTTTGTCTCTCCAGCCTTGCGCGCATGAGAGACGCGCCAAAGTGCGCGCCTCGGACAATATTATCGCTACCAGACTTCGCGGTCAGGTCACCGTTCGCACCGCCGATGCTGCACCATCACCTCCGGCTCTGGCGCCTGCACCACCCACGTATAGCGCGAGCACCCCGTGCGAGCCTACCTCGGCGGGCCGGACGAGTTGGCGCTGGTGTTGGTAAGCAGATTAGGGGCGCCTGCGTGCGTGCAACGGCCCGGGGAAAGGAAGCGTGTAGCTAATTGTTGATAAAGGAGTCGCTAATGGCTCGCCGGAGATAAGTGGTAATTAATTAAAGGTACAGCACGCGCTGTCCGCATCGCGGTGTCCGCGACCGGTGTGGTGGCTCCGCAGTGCCCGCGCCGGCTGGACTAGGCCGGCTGCGTGGCCAAGCCGACTGCTTGAAGACCGTGCTAATCGCCCGACAGAGCGAGCCTCAGATGCGCGCGCGCCCGGTTGCATCGCTGTATACAGTTTCGCTCTGCTCGCCTTGCAAAGCATTTATGAGCGGTGGGCCCGCTCTGTTTCTAAAGAGGACTCGCGACGCAGCGATGTGCGCTGCACTAACTCGCGCCTGTAAGGAGATGAGGTGTTCAGTTTAATTTTATGAATGCATCAACTTCATATCTCTAAAATTTTTCATTTTTTTGTTGTTCTAGTTTTATCTCAAGGAGTCAACAAAATTTGAGATCCGTATTTCTAAAGGTTCTGTACAGGCGGCCGCATTAGGTCAATTGGATTTTGTTCCGTTCACGGCAAAGGTGGGACAGTAGTTTGCACGCGATCGTTTCCTGCTAAGGCGTGAGCACTTGCTTATGAATTTGCGCTTATGTTTTAAGGCGACTACAGTTGCCAGTAACGACTTTGCTTTCGACGGTCCGTGAATTATATAACTGTACGATACGAAAACAACGAATAATAAAAAATACTTTACTCGTACTGCAGCTTCCTCTTCGTGACGTTCTATTTAATCGACTTAAATTTTAACTTCAAAAATGCTCCGGGAAAATCAGGAGCACAGCAAAAACAATTTTCCTACCACGTTCACTTCTGCTTAGCTCTGAACTATGCTTGCCGCAAACACAACTTGCCCGAATAACTACAAATAAACAACGGAAAAATGGAGTTCCGCTACTCCGTTACAATTTGATGCGCGCTGAAAGGGGTAGCCTGATTGCTCAAGGTGCTTGTTTCAACGCTATCCGCATAATACGAGCGCGAATTTTTCTGCTACCCGCAGGCGCAGTTAACTAATGTTATTGTCTTTTCTTGAACGTAAAAAGCTCCAGCTCATTTCTTTCTTTACTACTTTAATCACAAAATAGCCTTCTACTACTGCAAAAGTTCGTCTGAGACTAACTCGATCGTTCGCACTTTGTGACATACAGATCATTAGCTTTTACAGCGATAGCTGTTAGGCGCCCGTCCATAGCTTTCACGCTGTAATCGTCCGCCGTCGTCGGCGTAACCGGTCAACCAGGGTCGGAAAAGCCTAAGGGTGCCTCTGTTTGGAACAGCCGCCTGCAAGTGCAGGGGTCCATCACGTGACCACTACACCAGTGGTCATGTGACTAAACGCCTAAACTAAACTAAACTAAATGCCAAAACAGCTATCGCTGAACCTCGCGTTACGCAGCCGTAACCATCCAGTGAGTTTTTTTCTCAACGGTTGGAACGTAAGGGTAGGGTTGCTAGATTGAACTGGACATTTTGGTTTACGCTCGGACTGAGTTCAACGTCCGTACAAGAAACATCATTGCACTCGATGTATATATTGTCCGCTGGAACTAAACCCCGGGGACATCCTTTTAAACGACATATAACTTGACGCTTCGGTAAGCTAACCTGTTGTAACTGACCATGGCTTTTATCGCCACTAAAACGAACGCAGCAGACAGCCCATGACACAGTCGAACGCGCCGACCCAGACTTGCGCGCCGATGCCACGGCTGCGTGCTGTTTGTTGCCGCCGGCCGAGTCAAGGGAACCCCGCTGCTTGTTGGGGCCCCCAGCAGCGTCGGCGCGCTGCAACAGCGTCGCTGTCGACGCATTTGAATGCGCGGGCTGCTGGGGTCGTAAACGTCTGCCACGGGTCGCGGCGGCGGGGGGTCGGCAAGAGACCGCTCAACTCCCGCGCGAAACAGCCAGGAGACCTCGAAAGCCGCACGAACTGTCGAGCACGTTTAGGCACGCACACACGCACTCATGCACGCGCCCGCACCACTCTCGAGACATTGTTGTGCGCCAGCTTTAATTGGGGTCAGGATAAAATACAGCCCCGCTGGAAAGGAAGGGGGGGAGGGAGGGAGGTGGCTTTGCACCAGGCCAGTCTTAAACGAGGAGAGCCTGCCCGCGGTCTGTTTGCGATTGCCGGTGATAAGAGAGGTTTCTTGATGCCGCAACGAGGTTGGCGTTATTATTGTCTCTTACGTCGGGAGAAGGGCGTAATTATGAAGATACCCGAAGAGCTTTACGGCAGTCAAGTTTCCAGCCTACGATGTGTGTTTGTGCCCGGACTTAATGTGAAGAGTTCAGAATATGATTACGCGGTTTGTTGTTCAACTTGGGGGATGAACACGTCGTTGAGTACTCTTTCACATGCCGAAAACTGGGCTCTACTTGATGTCTGAGATCGCTATTCATCTGTGGGTTGCGGTGGTGGTGGTGATGTTTGTATTTTAATGATAACAAAACAGAAGACGTTTGCCGGCGCGGGAGCTGCCCCTAGTTTCTCGGACACCTGATCTGCAGCCGGCAGAAATAAAATAGACAGTAAAGGTAACGTAGATAGGACATAATAAAAAGATCGGTGACAAGCAGCAGTTTCATCCTATAGCTTGACTGGAAACTCGCAGCTATTACCAGCACCTTACTATGCCCCGCAAGAAAAAATTAGCGGCGGGTAACCATTTGGCCGTTCGGTTCACACCTAATTCAGGAACGTAGTCCAAGGCTGCATATATAAACTCTAAGGCGTACTCGACGCATATCTTATGTCCTTACGCATGAAGTCATCGTGCTATAGGTGCAAAAACAGCAATCAAAATGTGCTGAGCATGAGATGAGTAAATGGATGCTCCAAGTAATTACGTCAGAGGACGACACTACAATAATTCTAACTGCAAGAAAGACACATTTAAGGGTAACGGAGTGGATACCGAGAGAAGGCAAGCGTAGCAAGAGGCGGCAGAAGGTTAGGTGGGCGGATGAGATTAAGAAGTTTGCGGGCACAGGGTGGGCGCAGCTGGCAAAGTACAGGGTTAATTGGAGAGACATGGAAGAGGTCTTTTCCCTGCAGTGGGTGTAGTCAGGCTGATGATGATGACGATGATGATAATGATCGAGGAAAGAAGCGTGGTGGATACATGTGTAATTGGCAGTACGCTCAGAGGCATATATAAAGCAGAATGGAGCCCAAAGAGATAGGCCTCCGTCCTCACCACTGCTGTATCGCGAATAAGCATGCAGTCATGGAACATACGGACACTGTACTGGTTTTTCGCGAGAAAATTAAGAACTCACCTTTTGCTTATGCTCTGTTTTCAGTGGACATCTCAATCGCGCTGTAAGGGAAAGGCCCTAGGAATATGAGGGGAAAAGAAGAAAGGAAAAAAGAGGTGCCATAGTGGAGGGCTCCGGAATAATTTTAACCACCCGGGGATATTTGATGTACACTGATCCCGTACAGCACCCGGACACCTTTTTGCGTTTCGCCTCCATCGAAACGCGACCGCCGCGGTCGGGTTCGAATCCGGGTACTCCGTCTCAGTAGCCGAGCGCTCTAATCACTGAACCACCGCGGCGGGCAGTTTTTTGTCTCCTCAGTGTCTAATGTTATAGAGAGCGATAGTGATTTAGAGAAGAAAAAGCAGCGGTGGCTAACAAGCAGAACAAGTGGGAGGGAGGGGGGGGGGGGAAACGGTGATATTTAAAATGGAAGAACAAACAACGCGTTAAAGATGCATCACTACATGTAAGCACATGCGCGTGGCAAACTAATAACCTACCGTGCAGCCATGCTCATAACCACTGCCTTCATTAAGCTAAACACGGATTGGCAAGCTTTCGAGATGACGCACGCAGTGTTTACCACCTATACGATTTCCATCTCCGTCAGCGAGTGAGGATCAGGAGGATCAAGTACAGAGCATAGTGATTTCATATCATGAGCACTTTTAAATGGTGTCTTCAATATTTCGAGCTCACTTCAGACCATTCTAGTATTCATAGCGGCTAAGTCCCACTGCCGTAGAATCGGCTGTCAAAAGGTACGCGCCCGTAACGATACTCACTGTACGCAACCTTACAACACCACTGGAGCAAACCTACGCAAGCGGTGACGGTTGTTGAGAGAAGCATAACCAGCAATAAAGGCGCAAGTGCAGCGGGAACGATGCACCTTCTCGGTGAAGCAAGTTTGCAGGCGGAAATTAAGCGTACAAGAATAGCAGCATGCAGCAAAAAGATGCGCGGCCTAGCAGCTGTATCGACGAAGACGAGACGGCTGGCGACGGGGCAGCTGCAATGTCATGTTCCGGGCGGCGCTAGGCCTATCAGTTGACCCGGCAGCTGGCTCTGATCGAGCCACCGGTTCCCCCGCTGAAAATCAGGCCTCGCCTCCAAAGTGCGCTCCTTCGACAGCCGCCTTCCCCGATGAGTCACGGCTATACACAACCACACGCTCCGCGTTGCGAGCGGAATGCTAACGAGACGCACTGCGTGGCGCCAGTGTCGATTGAGAGTCTGCGGGCCATATCTCAAAGGAGATCCCAAGGGAACAGCATGAAGCTCCTGGCTTCGCGCCTCACGTTGCTTATGGTGATACAGCGCGGCCGCTTTAAGACGATGCGACCCGCTAAGTGGAAAACCATTTAGCGCCATCCCGTTATCGAGAGCACGGCGCCGGGATGAGGAAAGTGCCAAGGAGGGTAAGTTGCCAGAGGCCTGGCCGTCTAACTGTCTGTAAGGCGACGATGTATGCGTCTGACGGTCCGAGGCTACAGGTTTAGCCGAGGGTAATCATCTTCGCTATGTCACCCGCGTCTACTTGTTTCCTTTGACGGTTTTGCAGGAAAATCATTTGGAACGAGCAACCTAACAGAACTCACTGCTCAATTATTTCCTTCGTGTTCGATCAGAAAGTTCACTATGCAAAGGCAAATCTCCTCAAGAAAGGGACTAACTAGCATTCAAACAACCTACGCATATTTCTTTTTTCGTTCCTAGTTTTACTCAATACTAAACAGCAGAGCACTCTTTGTGCCGCTTAATTCTTTATGGTTTCGTGATTATAGAAGCACAAGAAGACGAGGAACGACTTTTCAGCGCACCGAAGAAACATAAACCTTCCACTCCTGCCAAGAAAATCTGTCTCGACAAAACCGCCTCTGTGTCAAAGGGTAAACTGATGGTCTCAGCGGCTTCTCGACGTCAGTAGTCCAGAAGGCGTGTGCATGGTTAATGGTCTCGGTCCGCGAGCGTGCGAGGGAGGGCTCCGTGAATAGAAGAGCCCGACACTGTTTCGCGCCGAGGAAGTATCGAAGCAAGAGAAGGAAGCGAGACAGGAGGCGGAGGAGGCCAAAGGGCATCACTTTGTCCGCCGCGCGCTTCCTCGACTCAACGAGTGCTTCCGACTGCGCCTTCCGGGTTCCCTCGCGGACGTGCTTGGGCAGCCTCACTGCGCCCGTGATCTCTTCGTTTCTCTCTCTCCATCTCTCCCCCAGGTCGCCAGGGTCACGCCGGGTCACGGGCGGCAGCCCCGTCGGCTGGCCGAAAGTCAAGGCTGCCTTGCTCTGCGGATGCCCCGTTTAACCCACTGACTGGTTCCCAGCGCGCACCTTTGAACGTGCCTGCCGATAGAGCGCACTGTTGGCGCTCGTGCGCGGCAAATAACGGCCTCAGTTTCCGGTTCTCGTTGCGCTGCGGCAAGAATGAGAGAAAAAAAAAATGACTGCGTGAAAACCAAAATTTCTATCTGTCCATAGCCCCGTTCAGTGGTTAGGGCGCTCGACTACTGATCCGGAGTTCCCGGGTTCGAACCCGACCGTGGCGGCTGCGTTTTTATGGAGGAAAAACGGTAAGGCGCCCGTGTGCTGTGCGATGTCAGTGCACGTTAAGGATAATAATAATAATAATAATAATAATAATAATAATAATAATAATAATAATAATAATAATAATAATAATAATAATAATAATTGGTTTTTGGTGGAAAGGAAATGGCGCAGTATCTGTCTCATATATCGTTGGACACCTGAACCGCGCCGTAAGGGAAGGGATAAAGGAGGGAGTGCCAGGTGGTCGAAATTATTCCGGAGCCCTCCACTATACGGCACCTCTTTCTTCCTTTCTTCTTTCACTCCCTCCTTTATCCCCACCCTTACGGCGCGGTTCAGGTGTCCAACGATATATGAGACATATACTGCGCCATTTCCTTTCCCCGAAAAACCAATTATTATTATTATTATTATTATTATTATTATTATTATTATTATTATTATTATTATTATTATTATTATTATTATTATTATTATTATTATTATTATCATCTGTCCATACGATAAGTACGAGTACGTCTATGGTGCTAGCCCGGCAACGGCGTGAAATTTGGTTACCTGACGCAGATTTGAAAAAAAAAATGTGCGACAACAACGTGTAGACATAAGGGACACAAGAATATGCGAGGCTCTCTGTCCTCATCACGATCTCGTGTTAGCCCGAAATAATAATAATAATAATAATAATTGGTTTTGGGGGAAAGGAAATGGCGCAGTATCTGTCTCATATATCTTTGGACACCTGAACCGCGCCGTAAGGGAAGGGATAAAGGAGGGAGTGAAAGAAGAAAGGAAGAATAGGTGCCGTAGTGGAGGGCTCCGGAATAATTTCGACCACCTGGGGATCTTTAACGTGCACTGACATCGCACAGCACACGGGCTGGTCATCCAGGGTGCCGCTGACAAGCGTTCACATTCACACACATTACATGGTTTAACTGTGCATGTCCATGTAATGTGTGTGAATGTAGGAATACCGCCACACTAGGGACATTTATCTGCGTCTAATGTTGGGTGAATGTGCTGTAGATGGTGGGGATTGTGGAAAGTGAGTTTTTGGATTCGGCTCAGGTGCTAGGAGTCCGCCGGGGAAAGTTGCTTATGTGGCGGGGGGCAGAGACACCTATTTAGGTGGAGGGTCCCTAGGCGGGTTGAAAAATGGGTTGAGAGGGAAGAGGTTACTGTCAGCTACATTAGCATATGATACGAACCTTGCTGTACTAACAATAATTTTTGATTTTAAAGAAAGAAAAAAGGAAAAAAGAAAGTAAGAAAGAAAGGAAGAAAGAAGGAAAGAAAGAAAGAAAGAAGGAAGGAAGGAAGGAATGAAGGAAGAAAGCAAGGAAGGAAGGAAGGAAAGAAAGAAAGAAGGAAGGAAAGAAAGAAAGAAAGAAGGAAAGAAAGAAAGAAAGAAAGAAAGAAAGAAAGAAAGAAAGAAAGAAAGAAAGAAAGAAAGAAAGAAAGAAAGAAAGAAAGAAAGAAAGAAAGAAAGAAAGAAAGAAAGAAAGAAAGAAAGAAAGAAAGAAAGAGAAAATCACAAACGAAAGACCTATAGCAACGTCAAGGGCCCGCTGACACCGTGTCGTCCCGACCGCAGGAAGAAGTGCGCGGCCATCTGCCTTTTCATTCCAGTAAGTACGGACACATCCCGCTTTACCATTACGCCCGAATTCTGCGGTGGTGCGGGGAAGAACGATGCGTGAAGGGGAAACGCTGGAAGGGCTTGACGATAAACGACTTTAGGCGGTGAAATGAACGAGCCTTCTGCTATGTAGTTTCTCTGGTAAAGGTTTCGAGTGTTCAATCAATAAGTAGGCACTGATTAAAGAGCAGTAAGCGCAGTAAGCTCATTTAGCCAGGAATTAGTTTGACATCATATTCATCATCATAATTAGCTGGTTTAAGTGCAATGCAAAAGAACAGTTCCGCTCAACCGCATCCAATATCCGTGAATGTCAGGCGTCATTCATGGATGTGTCCGTGAATGCCCTGGCGCCCGCTGCGAAAAGTAAAACTTACCAAAATTCATTATCCTGCCTGATCCAGCCTGAAGAACTTGTCTGCTTCCCTTGTCCAACCTGTCACTTGATGTGACCGTGGATTGCCTGGTGTGCAGTCTGATGGCGCGCTTACTGGTAATAGTTTCTCGGGAAACGTCCCTGGGAGGACTATAAATTAGAAATCCTGGCTCCTATTGTGAGGCTCTTTTGCTCATTTTGCCACGTGTCGTCATCAGTGCATTCTTTTAAAATAAGGCGAAACATTTGTTGTTGTTTTTGAAAAGCTGCTTTTCCGGAAGTTGGGGGCTCAGCTTGAAGCTACCGTGGCTGTGTACTCAATAAACAATAATCTAGCACTGAGTTGTCAATGCCCAGCAGGCCATGTCGAGTTTAACTCAAAAGCGATAAGTCCAAAAAGTCCCTTTTTAATTCCCCATGAGGATATCAAGGACTGGATCACACAAACGTTCTCAGTATCTGCGAGCGTTTACGAAGAAACGTTAGCTCATAGCATTAACTTTTGCGCGTTAAGAAACCCTAGTGTCTTCAGTATGCCCTTGATTGCAAAATCTTAGCGCAGCGCTCGGCATTAAAGCGTTCACAGAGGACCAATGATAATTTAGCTCAGACGAAATTCACAGAGCTGCTTATAAGCGATGCCTAGCACGAAAGGCGATAGATCGGCGTTTGGACCCTGTAGGAAGGGTATCGGTGAAATTCAGAGAGCTAAAAGTTTCTTTGTAACATATAACTTCAGAAGAAGCACTTCAATTTTCATTCGCTTGCGTTTGGTGATAGGGAAAAAACTGGCATAAAAGTACTGACGATAGGTGCGATGGGCGCATAAAAGAAAGGCAGAAGAAAGCCCAAGGCGACCCAGTATAGATTAAAAAATCACATAAGCACAAGGAATTTCAGGGCTTAAGGGCATCTTAAAGGTAACAAGACAAATGTAAAAGAAAGACTAGATGAAAAGCGCAGTTAAACACTTTCTACAGAAGAATAAAGACAACACAACAGAAACTTCATAATGGAGGTTAGCCTCCAGACTTAGCTAAGTCTGGTGTTAGAGTGAACAAGTGAGAGAAAAACCTCAGGGTGCTTGGCAACGTTTCGACAAGTGGACTTGTCTTCGCGCCCTGACGAAGACAAGTCCACTTGTCGAAACGTTGGCAATCACCGTGAGGTTTTCCCTCTCTTGCGCACTTTGAGATTCTCAAGTCTCTCTACCATGGACTCTGGTGCTAGTGTGCTCCCGGTTAAAATAAACAGAGAAAAATATATAAGTCAGCCGAAGAAGCCGCTCAGCAGGAGAAGCAAAAGATGCTGCTGCCAACGCAGTCATCCTTTCCTGGCAAGTGGCAAACTTCTCGCGACCGCTGCGACAGCAAATTCATTAAATTTGTACATCCGTCCCAGCATTGCCATAATTTCAATAGACACTCTATAGACTGCCTGCATACTCTTTACACCGCGGACTGTCAAAATAAATTGTTGCAAGGCAACCGACGCAAACGCCAGCTTTATCTATAGGAAAACGTGCAGGTTATCAACTTCATTATCATCATCCTCAACGTAACTACGTCCGCAGCAGGACAAATGTCGCTCCCATCGCCCTCCAGTTAAACCTGACGTGCGCCGCCAGAGGACACCTTATCGCAGGGCGAAATATAACCGGCGATTTCACGTCGCTTCTTCAACCGCACTAGATGGAGCTGCTGGGCTAACTTGGTGCTACTGAATCTTCCACCGAACCCCAGCCTCGTGCACAATGGGGTCTTGCACGGTGGTCCGTGATAGTGTTACCAGAGACCATTTGGGAGTCCACACCAGCTTGCAAAAACTGAAGCCTCCAGCCTCACAATTATGTGAGAAAATATATCCCCTCGCAAATATATCCTATCTCAAGCGCGTACTATAGTGGAAACACAAAAGAAAGGAAGAAAATATGGCGCTTCACGTGATGTCGTTGCAATTGAAGCAGTTTCGCTCTTGAATCAGCTCTCTGAGGGACCGGTGGCACCATGTTGACATTGATTGCAAATTGTTTTGGGGACTGGGATAGTGATGCAAAACTATCGAAAAATTTACTATCGATAGTATCGATAGTTTTTTTAAAGCTATCGATAGTATAAAAAAACTATCGACAGTGCTACTATCAATAGTAATATCGATAGTGTAAAAAGAACTATCGATAGTGCTACTATCGATAGACTATCGATAGTACTATCGCTAGTGAGACTATTGATAGTGAGACTGTCGACAGTCAGACTACCGATAGTTAGACTGTCGATAGTAAGGCAGAAGAAGAAACCCAGAGAATACAGGTTGAGGCCGATGAGCGCATCGCCCTGCAAAATTCTCAGTCGAGGTCGGCGAATGGTAGACAGAGCACCGCTGGTGAAGATGCCGATGGGTACATGCGATGAGGCTTAGACCCGGTCACTCAGTGCGCTGAAATTCTAAAGGGTCTAAACCTGCCCGATGATGTGGACGTACCGTTATGGTTCACCGAGGTAGAAAGCATGTTCGTTTCGTGAATGTGCCAGACGACAGTCGCGTGCACCTCGTCATGCCAGCGCTGACCGAACGGGTGAGGTACCTCCTGCAGGGACTAGGAGCCGAGGAACGCAATAGCTATGACGCGGTGAAGGCCGCTGTACTGAACGAGCTGAACCTGACCCCGGCACAGTACCTGGAGCGCTTTGAGAAGGCGCTCAGGGGAAAGACGAGACATGCATTCGCCTCCCGCACGCGCACATATACTTTGACTATTACCTCCCGCCCAGAAAGGCGGAAACAAAAGGAGAAATTCTTTCTGTAGTAGTAGCAGACGGCATGAAATCTGGCCTCAGCGCCGAAGGACTAGAGTACATCCGGCTGCGTGAGGGTAAGAAGGGCTTCACACCTAAGGAGCTCGCCGGCGAGCTCGACACATTTGAAGATGCGAAAGGTAGAGGTGCTGCTGTGCGACAACCGGTGACAGCACTCGAACGCACGAAGGAGCACGATGTGAACAACCAGGGAAAACGGAGCGGCTGCTTCGAATGGCCCGGAGTGAGTCACATCGCTAGTGAGTGTCCGCTCTCCGTGCAGACCGGCAACAGCAAGAAGGGCAGCGCCACCGGAAGGAGTGCGCGAAGTCACAGGGTGGCGATAGCAACCGAGGAAAGGAGCGAACCCTCCGAGACAGTTCGAAGTGATTATACAATGATCGCTGATATAAAAGCGCCGAGAACGAGCGTTAATTTGCGTCAGCTTTGGTAGCTGAGTGTGCAGCCCCTGTTGTTTCTGTGTATAGTTGTTTGTGTAGAGTTTTTCAAGTGTTATAAAAGTCCAGTTTCTTCGATCGTCTGTCTGTCATCGGTCGCCTGTAGTCTGGCTGTCGGCTACACGTCCAATTCCAAACAAGCGAGCACCTCGATGGAAGTGAGGTGCGCAAAAGGAAAAAAACCTTGTAACATACTAAGAATTTAGTTCAACATGGTGTCATTCATTCAGATTGATTTTTGGGAAAATATTTAACAAAAACGTGATAGAAACCCCGTAAAAGGAAATTGGATTTACCCATTAGTCGTGGCATTAAAGACTAAGGGCATCGGGGTGAATTTTTGGCTCGCTTCGTGCAAAGTTGGAGCCTGCGGCATGTGAATGGCACGGAAACTGTTCTTTACAAGTACCTATATATACATGGCTTGATGCATAACGGAAATATACTGTTGCACGTTTTTGAGCTGTGCGATATTTGTTTATTGAACTGTCGCACCCTCACTGCAGCATACTTGTCTAGAAGATGCGCGGTGATATCTACCTTGTGGAAATGTATGGCGATGCTTATCAAGCATTTCGTCGGCGGTGATGCTGTAAGCGCAGCAGCGGTTTATTGCTCAAACCTCGGAAGTATTTCCAATAGAACAACAGACACGAGGGACATCTTGATACAATAGCTAGATAAAAAAAAACTTGATTACAAGCAAAAAATCACAGACCACAGGAAGCAGTTCTACATAAACATATTTATTTATGTATCACAACGTGACGAAGGCACTCGATGGCATGACTAAGAATGCAACAAGACGACGCAAGAAGAAGAGCGAACGTTAATTGTTGTGGCTCATGATAGCATGGCACATGCACTGTGCAAGCCTACTGTATTTTTCTTCTACACGCCGAGCTGTGTACAATTTAACCAATTTTAAAGATAGCTGTCGGGGTTGTGACAGCTTGCCAGAGTTAAATAAAATGACTACCACTTTAAATTGAGAAGCAAAAGCGGGACAATTCACTTTAAAAGGTAACTGGGAGAGTTCGAATGTATTATCGATAGTGCCATCGATATTACTATCGATACGACTATCGATACCACAATCGATAGTTTTTTTTTACCGTTGATAGTTTGATAGTGACACAACTCTCGATTGTATCGATAGTACTATGATAGTCTTTCATCACTAGAATGGGACCAAGATTAATATATGAACTGGCTATGCCGATGTTGAATTATATGCATGTATTGCGTGATGCGTGTGGATTAATTATGTTTTCTCTATACGCTGAGCAAATGTGGTCGTCTTATACTATTTTTTTTATCTTTTCCTTTGCTGACTTAATAGCGTTATGCCGTTGTGTGAAGAGGAAGTCGGTATCTCTCAAGCTGTTCACAGAGCATTTCCCCTGGCTTCCCTTGCAACAACTTGTACCAAATAAACCTTCCAACCTGCAGATCTCTTGCAACAAAAATGAAGAACGGGATACGACAACCCTCACACCTATCGGTGACTTCGCGCAGAAAGGGGTATTGACCCATCCCGGTTACAGAGCGGCTTTGGTGTTTGGCTGCTGATACCAAGGTCGCGGGGACGAATCTCGGCCGAGGTGGCCGCATTTCAGTGGAGGCGAAATGAAAAGAAAAAAAAGCGCTCATGTGTTGTGCGTGGTCAGCGCATACTGAAGAACTCCAGGTGTTGTAAACAAATCCGCAGTCCTCTACTACGGCGTCGCTCATAGCCCATGTGTCGTTTCGGGACGTTTAACCTCGCAATTCGAGCTTTAGAATTTATAAAGAAATATTGAAAGCAAACCATCGAAATAATCACAGCAACTGAGAGCTAAGGAAAGTTGAATCGTTGCAGACGGCAAACTTGAAAACAACAATGCTTCGAACTCAGCCTTTGCTGCGACGTTAGAGAGACAAAATTACGAAAAAAACTCTTCTCAACAAGCTCAATCTCAGAATAGAATTTCTCGGCCTTATCTCACTGTCATCTATAATATACGCACTTTATTGCTCTAAGCTCATTCTGTTCCCATAAGTTTATTCACGCTCAAATTTCAAGATAAATTAAAATTGTACCGACAAACACGATAGGTATTTCAGTTTGCTCGAGGGTGGTGCTTTTACCTTCACTCTAAACCAGAAGCTTTTATTCAAAAGTGTATAAAATTAACTTAACTGCGCGGCTTACACTTCAAAAGGAACGGTTAGTTCGTAACAACACTAACTACCATAGTTAGTCCTTAAAGGAGTAATGGCTTCGCTTTAACGGACAAATTGCTGCGTCAGCACATTTAGTCCCCAAATGGACTAACTTGTGTAGCATGTTTAGCCATTTCTGGCTGATAGAGCACAACTGAGACACATACTCTATTTTTGTTTTCAAACAATAATTCAAGCAAATGGTGCAAGATTTCACGAATCACCTGTGGACCGCAGCATTCGTGATTTATTTAGCGATATTTTTTTTACGGGAAAAATACTACAATTCTTGGGGGCGACAGGAACTCGTCATTTCGAGGAGCGTTAACCCGAGAACACCAGCGAATGGCATCACAAGGAAGTATACAAAAGGAAAGAAAGCGAGGGGTTAAGACCGTCTGCGAGCCGAATAAGGAAAGTGCCCGCCATTTATGACGTATACATCCTCCTATTCTTCCGTCTTTGTCCATGAAGCGAGAAGTGTTTGGTCGAATAAATCGAGCAGAGCAGCTAGGTCCGGCGGGTGCCTCCTAACTTCTATATTGCATCTTCGCCACATGCACCCCATTCAGACAGGTCGCTTCCTGACGTTACAACGGAGGATCTCTCGCTACGTAGAATATTTATAGCTGGCGCTACACTTCTCAACCTCTTCATGACTTCCAGATTATTTTGGGGCAGGCGCACACGATCCCTTCACTCTCTCTCTCGACTATCGCACTCTCTTCCCACACACCGGTACCTCTCTGGCGTGGTTTCCCACGAAACTGGAAGAGCCGATGTTTAATAGCCCTTCGTACTGATCACACAGCCTCACAATCTTGCGAGTGGACCCCTTGCGCGTGCCCCTATCTCTCCTTTGTCTGTAGTAAGAGCCAAGAGCACTCTCTCCGCAGGTTCTTCGCAGATGTGATACGCTTGTTCTCATGAGTCAAACAAAAGCGCTAATATACCAAAACCACAACCGACGAAGAAGATAAACAGTTCCTGGGCCCACTCTCTCTGTCGAGGCACGAGCAGGTGAAGAGGAGGTGGCAGGAGAAACCAGCAGGCCCCTTTGGTGCCCGGAGCAGCAGCCTCGAGAGTGGAAAGTGGGAGAGGAGGGCGGAGGAAGCGGCGACTCCAGCAGCAGGACCCACGCGGTTCGCTCTTCGCTGGCAGCAGCGCCACTTCCGCCGCCGGCCGCAGGAGGGCGCCACAGGCCGCACCGTGCACGGCGCGCTGCCGCAGCTCGGCTCAATGGGCTCCGTGGCCGCGATCGGAGGAACAACAGCGCGCCGCCCGCTGCCGCCGCCGCTGGCATTCCAGCCATCCGTCCAGCGTTCCAGCTCCAGCCTCTCCGGTTCCCCGGCGGCGCTCTGACCCCGAGGCTCCCGGCGCTCCTCGACGCACCTCCCGGGGCAACCGGGCGCCTCGTCGCAGCTGACTCTGTTTTTGCGCGCCGCTTCGACGCGCGTTTCTCCCGGACCGGCGTCTCCGACTCAACCTCCGGACCGGCCCACGCGGCGACTGCTTGCTCCTCGCCCCGAGGACTCTGATTCTTCGAGGCGGCTGGCAGCTTCTCCGCGAGGAACAGTTTTGGACCGTGCGTGATTGCGCCTCACTTTTCGGCGCCTGCCTCAGCTGTCCTCTCCGGGCCGTTGCCTGTCTTTCGGCGCCTTCGTCGACCGTGTCCCTCCGTCGCGAGTGGGTGTGTTTGGAACGAGGGGAGTGTGAACGCGCGCGCTCCTCGACTACTGGTGGTTTCGAATCCCACACGCGCGCGCGCGCGCGCTAATATTATGGTGCTTTGTCCGACTGTTCACTGCGTGCTATCCGCGAAAGAAACGGCAGCGACGTGCCAGTGGCGACGCTGAGAGAAGTGCGTGACTCGGCTTGGATACTCGCCGCCGCCGGCGGGACATTCACGGAGGCGACACCGCCGACCATCGCCATGCAGTGCCGCAGGCCGCCTCTTCGCCGACTCAGGATCCGCGCGGGAACGCTGCTCCGCATCGTCGCCGGATGCCTGCTCCTCGCTAACACAGGTTGGTATACCTTGCACCCTGACCACATCCCGCGGGGAGAAAGTTGCGACTCAGTTCCACGCTGCCTTGTTGCTCTGAGTGCAGTAAGTGGCGGTTCGCACGAAACGGGAAAAAGATCGAAGGAAGAGCGAAGGGAGTTTTTATGCGTTCTCAGTCGATTTAAAAAATGCCGCATGCGTGCAGTTGCTCAGAGTGTAGCGGGCTCTGTTCGTTCGCTTCCAACCGTAAATTACAACACTGCTTCACGCCAGTCAGTGTGAAAATGCGAAAATTCCCCACCTCTAGCTCACATAAGCTGTTTAGGTTTCCTATCGTGTTTACATCGGACATATCTACAGCGAAATTTTAGTCAAATGAGAAACGTCGTAAGGGTTGCTCGAAGACCCGACTAATACAGATAGCCTATTTGCATATGCAAATAATCGGCCCGGGCGTGCGTACATGAGGAAGTTTGACGCGAAATCTTTCGGACAAAATGTCTGGATTGCGTTTGCAACGAATGCTCGCTCCTTCCAGTGAAAGCTATGGTGCGTGCGGAGTTGCCTATGTGCGCACTTCTCCGCACGACACCCGGGTGTGCAGGTGAGAGCGCGCTGCGCAGCGGCGCACTCTCGCTGTCAATGCGTGGGCGCGAACAAGATAGCTTTTAAACTGGCTTTTCACACTGTCTAACATGAGCAAGAAAATTGCAGTCACCTTTCGTTTAAACATGGTATAGTCGTCGACGGAAGTGTTTCTGCTGGTTTGTGCAGTCCAATGAGTAAAGCGACATAAATGCCCACTTCAGCAGTGCGCACCTGTTGACGTCGTAGGAGAATAAAAAGCGCCTTCTCCAAAGATTGCGCATTTGTGTGTATCTTTTTTGCTGGGTTTAAAGTATGCATGGCGCGCATTTAACACACTTCGCTCTACCGATTCATCAGACTTTCCAGTTCTGGTGGAAGTATTTTTAAAATATATATACCAGTCTATTAACTGTTATTATAGTAAAGCGTTCGTTGAGCCCCTTAAGTTCGCCTTCACTTTCTAAATGGTAATTTTCTTCAGTTTTCTGCACTCGATCCTCATTGCTTCGCAGCACTTTTGTAATGTATCTGTGTTGATTTGTTTGTGTCGCTTTACTTCTGCAAGACGCGGTGAACGATTATTAATTTTGCTTTCAGTTTTTACAGAAGCCCCACGATCACTGTGTAGGTTATTTTAACGCATTCTTGACTTTCAGCTTTGATAACCATTCTTTTTGCATTGCCGTGCTACGCATTCCTTTCCTGAAATACTTCGCATACCCGAACTGCCGCACTGTTTCGGAAAAGAGTTTCAAATCCATTCAGTGACCGAGCTTGACTAGGTTTTACCGCCGCTCAATAAAAACAGTTCCACAAAGTTAACCTCACTCTCCTGAGCTCTCCGGGCGTGAACTTCGTGCAAGCATTTCTGATTAAGTTTAGAATCCTTTAAAGTTTCGCTTACGCGTCTAATAACGTCATTTATAATGCTGTTTTCAGAATATTTTGCTTTTCCCCGAATACCTGAGAAAAAAAGAAATTTGGCTATATGGTTTCAGTTGACATACACACATCTTTCATGGAGGCAATAAAGGGGTTTTGAGATTTTTGAGGCTGTGAACGTTCTTCGCAGTGTGTCGAAGCCGACTGCTTGCTATTAACATTTTGTGTTGTACTAATAACGTAGTTATGATCATACCAACGGGAAGGTCCCTGCGCCAAGATTTGATTGGTTTCTTCTTGTCTCATTATTAGATTTGTAGCAGTGAATTAGTCGTATCAAGGCCAGCAAGTATAGGTGCTTACTGTCATTAGCTGTCGTTCATTTTCATTACTGGGGTGTAGCTGAGATTATCTGATTCAACGCCGTTCTAATATATGATTTCTTCGATGGTCATTATATTCTTCAGTTACTTCTTTCCACTTTGGTCACACCATCATGACTGCATTGTTTCCTAATGCCGTGTTCGTGAACTCCGAAAAGTGTCCTCTGACGTTTTGCAGAAAAAGCAAGTGCTTACGATGCTCTGGTTATTCGCTTATAAGAGCGTCTCCCGAACAGATTCATTGTATTACACAACTTCGTTCCCTAAAATAAACTTTAAAAAGCCCGATGACGCGCTCGTATGTACGTGGATTCATAAAGGAGAGCCAAGAAGTTTATCGCTTGTAAGTGCAACTTTATGTTGACTTAGATGTATTTGTATATTTTATTCCGTTTTCGCCCTGAACTTCTGTAGCAAAAGTGCACCGACAAAGCTTTCCTACTACCAGAACGTCCTGAATGGTGATTCAAGTGCACCATTGCTCACTGCTCCGCGTTTAGCATTTCGCGTCGCAGCATTGAGAGCTACTGTCGGGCCGCGATAAGGTGCTTGTTAACACTCGAAATGCAAGTTCGTTTCGATAAAAGCACCGGGTCCCAAAAACCCATGCACGCTCGCTTGTCAGGTCATTTGACCGCATTCCAATCGGTCTGCAGCGCCAGAGAGAAAAAGCCCATCAATCCGAGCAGGATAATCAGATGTCGTTTAGCGCATTTGCCATTGGCTCTTGCTCTCAAAGCCAGGAACTTGAAGAAGGGAAGGGGGGGGGGGGGAGAAGTAGAAAGGGAGGGAGTGAAAAAAAGGAAGAGGAGAGAGGGGAAAACGTTAGTCGTTGTGTCTCGTTAAAGATGGCAAATGCCCGCCTGTACTCGCCCGGCCTCGAGGCGTCCTCGGTTGCGAATCGAGATTCACTGCTTGCATTCCTTGTTTTGCGCGCTCTCGTTTCTTCGTTAGCCCTCGAAAAGGCACGCAGAGCGGCAGAAAGAATAAAGAAAAACAAACGAAAAATTCGCAAGCGACGAGGACGCGTCGCGGATGAAACGCCAAAGTCAAGCTCGCCGGGGAGGAGGGTGGCCTTCGCCGCGGGCGATTTGCGCCGCCGCCTCCCTCCCTGTGGGAAGAAAACGACGCATTGCGTTCACTCTGCGCCGAGCTGTGTCCGGAATTCGGCGCCCACAGCAACGTTCTAATTGGATCGTCACGTGACGAGAAGCGCCAAGAGGAAGAGAGGAGGATGCCGCGGAACCAGCCCAGCGCGCTTGCCTTCCCTGGCGAGTCGCCGTCCAGGGATCGCCCTCGGAGGTTACGGCTACCGGTCTTGGCGGCTTTTTCTTCTTCCGGAGAGAGCAGCACTAGCCCTCCACGCCGACGCCAGATGCCTCGACTCGAAGTGGAAGTTAAGGTTAACATCACGCAAAGGCACGCAACCTCCTCATCGAAAGATTCTCCCGGCTTAGCTGAGCTCAACGTGCTGTTTGGACTGTCCTTTTTTGCCATCTTTGATGCTTGCAGGCTTTATAGCCGCTCATATGTGTAATGAGCGGGCGGCTTCATACTTTAATTTGTTCTGCGACGCACTAAATCATAGGAGAATTACAAATGCATTTACTGCTGGCATCGTGCACGGCCACCTAGACGTGCTAATGCAATGGCTTCGGTGAGGGGGCGTATGAGTAATTATCCAGCGCATCGACCTGTGTGCACTTTCTATTTTCTTTTCCAAAAAAAAAAACAGAACCATCTTGAAAACAAATTTTCAATTTCCACAAACTGAACTGTCAACCAATGAAAAGAACATCACAGTTATTTTTTTTTAATTTTGCTTCATAAACCCACAATCGCTCCTCGGAGCATTGAAGTTCACTAAGTATTTCACTGTTGGATCGTGCGAGGTCCTCACCACGTGATCAGTATCATTTATTTGCTTTTGATTGCGTTTTTATTCCTCCACAAATTACCTATGATTGTCAGATGCTTTCTACAACGAACTTTTTTTTTCCTTTTTCTCGTCATTGCACCAGCTTCTCAACGCAGCACGTCATCAAACTTGCTCCAAATAACTCCCCGCATTTTCATCTACAATGCACCGGGTTATCTGTAGCCAGTTCGGGCCTATGTTAGCTTACTAGAGAATACATTCGCAAATCGGAGCCGCTGCGAAAAACCTTTCTTCTCCAGCAGCTCACCTTACCGTGAGACAAAAGACGTATGCTATACGCGTTGAAGCCTTAAGATTCCACGTCATGTGCGGATATAGGCTCCCGCCCTCTTTGTAAGGGAACCGGTCGCACGCACTCTTCGAGCAACGGGGATTTAAGCCAAGACAAACGACTACTTCGTCGTCCGCTCGGGGCCAAGCCGCGCGGCGGCGCATGCATTTCGGTCGATTAGTCTCTTATGGGAAAATGAATCTGGATGAGGCGAAGGACCCCTCGCAGCAGCGCCAGACTAGCGTGAGCCTTTTCGGGAAAGGAGAGATGCATTTCGCGGCGGATTTTTCGGTGCCGGCCGAGCGCCGCTTGGGCTGCGCGTGCAACGGCGCAGGTGTCTCGGGGAAAATCTCGCGCATTAATAGTGAACGTGTTTCGCCTCCTTCCCTCCCTTTCTCGGTCTGGTGATTATAACCGAAAAAAAAAAGTGTGCGACGTATTTATCAAGCCTCAATTTCTGTATTAGAGTCGCGGTGACTTGTGAGCCTCGTTAACGAAACTGTCAGTATCGGCTAACTAGTAAAACGTTAAAACAAAGAAATCAGAGAAGGAGGGAGGGAGAAAAGGGTCATGTCAGTCGCCATGCGGAGATAATAAATAGGCCGCGCGTAATAGAACCGCTGTTACTGGGTCGCAATGCTCGGTACACGCGTAGTCTCCCATCTTAGACATGCCTAAGACTTCGAGACTTTTAAGGAGTGTCCAATTGGATCCCTCAAGCCCGTTACACTTCTTTTTGTCAAGACGTCTCAAAACGCAGTAAAAAAACTGTTAGAGGCGACGCGAGGCCTGTTTATTGGATAGGCATTAAGGCACACACTGCGTGATTTAAGTTCAATGGTCGAAAAAATAATGACGTTTCAGGAGCGCTAGAACTTTTCTCGCAAGCGTTCCTGACACGCTCGCAAACAGCTGCGCAAGTTAGCATGGAATGCATATTATACTGTTTTAGCGAATGAAGCCGCACACAAACAAACAAATTTTGTGGGGTATTTCCGTCGGCGGTCCTCCGCAAAAGCGTAGAGCGTGTTTCATAGGATTCGAATTTAGACCCTAAGTTCTGATTGGACCGCGATGGTGTGGCTCCTGACTCCCTTCGCATGTTGCTCATTCGCGGATTCAGAGAGTTGCTCCGGATCGCTGATTGGAATACGCCTTTAGTGACGGCCGAGGCGAAGGGACTGGAAACAGGGGGGGGGGGGGGGGGGGGGCATTAGATTGCAGACCACATATGGCTGCTATTCCCGTCGCGTTGGGAGAAGCTTCATCTAGGGTTCCCATTGTTTTCCGACTTGGTCTCTCCCACATGTTACGTACCCATAAACACGAGCGCGCACATGCACGTCGAGACACAGATCCATAGAGGAGAGCGTATTCTGCGCGCCCATATGCTTCTGTTCGCACACGGTCGCTTCATTTGTCTTCCAGGCTTGTTTCTTTTCTCGTTTTCTTTCCTGCTCTTTTTCTGCGAGGGCAGTGATTCTGACGCACGATATTTCCAAGTCGGGGTACCGACATACAAGAAACTCCTTTCTTTTCCGCTTCACGGAGAGACAGCTAGAGATGAAAGGCGCTCAGCGCCTAGAGTTTTTTTTTTGTTTTTGCTTGACGCGTCCGTCGTCGGGGCAAACATTTCTCGAGAGGCAAGTACAGCGGCGGCGTCGTCGTCCTAATCGTCATTACTTTAAACAGAGCCCGCACACTCACTACGACGACGTCGAGGACCAAGAACAAGAAACGCTTGGCGCGGCTCCAGCGAGATCTCAAGAGCATCCCCCTCCGTCCGGCGCATCTTCCAGCAGCCTCTCCTCCTCCTGCCTCTCTCTCTCTCCCATTCTCTTCCTCCTCACCGCACGCCGAGGGACACCCGTCGTTTCCGGAGACGTAAATCTAATTTATTCCACCGATTCGTTCCCGCTTTTCAACCGGCCGTGCATTTCTACACACGCGTGCGCCGCGCCCGCTGTGTTTTGTACAGCGCCAGAAAACACAGCGCACACTTGTGCCTCGAGCCTTGCGCAGCGAGCAGCGTCTTATAAAAAGCCGGCAGCAAAATAAGCGCCGCAACCCTTCGCGCTTCGCTTGGTCGCTATTTATTTTATTTCGCGTATACCACCTAGCGAACACGTCAACGTTAAACCAATCCCCACGGGGAGCAAACCGTGGTAACCACTACTTTAGGAGCGAGATAGCGAAGAGTTCGAAGCTGCGCCTTGTTCTGGAATGCTTTTCGATGCGGTTAAATGAACGACACTTGTTAGGCGTCTCGTTTTCCTTTTCACTCGAGCTAGCTCTGTGCTTAGCTAAAACGAGTGCGCGACGCTCGTCGCGATCTTGTTTGTGTTGTCGTTTTCCAAACTGGACGAGAGTAATGCGCACGTAAGCAGGCACCGCCGTATTACGTTAAATCTATTCGAGAGCAAGAACTTCGTGTTCTGTCACCGAAAGTGAGCGCGAGTAAATTGCTTTTTTTTTATTCACGACACCTCAACAGATAGCGCTCAAATGTATAGTTCTTCTCATCAAGAAGTTCTCAACTTCTAACTCCGTTCAGAACTGATTTTTTTTTAATTTCTTGCTTGAAAGTTAAGCAAATAAGCGCCTAAATAAAACGAGACTTTTTGGAGCTATTTGCACTGCATGAAGGAAGAAAAAAAAATCACTACGAAGTGTCGAAATAGAAAAATGGTCTAGAGGCAGTCTATAGACTTCTTATGGACTGTATTGCCTTCCTACAGATATTTCTTTTTGTCTACTCATTGTCTATTGAGTGTCTATAGACAAAAGTCTACTAAAAGTGTATGGCCATAAATCTATAGATTGTCTATAGACTGTCCATAGGATTTTTACTGCCTGTAGAGTGTACTGTAGGGTTTGTATACAGACTTTATAGACAGAAGCCTGTGGACAGTCTATAGACAGGAGTCTATGGACAGTCTATAGACAGTCTATAGACTGTCTAACGAAGTTTTTGTAAAGGGAGAGCGCCTGGTGTAGCGCCTCCTGCCAGCACACCGTCTTCAAGCTCGTATAGACCTTAGTCGATTTTTATTCTCTCCTCTCGCGAAGGCGCCAAGGCTGTACAACTATCGAGCCACCAATGCCTTCCATATTTTAGCTGCCTATATATTGCCCCTGTCTGCGAGGGAAACGGCGCGTGCGATATCGGCCTGCGTAGACGTCTCCCAATCAATTATTCAAATCACGCCTCGCGGCTCTCGCCCCGAGCGTCTTCGGATGAGGCATCTTCGACGAGCAGCAGGGGGGGGGGGGGCGTCGCTCCACCAGGTCGATGGTCTTTACCGCGGCAGAAGTCGCACGCACGCCCCGCGTCCGGCGATGATCATGTCTTCCGAATCACGGAAGACATTATCATTTACTGCAATGCTCCCAACAGCGAATATGTACTTGACTGGGAGGGAGCATCTGACACGCGAACACAAATGCACAAATGCAAGATGAAATACAGGGGCGGTTTACTGCCGCTTGCACAGAGCGGTTTTCGCGTCTTCTAAGTTAATTCAGGCCCCCTCAACTAAGATCTCGTTTCGCTGCTTGCTTTTCAATTGTCATGTTAGTGCTTCATTTGACGTAGACAGTGCATGCTGATATCAGTGTGGCACTGGTCTAAAGTTTTTCCCAAGATGATGCGCACACAGTCTGGAAATGTGACGTAGATGGCATTTGCTCTTCCTTGAAATGCCTTCTTACTGAATTTATATGCAGATCGGGGCGTGAGCGTTTCATCCACTCGGTAAAAAAAAAAAGGTAGAAAGAAAAATAAATGACTCCGTCTCGCACCAATTCGGCGCCTCAAGCCGCCAAGCGAGTTTCAAAGTTCGTCCCAACACAGCGTCCGACGAAAACTTTTCATTGAATTTTCCCACGGTGTAACTCAGGTCTCGCGCTTATTTTTTTTTTCTCTCTCTCTCTCTGTCTAGTTTCTTTCACCGATCGCGACCTATCGGCCGGGGACCCGTACAGTTCGGCGCCGAAGCCGAATTGCCCTCGAACGCTTCAACACCTTTCGAACACACCAACGCACGAACACGGGTTCACGCGAAGGCGTGACGGCTGCAGACGGCGATCCGCACGCAGACAAAAACCTCTGCACGCATCTCAAATCTCGGCCAATACGACCACCGCGCAGGGCGACTACTGCCCCGGCATGCAATCACGGCACGCAGTCGCGTGACGGTACGCATGCATACAGGTAGGAGAGGCCATGCGCGACGCCGCCGCCAGACTCGACGCCGGCCCCCGCCCCCTCCGGTGTATGCATACCAACAACAACAACCCCCACCCTCTCTCCTCAACCATCCGCCGCCGTCTCTCCTCCTCCTCCTCCTCCTCCCTCGAGAGACGCTTATTACACGAAACCGCGCGCCCTCCCAACGCCGCCTCGCTCCGATGCATGGAACTCCCAATTTGTGACGGGGCATGAGGACGGGTGAGGCTCGGTGCCGCGACTGCCAAGCCCCGTTTACTGACTGGCGTCCCCGCGAGACTCGGCCGCCGGCTGCCGACGAGTTCCCTACTCGAGCTCCACTGACGGGGAGGGGGCCAAGTGAGGGAAGGGTTTGAAGGGAGCGAAGGTGAGCAGTTTTCCCGCACGTCCCATTCGTGGTTATAGCAGCAAAGACGCGACTGGCCGGGCAGCCCTTCTCGATCGCGACCCCTTGCTCCCCTCCCTCCCCGCACCCCTTTCACGAACCACAATTCCCGCAGGCCCCGCTATCAAGTGCACACCGCGCCGGTGGGCTCGTTCACTTCATTCCGGGGCCGGCCGCCATATAGACGCCGCGTATGTGTATACACATTGCCGCCGCTCTCTGGCTGGTGTGTGCCCATCCTTGGTCAACGTCGTGATCCTGAAAAAGTGGCAGGTCTGCGCGGAAAGACGGCTTTGATTCCGCTCTGTTCTCGCGAGTATCGCCATGCCCTCCGGTGGTCGTTTCTGCGGTGGTCCATGCAGGCGAGGGGGAGGAGTTGCATCGCGTACCTGCGCGCTCTGACAGAGACAAAAAAAAAATAGCGGAGGGCAGAATTCCGCAGATTCCGAGGAACAAACGCAAAATAAAAGGCCGTAGAACGAGTTGGAAATACCAATGGAGGCAGGTACGAAGAAATATATACGAATAGAGAAACGCCACACACGCACACGCATAAAAGCAAATAATAAAGGGGAAGTAAATCCGCCATGAAATCGCAGTGAATGAACGGGGTTGCGGCGACCTCGCTCTTCGCGCGTGGTAGGTACACGACCAAAAAAGAGCGTCGATGCAGACAAGTATAGCAGGGACGGCACGACTAGCGGCATATAGTACGAATGCGCTTTCCTCTTTCTCCCTTTCCATCTTTTCTCGCAACGCCCAGCGCGGCGGCCGGAGGAAGCGGTTGCACTTGTTACTGTTCTTCCATATTCTTTTCCTCGTCGGCGAGGCGCTCCGAACGGCGTCATCCAGCCAAGCCAACCGGCGAGCAGCATCCCTCCTCTCCTCGCGGGACTGCATCGTCGTCGTGCGCCCCGTGTTTGTAGCGTTTTGTTCTCCCAGTTTGTAGAGAGAGCCGCCCTGCATTCCGGTCACACGTGGAGCGCCCGCGTGCTCTACCGGCCGCTGCGATCTCGGAAATAACACGGTGCGGAACACATTAGGGCAGCGTCCCGCCGGACTTGATGGTGGCGGAGGCGGATCGACGGCCGGTCAGCGCCGTGAGGTGGTGGCCGAGTGAAAAAAAATCTTCAAGCGCGTCGCCTCTCTATATGCGCCGTCGTGAGGGGGAAGGAGGAACAGCGACTCAAGTCTATTTCGGCCCCTTGTCGTCCTCTCCGCCATCTTTCGTTCTTTTTTTTTTTTTGCAGCAGACCTTGTAGCGGTCGTCTTCTTTGAAAAGTTGTACGCTTCGCATGCTTTTATATTTTCCCTATTCATTCAGTGCACGAGATGCTCCCTCTTCGTTGTATGTTAGGCTGGCTTTCTTTTGTGAGAGAGACCTGTCGGTTTGCGATGCGCCAGTTGACGACCTGAAGAGGCGCATTCATACCGCTACCAGCGCGCACGGACACGAGAAGATACGTGCTGGCAGATCAGGGCGAAGTATGCTGTAATAACAAGGCGCGCATGTCCGAGCCCAGCGCACCGTGTGAATGGGATTCACCCGCGGAGCGGTTGTTATCAGATTTTTCGGAGGCTTTGTGCAACACCCGCCTCCCGCGCTCCCCCAGACGCGAGTTCACGGTTGCGTAAGGTCGATTTTGTCCGCTTTCCTCTCGGCATGTGTCGTCGACTTGTGTGAGCGTAAACATTACGAAACGATTTTTCTAAGTCGGCTCAGGTTATCATCACGCGCTGAGGAAACTCGGGTGCAACATATGTTTCCGCGAGATTGTACGAGACCTGAGGATTCTAAATAAACTTGCAAATCCCAGGTTATGGGAGAGATATTTTCTTTGCAAGCCCAGTGCTTGTTGTACTAAACGCAACAGCTCACAATGTAGTTGCGTTTCATATAACAAAAAAAGAAAAAGCGGGGAGGGGGGTTCTTTTATCTCAGGAGCGAATGTGGTCGAGCTATATTTTTTTTTTTTACAAGCATCTCAATATATTATCCCGAGCAGGCATAGACATCGTACGGCTCTCAGTCGGGCGGCTCTCGTTGTTATGTTAGACGTCTCTAGCCCAGTGTCTTGGCGAACACTCTTTCTTATCGCTTCTCTATCACTTCACACGCGCTTCGGCTAAGCGTTTCGCCTACAGAGTGAACTACGGCTCCTTTGCTCTGTTCCTACTCCTCCTCTAGCCCGGAGTGCTGCGTTCAAGGAGTGGCTCATAGATTGACCAAGCATTCCGTACATAATATCGGTACCCGACAGGCCCGACACCTTGGCATTCTTGCCTTATTTACCACGACACGTGCAGGAGCATGTGATAAACGACGAACTAAGCGCTACGAATTCAGCCTCCCTGTAGACAAATAGGCGCGTGAATTCCCTGCGCGATGCGCTATATATGATATATATGTCTTCATCGCGTTGACGCCGGCGCCTGTGCCACGATAGATATACAATTTAGAGAGCGCTACATCCATGCAGGAACACGGTAACCGCCCGCGGCCTCCGGCTGCGTCTCCCCACCGTGATCAGACTCCTTCCCCTCCTCTCCCGAGCGTTTCCGAAGAGCGCGCACGGCGGGGGAGAAAAGGGCCTCGCTCCCCCTCGGTAACCGAATCGGGACGACGGGTTGTCGCGCCGGGCAGCGTGCTGGCACGTTAGCTTAATTAAGGGCGAGCTTGTTTTCGATCCCGTCCGCCCGCTCAATTAGGCGCAGCCAACCGTGGACCGCCGGCCCTGCCACCGATTACGCAACGAGCGACGCGCTACTCTGGGCGCTCTAGACCGCGCGCGCGCGAACGCACGCCTGTGGCAGCATCCGCTGTGCCTAGTGCGCCCCCCCCCCCCCCCCCCCACACACACACACGTCCGCGCACGTCGCCGGGACTCGAGAGAGTCTTGTGAAGAGTTCATCTCGTGGACTACCGTCGAGCGCGCGCGCTTTCACGCGTTGCTCGGGAAGTTCGGTATAGAGCCATGCAGGGAAGCCTGTTGCTGTAGCTGGAAAGATAAATTTAGGAGAAAAAGCTTTCCCCTGCAGTGCGGTGACGCAAGTGTTGGCAAGCTTTATACGTTAGGATGATTCCTAATTGAATGGATGAGTATACGGCTTCGTGCTATTGCGCAATTCACGAGAAGGCATGGAGTTGTGAAGGCTGAAGTTGAACGATCTATCAGTCGCAGATGAATTCGGGCAGGATCGCGTACGAGGCCAGGATCCAGTTTGCTGCCGCTGAATTTCTGGCTGCAGAGTGTCAGCACCATTAAGAAGCGTGTAAAGCAAGAAAAAAAGCAACAATATTCTTTTCGCAGTTTCAGAGCCGGTGCGAGAAAAATTAGCAGTGTCTACCCTGACTGCGCGATTACTTGACCTAGTAGCGATAGCATCCCTCGGCTGTTCAGAGCAGAGCACGTATACTTGTCTCTTCAGTCGCACCCCAACTCATGTGGTGTGCGCTGCACCAGACCGGCCGCCTATGTTCGCGTAATGCAGGAAATATAGAGGTACACGACGAGAGTCACAGACCCTGCGTCCTGAAGCAAGTTTTAGGTCAGCGGCTGCAGCCGTTCAGAGCACGATTGCGAATGCGAACATGCATGTGGAACGCTTGGCCGACTGACCCGAGACTCTATGAATGTGCCGCTGACCGGCGCGCGGGAAAGACACCACGCTTTCCTCGACTGAGTTCTCCTTTTGAATCCAGAATCAGACTTTCGTGAAGCGAATGGCCCACGCTGGGCTCAGCGGGGAGCGCGGGACCTGTGGCGCCTGTGCCTGCGAATGCATAACGCCTCGGCGCGATGCAGGTTTGGCCGTTATAACAGGCTGAGCACCAAGATGCTGAGCACGAAATGCCGACGGCCGCATTTCGACGGAAGCGAAATACAAAAACGTCCGTGAGAACTGAAGGGGGTCAGCATTAATTCCAAGCTGTTCATACTGTAGAGACCTCTCCACTGCAAAGAGCCTTCGCAAGTTCGCTCATTCTTAACAAACATTACTGCAGTGATAGGGCGAACTTGATCGCACAAGTAATGGTTACGAACAGACAATGGTACCCGCCGCGGTGGCTCAGTGGTTAGTGCGCTCGGCTACTGATCCGGAGTCCCCGGGTTCGAACCCGACCGCGGCAGCTACGTTTCGATGGAGGCGAAACGCTAAGGCGCCCGTGTGCTGTGCGATGTCAGTACACGTTAAAGATCACCAGGTGGTCGAAATTATTCCGAAGCCCTCCGCTACGGCACCTCTTTCTTCCTTTCTTCTTTCACTTCCTCCTTTATCCCTTTCCTTATGGCGCGGTTCAGGTGTCCGCCGATATATGAGACAGATACTGCGCCATTTCCTTTCCCCCAAAAAAGCAATTATTATTAACCGATTATCAACAGACAGTGGTTCTACCAAGCTCCACGCGTGCATTTAGTTGTACTTCTGACAGTAGACCCGCATTGATTAAATGCGGATAACAGACCTTAAGGAGGCCGTTTATATCGATAGACCGCGACTACGTTTACTGAACTGTCGTCTACGTAGTGTTCGACGGAGCGTCGAAGGCGAAGTTCTCTAGTGCGTGCTGGTGCCACTTCATCTGCTAGACACGTGGGTCGCTACAAGCTCTTTGCCTGTGTACGGCCGCGTGGAAATGAAGAAAAAGATTGGTTTTGTGGCTAAACTTTAGAAATAAATGAAAGGTTTCACGCTTTGAATGCAACTATAGTTACGTAGAATCATTTCCAAGACTGAAAACAGATGGAGGCAGGTAGTATAGGGCGCTGTAAAAATGTTACACTTTTACGCATCCACCATTGTGGTTGTGCTTCGGAAATTCTTGCGACTTTCTTGAGCATCGTGCATCGTTTTCATTAAAGGCATTTAATTCAAAAGGGCACAGGGTTTGCAAGAAATCTTAGCTGATGACGCATAAATTTCAGTGTGCCATTTCAAATTAGGCAACTCTAGTGTCAGATATGGTACCAGTTTGTTTGTTTTTTGTGTGAAGCGCAGGCTCAGCGTTAATAACTCAGTCGACGTCGTGGACTCGACTGTTATGTTCTCTTGCCTCGAACTTCAGCCTCATTAGGCCGGAGAAATCATCCGCGTCGCTTAATTTCTATGAACGGACCGAAACACGTAAGCAGCAAACGCGGCAAGAGGCCGTTAACAGCGCGACCCCGTTCCCTTGGAGACGCTCTGCACCTGGTCGGCTCGAGAAGGCTGCCAAGCCGGTTCGACGTATTCCCGGGGGGGGGGGGGGGGGGGGGGGGGGGGGCACTGGATGTCTATATAATAGCGAGGGAAGAGACGCGAACCGCGCGGCCCCGTACCCGAACCGAATCGTCGCGTATTATGCCCGCTTGGATATCAGCGGGGATTAATTCCTCACGATGCGGCGGCACTGCGCGCCCTGCCCCAGCGGTAATCCAGCACGACCTTCCGTGCTCCCCCCCACCCCCTCCTTCTTTTCTCCCTGCGAACTCATAAGCGCAGCGTCCCACTTATTGCGTGGACAGTCTTCACGCCAAATCCTCTTTCTCCCTCCCCACCACCACTCTCTCGCTTTCCGCTTGATCACATCACCTTCGTTCCATCCCAGCGACAGCGGGCAGATGAGAACGCGAGAGACGGATGGACAGAAGAGGAGTAAGAAAGATCAGGAGAAAAGAACGAGGTGTGTGGGGGAGAAAGAGTGCGTGGAGGGGGAGCCACCATAATTCGCGCCGTTCTTAATGACAATGCCTGCGCTCCTCTTCTCTTCCCGCTCATTGGTCCTGCACAAGCATCGGTGGAGAACTAATTAGAGGATGATAACAGTCGGCACCGTGCGTGCTGGAAAAGGAAAGGCCCGCTCCCAACGGGCAGCGGCTGCAGGCGTCGGGGTGTGCGAACGCACAGGAGGGGGGTCCTGCTACTCGTCGAGAGCAGTCCGCTGCTGCTGCTGTTGATGCCGCTGCCGATGGCTGCGGCCGGAGCGCGCACCTCATCGCTATCCTGTCGGAATGCTGGAGGAGAGGGGGCGAACAAAAGGGAGAGAATGCAGAGGAAGGGAAGATATTAGTGTGCGTGGTGACGGAAAAATGGGCACGGCTCGGGATTCGATCTTCTCGCGTGTCATTCGATGTCGCTCGGGCGTCGATGGTGGGGCTAGCAGAAGGCAACATGAAGGAATCCCCCAGCGTCGCCAGTTGCATAAACGGGGTTAGCTAATTATTAAACGCGTGGCGCCCTTATTCGCCTTTATCTGGAACAATGTCGCTGGCAGGCCTCTTATTTGCCTGTTATAGCGAGCTTATCACCCTCGCCTCATTCCCTCTTTATATTTTCTCTTTCAGTGGGGTCCTCCTTCAGAACACAAAAAAAAAACATCAACCCGGCGCTCTTTTCATTATCGATCCGCTGAATGTCTTATACGACTCCTGAGAAACTCCTTTAAGACACCCGTGCTAATAGCTCCCTCGCGCCCGACTGTCGCGAACGCAAGTCAGCTTAATCACGTTGACAGTTGATTACGGTCCCTTTTAAACGGCGACAGCTCTTTTATGAGGACGCATAAATTCGAAGTAGCTTAAAACGCAAACTGAAGGTTTAAGCGAGGCACAAAGACAGCGTTTTTATCTTATTCTTTGTGAAAGTCTTCAGCAACTTTACTGACAAATCCGCTAATATAAAAGCGAAAGGCCACTAATAAATAACTTCAAACGGAAAATAGAATCATAAGCGCTGACTGTGAAGAGCACTACATATCTCCTTGTTACGAAAATGACGCCGGGATTCTCTGATCCTCTGGCCCGCCGATCGACGCCGTGGCGTAAAGCCCGCCGTTAATTATTTCGATCCACCATCCAGAAAAAAAAAAAATAAAATCGGCAAGATGGCCTGAGTGATTAGCATGTCATTCAAGGATTATGCAAATCGTGACATTTTGCTTTCGCTCTCGTCTCGCACGTGTAGGCGGCGATAAAATTGAGTAAAACTCTGCCGAACTGAAACTTTCAGCCACAGAAACTGACTGTTCATCTCAGCTGCGCTGTTGTTGGCAACGTGTGCCTGTTTTTGTTTTAGCTTGCATTTCGGAAAAATTCTGAAAGTCACCATTATACACACTCGCAAGATAAAAGCGGCAGACCTGTCGCGCGGCAGAGCTTTTAAAGCTTATATAAGCTGGGGAAAATCCCCGATGAATTGGACGTTTCATCAGAGGCCGGGAGCACTCTTCCGCGCAGCTTGATAATCTGTCAGCACGTGACAAAGCCCGCAATTATTACTTTCGCTCCGGAAGAGGCAAGAGGGCGGGTACCGGGAGGGGGGGGGGGATTTGTAGAATTGTAGAAAACAGCCAGTGCGCACAAAATACAAACAGTTGCATTTTCTTTCGTGTTCGCGGAAGCTTGGCCGAAGTAAAATACGCATGCACCAACTTACCTACTTTCAAACCCACATTCAATATATGGCGTCGGCCACATCTACCGGTATCCGTTCGCTATTTCGTGGTGTATATCCTGGCATTTTAAAAGCCGTCCTAAGTTGAGGACCAAGCTAAAACTATCGTGACTATTATGGGGATGAGAAAAATGGAGATGTGCCATAAGATATGGTTTGTCCAGGCCTAGATAGATTTAAAGGGGGAGGGGGGGTGGGGGGAAGAGCGCAGCGACTTGAATGCTTCTAGAAATTTTCAGGTAATTCTTCCTATCGTGAGTGTACCAGGACGGCACAACAAAGGCTGTTCCAATCTCGTTTGTGCTAACTGGAGATCACTTAGAGGTTATACTGCAATGTAATGGCACTCTAAATAGTTGAGCTGTACTGCCAGAACCCAGCACTGTCTTTTTCCTTTGCTTGTCGAAAGGTGACTCGGCCCCGATTAATGTCAGATATCTAAAAAAAAAAATGGACCCACAATTTCTCCTGCACTGTATATTTATTTATTCACATTTTATGCAGTGCCGTGAAGGCATAATCGCAGTGGGGATACATACATACGCAAGGTGAACATACGGCATTGGCCAACCTAGTGTTGTTTCTACTAGGTCCCAGTTAGATTTTGTAAAATTCAGTTTAGCTTCAGATGCTGCCTTTACTTTTGCCTTGCAACGAACCCCATGTGCCGTGCGATGTCGGTGCAGGTTAAAGATCCCCCAGGTGGTCGAAATTAATCCGGAGACCTCAACTACGGCACCTCTTTCTTCCTTTCTTCTTTCACTCATTCCTTTACCCTTTCTCTTACGGCGCGGTCCGGGTGTCCATCGAGATATGTGAGGTGGTTACTGCGTCATTTTCTGTCCTCAAAACTAATTTTCCATTTTCATTTTTTTTTCTTTTAACCTGAGAGAAGAAAACTCATTAGGCTGTAGGTCAGCTCGTAATTTTCTCCAGCACCAGCGAAGGGAGTCAAGTCAAGCGTATTACATTCCCCCGGTCTGACTTGGCAGTCACGGGAGCGCATAAAAGGAAAGGGTCGAGAAAGTGAGCGTTCTGCCACTCTCGCGCGCGCCCATAGCAAAGAGAGAGAGAAGGCGATTGCCGTGGGTGCGGGGTAAAAAGCTGCGCGTCTGCAGGGCGAATGACCGTTTCGTGGCCCACGGGTGGTGAGATTGACCCACGAAAAAGAGAGGTGGAGGCGAGGTGGCGCAGGGGGTAAGGAGAGTGGGGGGGATAGAAAGCATGGGACACCGGGCGACGCCAGTGCTGTGGATCCTACAAGCCAGTTCTTCTGAAGCGAGCCCAGTTTATAAGTGCGCCGCTGCCAACACGACGGAGGCGGGGACGAGTCTGCAGCGCGCGCGGCTCTCTAGACCTCACCTCGGCGACAGAAGGGTCGGTTCGCGTGAGAGCGTGCGTGCGTGCGTAGTGAGTGCCAGCGAGCGCGGACCGCTCTCGCGCGGAGGACGCCGTCCATTTCGCCCTCCGAGGCCGTGCGCATAAACACAAAGGTCCGAGGAGGACCGAGAAGAAGGCCCTTAGCGTAAAAACTCGCTTTGCAAGTCGGCTTCTGCCGCGCTCTCAGCGGAGAGGATGACTGTGAGAGAGAGGGGGAGAGGAGGAGGAGAAGAGGGAAGACGTGGTCGGAATAACAATTACCTGGCTGGACTGTCGCGCGTGTTTTGCCTTTGTTTTTCCCTTCGCCGCTGCGTATCTGGCGCGGAGATCGAGGGAACTACAGATCTTCTTAGTGACCCCCCCTCCCCCTTCCCCCCACTCCGTCGCTCTCTTTCGTGCGTCCCTTGTTTCTTTGTTTTCTTTTATTCATTTCCCCTCCCTCTCTCGGTGCAAATCGTCGTCGTGAGGTCCGGAGCAGTCTCTCGCTCTTTTTTTTTTCTCTCTCTCCATCCCTCGCCAGAGACGAAGTCAGAAGCTTTGCTCCTAGTGTACAGGGGAGCACTTCTTTCTTTCCCATCGTCTCCGCATTTCCGCCGTCTCCACTCGCTTTTCTACTCCCCCCCCACCCCCCCCCCCCCCCCCTCTCTTTCTCTTCCTATTTCTGTTATGTATGTACACTACAACTGCTCCGTTCAAACTCCTTCTCTTCTGAATTTGCACGCTTCTCGCGCTCGGACGACCGTCCAGTCCCGTCTTTTGTTTCTTTTACTTCTCCCTCCGCTCTGCCTGGACAGACGGCAGTCGGCCATGCACGAGACTCTTCTTCAGCTTCTCCGAAAAAAGACAAGAGCGTCGAGGGATGAGCCAGCGGCAGCAGGTGCTTCGTGGCCCACTGCTCCGCCCGCGCCCCGCACCGGAAACGCATACAGATTAAAACGTGATGGCCGGATTTTTCACTCACGCGGCGAGGCCCTTTTCTTCCCCTTTCCCCTTCTGTCTCTCTCTCTATTTCTGAAACGCGCAACGAAGATGCTGCTGACGTAAGCGGCACCGAGCTGAGTGTGTGTGCTGCCCATTCGTCGCGATGCCCGGCAGTCGGTGTTCGGCCAGCGTGAATCACGCCCCTGGGTCCTTCTTCGCTACTCGGTCGGCGCTGGAGCGTGATTTCGCTGTTTCCTTTCACCTTGGCGCTTCCCCGCCGCGTTGGGTGTACAACGCCCTGCGAACACGGCGGGCAGTCGTGCTCGCATCCCGCCACGTCGACGGAACGCGTGTATTTCAGGCCTTTGTTGGTCAGTCGGGGAAAGTTCCCGGTTCTGTCTTGACTAGAGGATGTTTTTTTTTTTTTCTCGAGGCCGATAACGAATGAAGCTGTATGGTCCCGGATTAACGGGACCCATACATAACAAATGGCACAAGCTCGTACTGAGAGATGGAAGGACAGATTCGGCACGCTCACCAGCGGTTTGGAAGGAGGACTGGTTTTCGTGTGGAGCGAGTTTTCTTATCGAAACTATGGCCAACAGACTAATACTTCCCTCGCCACCCACTCTTTGCTGAATTTTATGCTCTAAGGATAACATCTTTTCCTCACATCTATTGTAGTAGATTGAATTTTGTAACGACATCACAAAAACATTATAAAAACCGTTTCTGCCGTAACTTGGCTTTATTCATGTTAATGCTTCATTCGCCTATCCCGTCATGGGTGTTTTTGCGTCTGTCCTCAAAAAATACCGCCGAATTTTTTCTCACTCAGAATAACACTTCATGAACTGTGTTACTTGTTATGTTGAAAATAAAATCGAACTGTTTATTGCTTTGCCTCGGGCGGGGGCGGAGAAAATGACGAGGTAGTAACTAAGGTCCGTCGAAAGGCTTGTCCATGAGAAAAGTTCCTCACGCGTCCTCTATTTGCATAGTAAATTTCTCGCTTGGAGGGCTGTGCTCATACTCATGCTAATAACATCGTTGAGTCGCCAGCCTCTGCCGCACCAGGCTCGCCTTTAATCTCGAAAAATGCACACAAATAAGACTGCACCCGAAACGCGCACTAGCGCCTGCGAAGTGCTTTACTACTACCATGTGGGACGACGGCTGCTCTCCGAGCCGCAAAAGTTGTCCCTCAAAAAGCCTTATTTAAGAACTCTCGACAGCCACCGGTGAGCATATTAAAACGAACATCTAGAAAGGGGTGAAATTATCTCAACCATGCACTTGCAGCATCAAAGAAACGTGACAACAATCCGAAGGTGAAATGTAAACCATCCACCAAATATCTGCGAAGTTGCGATTAGTGAA
Organism: Amblyomma americanum; assembly: GCF_052857255.1. Classification (NCBI taxonomy): domain Eukaryota; kingdom Metazoa; phylum Arthropoda; class Arachnida; order Ixodida; family Ixodidae; genus Amblyomma; species Amblyomma americanum. The sequence goes on along the minus strand of NC_135502.1, from coordinate 72,874,418 downwards.
CACTAGCACTCTAATTCATGTAACACCCGCAGAATTTTTCCTGGAAGTCTAAAACCAAATGTATTTCTTGTATGAAAGTTCGGACGCGTGGTACAATGCCATTTTTGTTTTTGAGGAACAGCTCATGCAGTCCTTCTATGTACAGATGTGCAGTCTAGCTCGATTTGAAGGTTATCGCGTTCGTTGAGGATGAAAAGGACAAATTTTTCCTGGCGTGACGGTCACTAAACCCACAACTAGCATGACGTGGCAGGTTAGAGGAAGCCGTTGGCTAGCTAAACTTGGGTATTCCTCCCAGCCTTCTTACAAAAATAAACCTAGTCAGAGCAGTTCAATCCTATTAAGTTAGTAATCACCTTAATATTAATAATTGGTTTTGGGGGAAAGGAAATGGCGCAGCATCTGTCTCATATATCGGCGGACACCTGAACCGCGCCGTAAGTGAAGGGATAAAGGAGAGAGTAAAGGAAGAAAGAGGTGCCATAGTGGAGGGCTCCGGAATAATTTCGACCACCTGGGGATCTTTAACGTGCACTGACATCGACCTAGTGTCACCTTCAAATCGCGTTAGATTGTACACTGTCCTAGGCTCAGCAACTTGCATTTCTTCTGTAAGTGCACCTCATACGCAACGCTTTTTCACGCTTGTTGAGTACCTTCCCGAGCTGCGGACGGCACTATACTCAACAAAGTCACCATGCAGTTTGCATTCAAACATCGACTTCCTTGTGCTTACAGAGGAAAAAAGAAAGAAAACAAATCTCAGTCTCTTTGATCACAAGCACGTATACTTCGAAGCTTATTAAAAGCGCGCTCTTCACTCCTTTCTCCCTTATTTTTTTTTTCCTGTCCCCTATAGGCAGCTCGGCTGGTTATACAAAAGACTTCGTGTTCAGCGACAGCCTGTGTAACGCAGAGTGCGGGCGCGCTTTTGTTTTTTCGTACGCCCATTTCCTCTCTCTCTCTCTCCTCAGCTGTTTCGCGCGCACCCACCCCTCTCTTTCCTTTATTCCCGGGCAATGACAAATTGACAACACCCACTACGTCGATTAATTCTGCACTCCCGAGATCACGCGCCCGTCTCGGCGCATTACAGATTGCGCCTCACTGGGTGCGCGAGGATGGAGAGAGCGAATTACAGAGCACACATACACAAAGCAAGCGTGCTGCACAATGACAGCGAGCAGCCCTAAAAAGAGCTCTGCGCCTTGTTAGTGTAGCTGCGCGCAAAAGGAGGCGCAGCATATTGCTAGGGGGGGGGGGGGGGGGGGGGGTTCTTTGTTTGTGTGTATAGGAAGGCACACGAGGACGTGCCCGCTTGTTCTTTACGATGTGTTAGCGGGCTGTTGCGAACAAAGAAGACCGAACGTACGGCTAACGGGACACGTAGCAATGAATAATTATCCCCGCTCGACTTCTACCCGTTCTTGCCTCGAGTTCGGTGCGCCGAGCTTCCAACTTTTCGGTGTTTTCTGCCCAATATCGGTCTTTTCGCAGTAATGTATACGTCACGTTTGAAAGCCGGAATCGGGTCTTTTGGTGGAAACGTTCAGCGGAGCGTAAAAAGCGAGTCACCTGAGGACGCAAGTTTTAAGAAAGACTTTGCGAAGACGGAAAGCGCGCTAAGCGGAACTCAGGCGAGTGAAGTCCATACCAGGTTACGTATATCGTGACATTTCCTAGAGTATAGTATGATTAATGACGTGTAGAGGCTCGAGCCCCAAGTAAATGTTTGAAGCCTCGTACTCAACTTTCACTCAATATTTTTCACGCCACCTCAACTGCGAAATAGCAGCGTTTCTTTCAGTGCAATGAACAACCTAAACTCAAAATTTGTTCACCCTATCGAGGCCCCGATGTTCACTCGTGTTCTTTTTGGTCAGGCGGCGACGCAAAGATGTCTATTCCCCATTTATTTCTTCTGTTTTTCCTTCTTGGACACGCTTCAAACTTTGTTTCACCCGTTCAGGGTCCCTTTCGTTCTCACTTCTGTTAAGTCATAACTCCTGCTAGGTCGCTCAATTCGCAAAATAAAGCATATAAGAAGGGCTATAAATCTTGCGCACTTGCGTAACTGCGAAGTGTCTACTTATCTGTTTGTCCGCGAGCTCCCGTCTTTCATGACTTTTCCTCCCCTTTTTCCTTTGTCAAAACGAGAGCGGGATAGCAGCTCTGTAGAAGAAGTGCCGTTAAACTGCACCTCCCCCTCCCTTGCGGTGCACGGGGAAACTGTTCGTCATTCGAAGGCCACGGACAAACGTTCGCCCTGGCCATCCGTCCAGCGCAGCTCACATTGTATCTTTCGGCTCGCCGCCGACGACGGAGGACGACTCCATCGGCGGCGTCGTCTTTGAAGCGAGAGAACTGCGCAATCCAGGGACACGCCACCTCGGTGCTTCTGGCAACAGTTCTCCCGCAGCCTGGCGTGCGCCATCACTCGTCCCGTCCGGGCCCAACTTGCGCCAGTGCAGAGCTAACCAGCGCTGAGCAAGCCGCGCGCTGTCGTAGCCACGTCGTGCAGTCGAGTTCGACGACGACATTCCCGTAAGCGGCTACGCCCACTAACGCCCACTCTACCCCTCTCCCCTCCCTCTACTTTTTCTAACCCGCATTTCACTACGTGTCCTTCGCCGGGCTTGGGCAACGCACATGCGCACACAAAGAAGAGGCTTTTCTGACTCCATTCACCTCGATTCCCTCTTTGCCTTTCCCGGTCACTGTCTTCCAGCCGCCCTTTATTCTAGTTTGTTTCTTGATCGCGACGCCGATGGTGCAGTGCGCACCGTCTTTTCATTTATTTCCTTTTACTGCACGCAACTTTCTCTTGGCCGCCCGCTTTTTCAATGTTTATTGTATTTTGACTCGGCTTTGGCTTGTTAGGTCGGATCGCTGGCCATTCAGGGCGAGCGAATCTCGAGATTCTATATAAAAGACGAGAGCGCCGGCGTTTTTCTCGAGCAAAGCGACAATGACAAGTGGTCGCTTCTGATAAACCTCTCTTTCTCTGGCCCGGCTTTTAGTGTCCGCCGCACCGTCCCTACTCCTTTTCGTCGTACACGTCTTCATTTTGCTGAGAGTCTGAAAGAAAATAAAGATACTAAAGAAAACTATGCCTGGAGTGAAACCAGCAGGGACCTTGGCAGTTGGTTTTATCAAAAAAAGGAACGATAAAGAGAAAAAAAATAAAATTAAACGGCGTGATTTAATTCGAACTACATCACAGAGAGAAGAAAAGTGGTGTATATCTGTTTTCAGATGGGCTTGAGAAGTACGCCGTTTTTTTCGTATCTTTTCTTTCTCTTCCACATCGCACTCAGTGAGAATAGAGCATGGCCTTGGCCGCTGCAGGTGCGGACGCGTTTTCTCTCGACTGCTTCAATCTTCTAGAGGGCTGAAGGACGCTATCTCAATTGCATATCCACAAATGCTTTCATTAAGCACAGAAAAAGAACAAAGGAATGCAGGGAACGCCAAACTGACACCAATGACACCACGCAGGGAAAAAGTCAGAAAAAAATAAAAAGCAGGGTGGAAGCACTTGAAAGTCCAGTGGTGACGTGAATAAATAACAGAGCTGCTTCTAGAAGAGTATAACTTAACGTCAGATTGAAAGACAGGACTGAAATGCATGATTTGTCGCTCTAGTAGTCTCAATTACATCTCGTTGTCTTGGCACTAAAGAGCTCCGTTTTATCAGCTGGATGTACACCTTGTTGACAACTCCTATAGCGTCCCTGCAGATTATGGCAATCTCGGCTAGGGTGGAGTTTTCCGTTTTGAGCGCAGGTAAAAAAAAAAAACAGCTGCTGTTTAAATACCGCTGACCCTGATTAGAGAGCAAAAGCTGTGGTGTGTCGGGCAAGTAGACGCGGCTTGGTGTCTGTAACGTTGAATGCCTTCCGCACACTGGATAGGCAGCGCGCCCGCCCTGCCACCCTGGCAGGTGGCAATTAAATTAATGGTTGATCGCGAGAGGTTGGTCACCCAGTGAACGCTGCGGGATGTATATACCCCCCCCCCCCCCCTTCGCCCAAACTGACGTCGCAACGGCAGTTTCCATCGCTCGACATCACACAATTGTCACGTGACTATTCTACCGCCCTCTACCGGCGAATCGAAAGGTCAAAGGTCAAGTGGTGAGACACCGGAGTGGACCACATATGGTAAGGCCTATAGCCACACTAGACCTCTGGCTCACTCGAAGGTCAACCAGCAACGCACGGCGAAATTGGCTTTACGTAAACTAGCATAGTGAAGTGTTGGCTTCAAAAGTGGGAACAGTGGTCCTCGGATTTAACCACTCACAAACAGCTTCTACACGACGAACACAAGATCACCTGCGGAGAGAGAAAAAGGCCCGTAGGCTAGAAGTTTCGACAGGGGCGCCGCGCCTTCACTGACCTCATGGCGCGGGTCGCTCTTGACGGGTCAGAAACCCTTCGCTCGAGAGCACCTACGCTTGCATGGGCGACGTACTCGCTCCGAAAAGAGCGCGCGCTCTCCACTATGCGATCATGCTCCGCCCATCCACCCGCTTCGTTTCTCTCCCGCTTTTCTTTTTTCTTTTCCTTCCGTCGCTCTTCGTTCGCCCGGAACTCGGTGCCCCTACGCACCTGACCTACAAGCGACGGGCAAATATTTACCCCCGTCTGGCCTCGGCTTCCTTTCTTCTTCTCTCCTCTTCGTAGTAAGGCCGGTGCTGCGCGATTGCGCTTGCTTTGTGTTTGTTCTTCGAAGCCAGCGCAATATTGGGACTTATATTGCGTCCCCGTGCCAGGACGGGCGGTGTAGACGCTCGTCCGGAACGGCGTCGTCGACGAAATGCACCGCCGGATTCGGAACGCTTCCCCGTAACGAGGGCGACTTTCCCCCGTCCCGCAGTAGCCTCCAAACGCGATAGTTCGTGGTCCTGCGAATACAGGTGACGTCACCGGAGGTACCTGCCCCATTTCGGTGAGAACGTCTCATTCACGCAGGTCGGCGTGAGCGTGAGGAAGTGGCGTCATATTACGCTGAACTTTACGGCTCTTAGTTGGGTTATGGATGTTCCCGTCACGATTGGAAACATAAGTACCCGAGGTGCCCTGCAGCTGGCCTGCCACTCCAGGAAAAAGGTTAGGACTCCGCGAATTGGACAGAACAGGATAACGAGGAAAAAACAACAACTCAGGCGCCTTTGTTGTTGTTTTTTTCCTCGTTCTCCTGTCCGTTCCAATTCGCGCAGTCCTAATCTTTTTCCTGCAATGAACCAACTAGCCCGCAAGAACGTTCTACGGCCACTCCAGTCAGGGAAACTGAAACACGCCATATGAGAATACGCACAAACTCGCACATATGGGTTAATAATGTACGGAACCTAATTTCGAAGCGCAAGAAAAAGTTGACGAATTGGTGGAATCCCGAAAAGATGGTCCTTTCGGTTCGCTAAACAAGCCTACTCATAACGACGTTGCACTCCCAGTTGGAGCCGTGCTGCCTTTTAGCGCGCACTGAAAGCAGGAAACTTATCACATGTCGTTGAGCTTCGAGACTTTTCTGGTAAACTGCGAGCTCCGTAATCGAGAAAACAACGTGGCTGTTAACTGCGACAGTCTTCCTCATTTGACGGCCATTTTCAGGACACCACGGGACGCCCTTATAGCTCTTGTGCCACGAAGGGCTTTCGTCGCCATCTTAACTACTTTTCAACACCAAAACCCGACACGCTTCGAATTTCTCCTCCCTAGCTCCGCACTTTTATTTTTTTGCTAATGCTTGCGGGGCATGCGCGCCATATGACACTTGGATTGAGGTGAAAACTACCATGTTTGACAGATACGAGAACGTTCAGTCTCATCAGTGAAGATATGGACATGGCTATGGACTGTGCTTGAGATACTAGCCCTTAACTAGGCATGTGAGTGATGCCAGCTTCGTGTGTTATGCCCATCTTTGTTTACACATACACTAAGGCAAATACACTGTTTTCCGTTGTTCTTTCTTTTTTTCCTTCGAAGAGGTCGAACGCTTAACAGCGACACTTTATTCTATCGTGGTCTTAAACCGGCGAAATTACACACATAAATATATCGCTAACGTCAGTGATGATAGTGAGCACGCAATTCGCAGGAACTACTCAGCGGAAAACCGAAGTGGAAATATTTCGCCGGCTTCGCCTGCATTGTCGGAGATTTGACATCGCGCGGCGCATGCGCCCCCTAAGTGCATCCGTCCTCGTACAGTACAAGGTCAAACGAAGAAACTGAGTGCATTAACGATTTGTGTCCACCCGTGTACAGGTTCTGCAAGCGAGAGATAAGTAGTGCGTTGCGTCACTGAAAGAACAGCAGTGGGCGCGAGGTTCCTTCCTCCGCGTACATTTGGAAAGCGGGACGGCCTCGCCGCGATAATCAGATTTTCGTTCCTCGTAGCCGGGCTCAAGTTATTCCCAGTACGCTTTGATCTTGAAACAAAAGGCCGAATTCGTCTATGGTCTCTTTTAGGACCGGCTTGTCTCTTCCTCCCGTTCAGTGTGATATTACGACACAGGCATTAGGAAACGCGTAAGCGGTACATTTTCTGTCGAAGAGCTGGGAAAAGGGAGTTATCGACTCCGTGCAATTTGTAGTCGGACGCTTTCTGTTCCTTTATTTGTTTCCCAAGTACCTTTCTGATAACAGCACTTGCCGATGCGCATACAGATGAAGCTGCTAGCGAGGACTCGGGACACCGTGTTCCGGACGTGATTTCTTGCTTCGTACAAATCGCAGCTCTCATCTTGTACTTACGCGTAGCGCTCATGGTGCTAGAAGCCTTGCTGTAGAGCAGACGTTTCTCTGAACCTAAGAGTAAGATATCAAGATATCCTAATCGTGAATCTAGCGTGAATAGGAAAGTTTAGGGGGATAATTCCAATTCAGAGAATTTTCTTTGCTTATACTAAAACAGCCTGATAATTTAGCGAGCTAAACTTGCCGCCTTGCTCCACTCACTACTATAAAATTACTCGGAGTCTTTTTTCGTGATCATGCAAGCTGATACCCAACTCTAGTCTATCCTATCTAAAGTGTCGCGCTATGTAATCGAAGCATTTATCTCGTCACATAAACAGTTCAATGCTCTCGTGCGCTTACTGAGACACAGGCGTGTACTAAAATAGCACAATATAATATAGTAGACTATGATGTACTAAAAGCTATACTGTATTATTATACTAAACAATACCATACCGTACCGTACCATGCCTACCATATCGTATTATGCCGTACCATACGCAGCACCATACCACACCACACAACACCATACCATACCATACCATACCATACCATTCCATACCATACCATACCATACCATACCATACCATACCATACCATACCATACCTTATAGTGCCGGGCCATACGGTGCCGTTCCGTGCCGTGCAACACTACCGAGATATAGCCGTAAAGTATGGTATTATAGGCCGAAGGATTCATCCAAGCGAACGGCTGTTACCTGTTCGCGGATCCAAGGGTCAGTATTGAGAAATTGGCTGGATATCTTGTCAATGTTCTATTTACGCCTCAATTTTCTACCTGTTACAAAACAAAAAAAAACAGATGTATGCAGAGAAGCGAGATACGATTCCTTGCTATAAATGATACAACGAATGTTTGAAGGAGGCCAAACGTTAGCTATGTCTGCAATACGCTCGCGGCTATCCTTCGTCACCGGCCGTTCGCGACGACCCCGAAATGACTGTGTGCGTCTTTCCCGCTATACACTTGTGCTTTGCAGTGCACCCGCCGGGTAGGACGCGCGCTTCCTTGTGCACGGTCCGTCGCATCCGAGGAGCGGCGGCCCGATCTCGACGTGAGATCGCCATCCGCTTCATTACGCTTATGGCTCCGAACTGCGCTGGCTCGCTGCCGACGCACCATTGAGCGGGTCGTTCGGGACTCTCCTCGGGGTGTCCGCGCGCGCGGCTCGAACGCTTTCGAGTGCCTGGGGAGAAGCGGCCGCCTGGGGCCCACCACTTTCCTCTCTGCAGTCATGGGCCTTCCGCTGCAGTCTCGGCGGCCGCGCTCTCGCCATACGTAGTGCGGCCAACGAACCGACAGTTGCACCTGGAAACGGTCTGCCCAAACAGACGGAAGACAAGCTCAAAACGAAGAAGTGTAAAAACAAAAATTGGCTAAAAATAAGAGCAAAGCGTACTTGGAACGATGGCAGTGCTGGCGGCCTTCGCGAAGCTGGTTCGCGTCCAGACAGGCATCAGGCTATGGACGCACCGTTCGGCCGGATGCCGACCCGTTGCTCGCGCAGGTGCTTATTGGCTAGAATGCAGCCGGCTCGCGTCTCCGGCGCGACGCATAAAAGGAACGGCGTATGGCAGACGCTTATGCATGCAGTTGGCGCTGTCGGAAGCGGCTGGTAAAGATGACGAAGGGGTGAAAGGTTTTTGAAGCATCTGGAAGTCTCCGAAGTTGGTATGGATGCAGAGGTTACTATAGATTATTGAAGAGTCGGGGATCTCTGTCTCTTTGCAGCCTGCTTGCCGCGCTTTCGAACTTTCAACACTGCCTCGTTTGGCGTTCTTTCTTTTTTCTTTTTGCTCGAATAGAAAAGCGTGCTGGTCGTGTATAATCGCGCCTCGGGTGACAACCATGGACTTGTTAGAAAACGATGTGTTTTTAAATACAGTCGAGTCTCGTTATACGAAATAACGGACATAACGAAGGAATGACGATTCCCCTCGGAAGCTCGGTCAACACGGGCTACAGCGAAGCTACGGCTATTACGAAGTAATCGACCAGCCCGTCCAACTTCGTTATAAAGAGGTTCAACTGTACTTCAAGCTGCGTGATGTGAATAGTCGCAAAGCAGACCGCGCGCCTTCAGACTGAGCTAAATGAGACTGATTCCTATGCGCTGACCGCCTCGATAGCGACGCCAGAGGCCACTCTCGACTCCCGAGTCCTCAACCCCGGAGCCCTATTAGACGCACATGCTGCTTGCGATACCGGGGCCAAGCGACAAAGCAGAGAGAAGGCTAGCTATCACAGCGGCCTGCGTAAGAGCTGTCGTGTGCTGGCCCGACGTTCTTTTCTGCCACTTTGCGGAGCCATTGCGATTGTTCTTTACGACTGTCCCGCGGGGCGGAGGGAACGGTGCAATGCGACAATAGTGGCCAGGACCTGTTATGCAAACGACGCGGCATTCATTCAGCTCTGACCCCACGATGGCCTCTTCTCGCTGGCAAAGCAAGGGGCATTCTCGCGAGGAGGGCACTCTCGGAAACAGCCGGGCTTCTCTGCTGCAGTGGAGACGAAATTATTGCGCGCGGACAAAAAAGAAGCCCGAGCAGGTCGCGTCTGCGCGTCTCTTTTGTCTCGATGCGACCGCCGACGCAAAGAGATGCGAGGACACCTGTGCGCAAGCTGAGGACGGGCGGGATGCGCAGAGGCGTTCCCCGATGCCCAATTGGCGTATCGGTGATTTCCTTTCAGGCCGACCACTGAAGCGCGTCTCCGGCGTCACGCTCGTGGACGTCGAAGCATCCGCGGCTTCTGCTGATTAAAAACGAGAAGACAAAGAGCGAAAGAACGACTCCCTGTCTTTCTCTCGTTCCCTCTCGCTCTTCTTTTTTTTTTCGCCTTTTATCCGAGCTCATCGCGACGGCTGCCCTCTCCGGTCTTCCCACGGCTACGTACACGGCCGATGCGGGGCTCTGTAGGAGCGCGTCCATCGTCATCGGCGGGCAGAGAAGTCGGGCCGTTTCGACGTGCCGCTGTTCGGCAGCGGTGAGTTGAAGATGTAGGACGCTTAGCCCCAGAGGCGGCCAACGTTGGCAGCGCTATCGCTGTCGGCTGATAAAATGTACTGTCGCCCCCGTGCGCGCGCTTGACTCGTCACTGAGACTGTGCCGTCTACACGCGCGCACGCACGCACGCACGCACGCGCGCGCGCGCACGCACGCACGACACACACACACACACACACACACACACACACACACACACACACACACACACACACACACACACACACACACACACACACACACACACACACACACACACACACACACACACACACACACACACACACACACACACACACACACACACCTATATACGACCACCAGTAAGCAGACGGCTTCTTCCTCGCTGTCTCTCTCTTCTGACGATTGACTCTTCGCGTGGCCTAGCTGTGATTCGGTATATAGGAGCTGTTTATCTCGCGAAGAAGCCGTTTTGTTGTTGTCCTGGTCTTCATAGTTTGGTCGGCTGCCGGCGTAGCCAGGTCTTTTCGGCTTGTTGGCGCAGCGTGGCTCCTTCAGCCGCTCTTCTCGGCCCGAGTTCCACTCGAACGCATCGCGCATTTATTAACGCGTGGACGCGCGCCAGCGGCCGTTTCGCTCTGGCCCGCGGCACCGTTACGTCGCCAACCGGGCGTGCCAATGCTCCGCGCCGCTTTTTCAGCCGTCCTGGGCACGTTTGCAAGCACCGAGCAGAGGGAGGGAGGGAGGGAGAGGAGGAGGAGGGGGTGAAGGGCAGCAGGAGCCACCGCTCACAACATCGCCTTGCCCTCTTCTGTGTTGATGTTGCTCTCTCTCTCTTTTTATACTTGCTTCTTTTCCCGGAAGACGTCGCGAGGCTTCTTGCCACCGACTGCTGTGAAGCTCTTGCGTTAAACTAAATCGCCAAGCGCTGTTGACGCGCGTTGCAAGCGCTGGCTACTGTTTCTTTCTTTCTTTATTCGTTCTTTTTCTTCTAACGCTCGAACGCGGCGAAGGGAACATAAAAAAAAGCTCTAGAAAGACGAATGCGACAGAGATATATTTCCGAAAGGGGGAAACGATGGAGAGACCGGCGTCACCGGAAGAGCTGGCAGCGTACTCCATTTGCACCGAGAGAAAGCTCAATAAAAAAAATTAAAAAACGAGAACGAGAAGGAAAAAAAACATAGGTAAGAAGGAGGAGGAAAGGAAGGAAGGAAATGCATCGAGAACAGTTATGCGTACCAGGGCTAAGAAGGAAAAAAAAAGACAAATGAGTTATCTGGCGTATTCAGCCGGCTGGCTCTGCGCGTGAGGCCGACATGAAGCTCCTTGCTTCAAAATGAGAGAGTTCGAAGTGACATCCGCACGGACGAAAGTGCAGAGCGACGGGTAGAGCGCAGTGTACAGTTAGGGTCAGTATAAAAGGGAACGCGGGTGACAGGTTCGCGTTGTAAACGACTCTGCCAAATGACATGATAGGGAATACTGCACCTGCAGCTGACGTATCAGCAAGTGTGTCGTTTCTTCCTTCTGCTTTCTTTTGTTTCTTTCGTTCTGTACTTATTAGGTCGAGAACTAAACTAGGCTGCCCACAACGGCAAGCATGCGCTCGTGCGCTTCGTTTTTTTTTTTTTGCCGGACTTCGATGTAGTTGAGATTTAAGATTAAACGTTATTAACACAGCCGAATCGGCTGCTGCGGACAACATCATGATACATGTATTCACACTGAACTAAATGCATTAAATATAGCAGACATATGCGTTCACCACGGTGATCGCATAAATTGTCACGAGAACCGCAGGAAAGCTGTAGACTCAGACGGACCTACTACTCATTCGCTATTTTAATGTGCCGCTGTGGGAAGAGGCGCATGCTTTTGCAAGCGATTTCATGAAGACACCTAGGGGCAAAAAAAGGGGAAAATGTTAATAGATTCTGCGAACTCCTGATTAATCCTTGTACTGGTGGGAACATTTATTGCTTCCACTGTATTAAAGGTACACTGATCAGAACTGCATAACGTTTCCCTCCTTAGTAAAATCCCATAGAGAGCTGGGCATTTCATGACTCTGTCGAGGTTCGTTCGGCTCGGAAAAATGTTTTTTATTGCTGAGAAGTTCGGAGCTAAAGTTAGATTTTTTTCGCCACTCCGATACTAACTCATGACGTAGTAGATTACGTGTAGCTTCGTGAGTTTGCTTCGTTTAGGTTCCGACGTTTAGTCCTTGCTTTCATATCTCTCGCTCGATTAAGGGGTTCTAAAGGCGACGATGCGAATGTTAGCTTAATATTCGGGTGCGCAGTCAACTGTTTCTGCTTCTTCAACAGAAAATCTCCTTTGACGTCTTGCGGAAACGGCTGGCATAAAGCGGCGACACCTGTCATATTTTTCGCCGTTTCCTCGCTTACGAAAGCACAGATTTCTGTGAAGGTTAATATGGCTCTTTGTCGTTAAAAAACTGACTGGGGTTCAACGTGGCTTGAGCCTAGTTATACGAACGAAAGCTCTGTTAAGCGCGGTCTCCGCTGTCTCAAATCAAATGTTAAGGCCAAGGGTCAAAGGTCGAGGTCAGGTACTCAATGGTCATAGTCATATTATCACGGGGTCATACAACCGTAGCTTGAGCTATACCACCACGCAGTTGAGTTCGGTTTGACCTTGGGAGGCGTTGAAGGTCATTGTCTCATCCACATCGAAATCGGAAGTTGTATACCCGAGTAGCAGAGCTCTCGCCCTAAAAATGGTGGCCTTTCAAACCTGAGTCACCTTCAGTGTCTCCTCGGTGTCCCTTTAAATCAGCCCGCAATCGTCTAAGCCTCACGAATGATACTTCTCAACTCATCAGATTGCCAGCTATGCAAGCTCAAACCTGCGGCAACAACCAACAGCTCCGAGGTAGTCACGTAAGCCGTGGTAACACGACCAACAGCTGAACGCATGCCAGTAAACCACGTCACGAATGACCCCGTCTTTTAGCGTGTATAGTAAATACCAACACAGTCCACTTAGCTGAAGTAAGCTACGTTCGGCAGTGTAGACTTCTTGCCTCATCCTCGCGGGCTATTCAAACGATGGCAATCAAGGGAGATAAGCATCTCCTCTACGAGATGGAAAGTTGTCCGACAGGCGGCGCTCGCGAGGCTGCGGCGGCCAGCGTCCGCTGTGCACGCGAGTCGGCCGGGTCGCGCCATCGAGCTTTCGTTAATGGAGGGCGGCCGGTCAGCCGAAGGGAGACGGAGCTCGCATCCTCCGCTTGCTCCTCCTGCGGACACGTGCGATGTTCGTCCTCGTGGGAAAGACAGCGGTGGGAATTCTCAGGCTGCTCTCAACGAGACGAGCAAAGGGAACGAGTAGGCAGGCAGGCTTCGCGATGCACCCAGAGGGCCTTGCACCTGACCCTGCTGAGACCGCCTTGCGTTCTCTGTGTCAGATAGTGGGCTCCCCGAGAGGAAGCAAGTGAATGAGGCAGAAAACGGGGGTACTACGGACCGGTCTACTACGCTCACCCCGCCACCGTAGCATTCAAATTAGGAGGTACAAAAAAGAAAGAAAGACAGAACGCTTGGATAACCAACCTGGGGCAGCCAGATCAGAAACAACTAAACAATGTCTAGAAAAAAAGACTGCCTGTTCTTAGCTTGGTATTATTGGACTTGACTACGCAGGGATCTGCTAATCTCTGTATCGAGGCATATCAGGTACACTAGGCTCTTACTCACCGCACATCGCAGTGACGTGCAGATACCCCTTCGCGCACACGCAAGCATACCTTTTTTTTTTTTTAGCCAGCTGTGACTAGTGACGTCATGCTCCTCTGTGTGCGGACTCTCTGAAATGAAGTCAAATTGCTCGCGATATATTTCGTCCCCAGCCTTCCTAGTTTTAGTTGTTTTTCTTATGTAAAAAGAGACACTAATACAGCTCGGACTGAGGAAGCCGCGTCTGCTGTGGATTTTAATGACGCAGGACACCGTATTCACTTGTGCGTCCAGAAAAGAAAGCCACGCAAAAAGCTGCGCAAGACGTCACAACGTTGCGTTTAATATTCTTTTTTCCCCCACTGAAAGATTAAGTACGGGCTGTTAACGAGAAAGAAAAGTAAGGCTGCAAAAAATGTTAGAGCATCCTGGTTCTTCTTTACGGCTTCCGCTTTTAATTATAAGCTTTTCAGTCAGACATTTCGACGAGACGCAACTGGGAGGTAAAAAGATGATGTAAAAGGACTAACAAAAAAACAGGACAGCATAACGCGTACACCTGGGCTTTCTTCTCTAAGCTTCTGCAGAGCAGAAAAAATACCGCCTCATTCCATGCAGTCTTGTGCAAAAACGGCAAAATTTTCGAGACGGAATGTTAAAGCGCGTGCTTGCGCTTTTCCGTCGAATTACGTCATCCGCGGTGTCATTTGCTGAGTGGGCGTGCTGGGAAGCGCGGCTGGCTCCACGAGTGAGGCAAATTAAGGTCATTAGTAACCTCGTCCCGCTCAGCTCCTCGGGGAGAACATCCAAGTGCTGCGTCGCAGGTTCTGCCCGCGTTACATGATGAGCAGTGAACGCAAGTAGGGACCTTCCTTAAGCAGCACCTGTCACTATCTAATATGCCTTTTTCTTTACTCTTTTCCTACCGCCGTCTCTCCCTTTTTCTCTCTCCAGCGGTTCTTACACCCGTGACTGAGCCATCCATCGAATACGCCATTGCTTTTCCAGGCACCGCCCCCGCCCACCTATTTGTCTTTCGGGCCCGGCCGGGAAAATTATTTGCGATTCGTACCCGTCGTCACTTTTATGCCTTCTTTTCTTTTTTTGTCTTGTTGGCCGAGGTGGAATGCACAAGGAGGTGGGGAAGGGTGGAAGAAATGGCCAAAAGCTGGAGCTGCGGACAGCACCGTAGCGAGCCCGTATACGGGGGGCCCGCGGACCGATTCGGCAGCGGGGCTCGATGACGGATGACGGCTACTGAATTTCAATGCGACAAGAAACTTTCCGGACACAGATGACCACGCTTCCGGAAGCAATCAATACGGAGAACCTATCGACTCATCTTAGCCATACGCCTCGGAAAATTGCGCCCGTATAAATAAGTATAAACTGGCCCGCGCGGACGAGTGAGGTGGGGGAGGAGACCCGAAGCTCTGCTGATCAAACGAAACGAGATACAGCTGCCGGGACGTAAACAAAGGAACGGGTTCGAGCTGTGTACTGGCTCGGGCTGTGTACTGGCAGCAGCTATACGGGAACGGTCGTGGGAGGGGGGAGAGGGCGAGGATGAGATGAGGGTAGAGAGGGGATCGCGGTCTATATATGTGCCCACCCTCCGCTGGTCGACTCTTGCGACGCTCCGTGCTCGGAGCGTCTCTGCGCGTATTGAACCAGGGACGTATATACCGACGGTCCGCAGCGACGACCGGCCGGTGCTACAAGCGCCCAGAATCCGATACATGGGTCGGAGACTGCCCAGTTCACTTCGCCCCGTATATATGGTCATTCTATCGCAATTCTCCGCTTCGCGGACTGTTTCTTTTTTTTTCTTTTTTTTCCTCCTCCGAGTCATGATAAAGACTTTGAGGAGAAGAGGCTTGCGATCCGCTTTCTTTTCCAAGGACCGCACCTGCATCTCCTCGCGAGGCGGATCGAAATATTGGCGAGATCCTTCAGGACGGCCGGTCGGGAGAGTATTCTTTCGACGCGAACAAAAACACGAAGCTCCGGACGAAGAATCAATGCCTCCTCTGCGTTGTGAGCGACAGGCTTATCTCTGGACGCATGGAGACTGACTGACCCGTCCAGTGCGCTGCCGCTGAATGTAGACTTCCTTTGAAAGTTACGTCACACATAATATATAGTGATTATTTATTTAAAATAACAAAAAGGAAGGTAAAAGATGTTTGCTCACCCCGGCATCTGCCATCACTAAACGGCGGCACCTGAGCTGGGGTAGCGGAAATATAGTATAGCAGGCAGTTTGAAGAAGTGAAACAAAAGAGGTGAGGGGATAGCAGGAAAGAGATAGGGGTGAGGGCATATATACACTATTTACAAGTCAAATGTTCCGGCCGCGCGCGTTCAGCCGCCGCGGCCGCCGGGTGGGAGAGGGGGGTGTCGCCGATGAGGAGGCGGCCTGCTTCGTTGGGCAGGAGGCGGCCGGCTGCGTTGGGTCGCCGCGTCGTCTCCAAGGGGGAGGTGCCCGTGATTGGGCAGGAGGCGGCCGGCTGCGTTGGGTCGCCGCGTCGTCTCCAAGGGGGAGGTGCCCGTGACGTCGCCGCCAGGCGCCGCCTGGAATGCAGATGGCTGCGCGCGTGCGCCAACAAACCGAAACCACCTCGACACACGCGCACAGCACTTGTTCACAACAGCTGGTGTGGGGCGGCCAGCTGTTTTAAGCGTCCGAGGTAGCACAAGCGGAGCGTTCCGTCACTGCCTAACACTACCTGGCGCAGAACAGACGGGACGTCAGGCCCGTCTGTTCGAGAAAAGCACACAAGCTCACCATTGTTCGCTCACGGGTACGCGCACTGCCCTGCGGCCACAACAGCGTCTTGAGCGTAAAGAGAAAGCAAGAAAAGGGGCGGCTATTCGTACATTCTACGGGTTTTTCGTGAGAAATCTTCGTGAGTACGTCCTTCAGTGCGTCCCTGGAAGAAAGGATCGGATCAGTTCTGAGGACGCCAAAGTAGTACTAAATTCTAGAACACTAAAGGAACAGGCGTTGGCTGAGGAGGCTCGTGTTCGCTGACGAGCACTGTTTTAGTCGCCGCCGTGCTGACGCCAGGGCACAGTCGCAAGCTCGCGTACGCGCCACTTCCCAGAAGACGAGAGGAGAGCGACGTCTGCACTCTTTGCCCCTCGAGCTGTGCAACAAACTCCGACAAAAGGTCTAACCATTATTTTTCCCCTCCCTCTCCCAGCCGTGGACCTCCTGACAAAAGACGCGAAGACGTCACGCGGCGTATATAGCAGCGGAGCAGGCCTAAAGAGAAGGCCGGCTCACTCGCCCCGCGTGTAATGAGCCATTGTCTGTTGTGTACGCGCTCTGTGTGTGTGTGACGGCCGCGACTGTCGCCGCTCTGCCTTAGTAGCGGTAGCAGCTTCAGCGCCAGCGTCAGTCACGCGAACGCTTTATCGCCGCCGCGGCGTCGTCTCCAACGAAGCCGAGAGCACGAGACAATGCTATTCCTGCCCCCGCGACTCGGTGCCGGGAAAGGATGAGTTACGAGGGAGAGGGATGATTCTAGGGGCCAGCAGGTCTTCAGCTGACCCCCGGCTTGGCGGGCGACAATGGTGGTGA
Organism: Amblyomma americanum; assembly: GCF_052857255.1. Taxonomy (NCBI): domain Eukaryota; kingdom Metazoa; phylum Arthropoda; class Arachnida; order Ixodida; family Ixodidae; genus Amblyomma; species Amblyomma americanum. The sequence continues at coordinate 72,857,391 of NC_135502.1, read as the reverse complement.
ATCGGGAGCCACGCATGCAGCCTTAGCGTGCATGCCTCACAGGTTCCTGCTGCTGGCTACCGGCTCTTCTCGCCTCCGTGACGCGAGACGCCGCCGTCTCTGCTAGCGCGATTACCTTCGATTACGAGTGCGCGGCCATTGTTTGTGTTGCGTTTCATGCGCGTCAGCAATTAAAGCCGGCGCGCTTAATTGCCGGGGTCCCCGCCCCGGTGGCTGCAGTGGCGGCCAGCTTCCTTTTACGCTCGCTAGGCCTCCCGACGCTGCGGCTGTGGCGGCGTTTTCTTTGTCCTCTGATTGCTTGGCCCTTTACGAGGTGGTCGGCCAAAGCGCACGGCCGGACGGCTCTGGTTTGGGATTGAGATTGAAGAGCGGCCGCTGGGACAAACTTTGTTTCGAGTCGGCCAGACTTTTTGGCTGCCTCTTGGTCGGTCGCTGGCGCCGGCAGCGGTGGTGCATGGTGGCCAGTTGGAGGGCGGAGAGAGGACCACTTCCTTTGTTGTTCTGATGCCCTGATCGCCGGTTTGACCGGGCCCCGCAAGAAGCACTTGCGCTCCCCTTACTCACACCCCCCGAGTTCCGACCGCGGTTTTCGCTGATTTCCATTAGCCTCTCCGCGGAAGTTTCTTCCGGCTGGGGCGGGGTTCTCCTTCTTTATTTGTTTGTTTGCTTCCGGATTGCTTAAGTACCCGGAGTAATTTTGCCCCGCCGTGTTACGTTTCGTCGCTTTGTTTGTTTCTGCCCTGAATTCGCGACAGTCGGTGGGGGCCCCGCCCTCTAGAAAACGACGCAACACTGTGTCCGTATTCGAGCACGTCGTCTCTTGTGCAAGGCCGGCAAAACTTCTAATCTAAAGGAGGAGCCATTAACGTTGAGGAAAGCACTCGAGAGGAACTGAACGAGAAAGTAAAGACCACGCCACTCTCTCTCCACCATTCCAAAATGGCCTTGTTACTTCTGTGTCCTTATATGCAGGCCTTAAGGCTTTTGTTCTTTTTTCGAAACTGGCGAAACAAACTGATACGTTGCCATATAAGTGCGGGGCGCCCGAAAGGGCGTGAACAGTACGTGCATGATACATTTCCCTTAGCAGCTGGGCTAACGGGAAAGTCTTTAAGGATTTTGGGACGGCAGCCCATTTTCCCGCTTTCCTAGTTTCGTTATAACGAGACAGACGGCGAAATTTCAAGCGCCGAAGTTTCCCTTCTGTATATATTCGGAACTTGAACAGGAAAAATACGATAAAAAAAAACAGTGCTTAGTACAGTATCACTGAAATGCTGCGCGCGCACGAAAGAGGAAAAGCGATAACAGTGTTCGATATTTATCCCTTTCATTTCGGTAGGAACTTTCCTGAATCTCATTAGCGAGGGAATGGCGGGGGCCTTATAAATGGAAGAAGTATCTTTTAACGAGCTGGATAATTAAATTTAGCCCCCGGGGGCGGCCGGCATTAAAAACGCGTTATCGAATTTCTCGAAGTCAGGATGAAGAGGAAAGTGCCAAATTAAAAATGGATTAGACGATGATGTATGGTTTGGCAGTATTTCGCTCGAGCCCTGGGAGCGGGCACCTCTCGAGCTCGTCATATTTCATACGTATACGCATCTGTGTGCAATCACAACAGTCTCTCTCTCTCTCTCTCTCACACACACACACACACACACACACACACACACACACACACACACACACACACACACACACACACACACACACACACACACACACACACACACACACACACACACACACACACACACACACACACACACACACACACACACACACACACACACACACACACACACACACACACACACACACACACACACACACACACACACACACACACACACACACACACACACACACACACACACACACACACACACACACACACACACACACAACACACACACACAGACGCACACAACACACACACGCACGCACACACACACACACACGCACACACACGCGCGATACAATCTAATTTTGTTGTTAGAATAGCGGAGAAAATTTACGAAACTTCGTTCTTCAAAACCTAGCGATGCATCGATTCGGTCTTTGCGGTAAGTCGGGACTGTTATCTGACGGACTCATGTGCTAATCACTGGAATACACACGACGCGGTACTGCAGGGACGCATGCCGGATCTCTAGACTTTAAGACGTTATTTCTGTTTATCTTTTCTAATCACCTTTAAAACCCGCGCCAATTTCGATCGACCAAACAGTGTCACAGTTTTTTCCTTTCGCTTCACGTTGGAATACTTTAGTGAGAGTGGACGCTAACCATTCCTCCTTAACTATTCACGAGAGCACTTACAGAATTATACAAATTAAATTTGCAGAGAGATAGTTGCACCGACGGCCCTTAAGTGGCCAATCACCGGCCCACCGAAAATCGAGGTATCCATTCATTCACTTCCCAGGCCCTATGGAATTGCATAAAGGAACTGGATTGCAAACAGGTAAAAACTGTGTAATAAATATAGTAAAAATGTTGATTATATGAAGGCCTTGAAATGAGGGTCCTCAAGGATAGCTGAGGTGGTGGTGGGAAGTGTGGTTTTAGTTGCTGCTAGTTCGTGGAATATGAAATCCATGATGTAGATAACTTTTAGAATACATGGCGCACGTTCTTTGAAACTTTGATGAACTGGGCAACAACAGCTTTAGTTCAGCGTAATTAATAAAATGTAGCATATAACAGCGTAGTTGTCAGTGCAGTGTATTCCTCATGGTAGCTTAAAATTTGTCCCAAATATAATTTCAAGGTGTGAGTTGTTTCATATCATCGCGCACGAAATTTCGATGACTTTTTTCGCCGTATTCGTGGGAACGGCTTAGTGAACCAAAATTTCAACTGAAACCTTCAGTAATAGAACGAACTAGCAGCGAAAACAAGCTTAATAGAAATTATAAGTTTGTATTAACGAACACCTCACGGCTAGTTTACTCGCAGTGCTATTCTGCACAAACGTAGTCACAAATGACGTCATTCGAAGTTTATTAACAAATATGTCCTCTAGAATGCGAGTGGCAAAATAATTATTGGCCTAAATGCTCGCTTTTGTAAACTTTATAGTTGCATTGGATGTAACCGCCTTCAGTATTTGATGCCATCCTGATATCGCAACAATGAAGTAAGCAGTACACCGAACATAGTATGTATTGCGGAAAATACTGCCGTGATGCGATCAGCGTATAAAAGCCACAACGAGACGTTTTCACGTGCAACGCTTTTCATCTTGCCAACGCAGATGGCAAAAAACAAACATACTTCTAAACATGTGAGAGACCTAACGTGTCGTTGCATTTAGTTATTGCGTAGATAAAATTTTATATTTAACTAATGTCCTTTTTTGAAGTGGGAGTTTCCTACATCTGGCAGGTCATCTGTTTAAACATTTGTTGCTGAACATTCTTATGCTATATTCACTGTGTCCTCGTCGATTTTTCATAGGTCGATAAGTCGGCGAATTGTAATGTGCTGCAGCAAAAAATCATGTTCGTTGCCATTCACATGAGGGGTGTATAAAGAAGCAAAAACAGTACATACGCACGTGTGTCTCAACCTGCATATAAAGTATATTCTTGCCAGACCCGGCGTACATTAAGTCCGCGGCTCCTTTGTCTGCATCAGCTTCCTGTTCCCAGCGGCCAAATAACTCTCCGGTTTCTCGAGCTTCGCCGTGACGTTATTTTTAAGTTCAAGTAGATATTCATTCGCGTGTGTATTCAACTAGTATAGCCACCAAAGAAAAAAAAAATCCTCTCGGATCAGCGGCTGCGAGGTGCTATTTGCGTACGTTTCAAGAAAAGCCCAGACTCGAGAAATTTATTTTAATTAACGCTAACAAACCTAACTGTTGCTCAGGTCTGAAGAGCATATATGATAAACTTCGTTCGTACCCCTCCTCCTACGCGGCTCATGCTCCTCGAGCACTTTCCACAACCGCACGTGTTTCACTCGCTTCGCGAGACAAACACTTTCCGTACAGCACAACGCCGTCCAAAAAGAAGAGAGAGAGAGAGAGGGGGGCTGGTTGGGTGAGGAGATGGAGGTGTAAGACACGTGCCTAATTTGCAGCTTGCCTCCGCGTCTCGCGCAGCTCGCCAGCGCGCGCTCAGCCGGCCTCCATGTCTCGGCGTGAAGATCTCACCCGGGGATCGAAAGAAGGCTCGGAATGAGAGGGGAGGAGTGAGAGAGGAGGTTGGAGCGGGAAATGAAAAGCGTGAAGCGCATGCCAGAGCACCGCTGAGCACGATGCGGGGGCCCGCATTCTGTCTGGCTCTCCGCTCAGCCCCCAGTTTAAGCGTGTATATGCAAAGCGCCCTCGCCCTCCCCAACCTCCTTCCTCCAGCACCCTGGCGCCGCGAAGCCGTGCTCAGAGGGCCAGTGTGTTTGTTTGGGGAAGCGATAATCTCGGAAGAAGGGAGCTGTGTTTGCAGCCGGACAGCGTTTCTCGGTCGGCCGGCGGGAACACCAAGGCACATCCCCGCACCTTCGATCGCGTCGCTCCTTCCAACTCCTCTCCCCTCCCCGTCCCCCCCCCCCCCTTTTTTTTTTCTACTCTGGCAGGATAGCGAATAACGCCGCTGGGCTGTCGGTCGAAAACTCGCTCGGCCTGTGGTTCTGGCAGTGGCGAAGCGACGCCGTGTCTCTCGCCCTTCCTTTCGCTGGGCCTAATCCCACCTTTACAACTGCTTCTACGCCAACCTCTTAGCCGAAATCGGTGATCGTTCCGCGCCCGCCACCTCCCCTCCTTAACCAGGTCCACCGTTCCCTTAGGCCTCTACTTTTCCTGCGACAGAGCTGGTAGCTGTAGTGGGAGCTTGGGAGATGCAAAGCCGCGACAGCTAGGTTTTCTCGGCGCCGTGGTATATCAGATGCGTTTGCAGATAGAGATGTATTAAGTGCTCGCTCTTTCCGTGTACATTTCAGTTGCAGTGAGCGCGCGCTTCTGCTGGGTCGGTCGGCCCTCTCTGCTCGGACGGCGTACACTTGTGATCCGAGCAAAGGGGTTAGTCGGACGTGCTAACGAACGCAGCGCTGCTTGCAGCGATCGTCCACGAAACGACTGAATATTAATAAGGGCGCGCGATGCGCGATCCCGCCACCACAGCGTGCGCAGGTAGTTTTTTTGAGAGTGGATGCTCCTTCGTAACATACAAGTTCACTGCTTTAGTTGCCGGAGACTCGTCGTCTCGCAAATGCAACAACACCTTGAACGTGAGACGGCCTGGAATTACAAGACCTTCGATGTAAATCCATGTCGAAGTAAAAATAAAAAAAAAAGAAATGTGGCGAGAACTGCAGGTAAGAGATCAGACGGTGAAATCGATCGTCCCGAAGAATCGTGGAAATTTCGAAGAAGGTATAGCGTTCTCGTTTGGCGAAACCGCACAGACTGCTCCGAATTTTCATCGAAATGGAAGACGTCGAATAATTCTTAGGAGCGACGCTAAAAGTTCCTCTAATTTGATCAGCGTTTACTTAATTACCTCCGTAAAGGTTTGTTATTCCACACCATCATTGTAGGATGATTATAAAAGCAGCGTCACTTAAAAGAAACATGAGAAGAGTAAAATTAGCGGGCAAATTTAGCACAGGCATCGCGGGTCTTGCTAATGTCATGTATACACCCGCAATCAAAACTTTATACAATGCATGATCAGCGAAGAAAAAATTCGGTGCCTTCTTTGGACGCTTCCTGGAATACAGACATGAAGCTATATGTTTCCGAGCGTGCGAATTTCGCAGTGAGCTACTAAGGCGTAAGCTATGCGTCGGGAATGCAATGAAACTGAATATTTTCGAAAAAGTTGCATTGCACAAAATCTGGAGCCCCGCCGCGGTGGCTCAGTGGTTAGGGCGCTCGACTACTGATCCGGAGTTCCCGGGTTCGAACCCGACCGCGGCGGCTGCGTTTTTATGGAGGCAGAACGCTAAGGCGCCCGTGTGCTGTGCGATGTCAGTGCACGTTAAAGATCCCCAGGTGGTCGAAATTATTCCGGAGCCCTCCACTACGGCACCTCATTCTTCCTTTCTTCTTTCACCCCTCCTTTATTCCTTCCCTTACGGCGCGGTTCAGGTGTCCAACGATATATGAGACAGATACTGCGACATTTCCTTTCCCACCAAAACCAATTATTATTATTATTAAACTCTGGATACGGCTGTACATCGACTGATCATTTTGAAATTTTTTTGTTGACGAGAAAAATCTGCCACCACGTCATGGAATCGAAAGACGTAAGTAAGACATCCGCGGTGAAAGACGATCAAATGTGCGGCGCATTCAGCCGCTGCCAGCGAAGACTCTTGATGGCCATTTACAGCTTGTGCACGAAGCAAATACGGCTCACACATGAAAGTGCAAGCAAACACTGACAATTAGGCGGTGAAGCCACCTCAGAGAGCTATTTCCAGGGGCCGCTGGGGCATACATATATCGCAAATCTTTAGATGTTATTTAATCTATACAACGTTTTATGTTTTTTTTTTATCTAGAATTTTGTAACAGCCAGACAGCACGCTTTTGAAGTTTGTCTAACTCGACTACTGATCCGGAGTTCCCGGGTTCGAACCCGACTGCGGCGGCTGCGTTTTTATGGAGGAAAAACGCTAAGGCGCCCGTGTGCTGTGCGATGTCAGTGCACGTTAAAGATCCCCAGGTGGTCGAAATTATTCCGGAGCCCTCCACTACGGCACCTCTTCGTCCTTTCTTCTTTCACTCCCTTTTTTTATTCCTTCCCTTACGGCGCGGTTCAGGTGTCCAACGATATATGAGACAGATACTGCGCCATTTCCTTTCCCCCCAAAACCAATTATTATTATTATTATTATTATTATTATTATTATTATTATTATTATTATTATTATTATTATTATTATTATTATTATTATTATTATTATTATTATTATTATTATTATTATTATTATTATTAATTATCCGGCCGTGCGGATAGAACATTCACGGAAGTTTGCTAACATTCGTCGACCAGTTACCTAAACTCGTTCCAACTTTTTAGTTGGTCATAATCATTCTGCGTTGAACAAGGCGAGGTGTTTCAGCGTGGCCTCAGCACTTCAAAATTATGTGCTTTAGTGTCGATTAAGAAATAAAAACGGTTGGAAGTATATCGCTCTGTTGGGTGTATTAAAGCGATAACATTGGGAGCCTCATCGAAGAAGAATTGCGTCGTTGGTCCCATAATCTCCAGGAACAGAAGTGACATCACCAGTCCGGAAGGGACGAGTTCACATTTCAAGTAACTTCACTGCTTCTGTGTCGTAATGTCTAGAGAGCTTCGTAGAAACATCTAGCCACCCGTCTGATGACTCGAAGAGGATGCCTGGTTGTGATGAGACATTACGAGTAGGGATGCGCAATCCCAACCATAAGAGAATGACACGAAATTCGATGTAATGACATCGTCATCATCATCATCAGCCTGACTACGCCCACTGCAGGGCAAAAGCCTCTCCCATATTTCTCCGATTAAACCTATCTTGTGCCAGCTGCGGCCACCCTATCCCCGCAAACTCCTTAATCTCATCCTCCCACCTAACCTTCTGCCGCCCCCTGCTACTATTCCCTTTCCTTGGAACCCAGGCTGTTACCCTTAACGACCATCGCTTATCATCCCTTCGCATTACAATACGTAACGTAATTAGGCGCCCCTGTCAATGTTTGGCGCCCCTGTCATTTTTTTTACGTCTTCGTCCGTATGTGCATGCGTTGTCGTGAACTATAAAGTGTAACACCGACTGTCCCAACAGTCAGTGTCCAACGGCGAGGGCAGTAACCGACGCTTTGTCGATGCCATGGGCTGCACTTGCCACGGTGGATACGACTAAGCGCAAGGGCTTCGCCGATTTCCACCGTTTCGGGAAGAGAGGAGTCTACTGCCGGGGGGGGGGGGGGGGGGGGGGGGGGGGGGTCGCTGCAGGCATGCCGGACGACGATCCAGGGAACGCGGGCGCAAATAGACTGCCGCCAATCCACGCTCGGAGTTATCGACCTCGTGGCAATAAAAGCGTGATCCCGGCTGGTGCTGTCACCGGAAGAGAAGGCGCCTGGGAGAGAGAGGGCGCCGCGGAATGCAGGTTAAAGGACTCGAGCCCGGAGGCGCCCCGGTGTGCGATCGGTGTATACGTTATAGGGCCAACTGCCCTCAGGCAGTGCGGTCTGTGTGTACCCAGTGCAGAGTGCAAACGGCGTGACTAAAGATTAAAGCTGGCTGTTCTATTTCGGTAGGCACGCGGCGCGTAGATCGGCTCGTATACGAGAGGATAATACGGCCGTGCCAGACTGCGCTCCTATATATGCGCACGGGGCAGGTGCGCGTTTAATCCCTTCAATTTAGAAGCTGCAGTGTGCGAACGCACGAGGAAAAAAAGAGGGAAAACCTGTCGACGCGAGGCAGAAGAAGAAACGCAAAACACAGTGCACTGTAATGTTAAAAAGAAAAAAAAGCAACACCACTGCGTAGTTAGCAGCGACCGGCTTAATGTACGTAGTGCTGAAAAGACTATTAGCTGTGACTCGTGAGGAAGCACATGACATTGGTTAAGCATGAGTTACATCAGTTGTCGTCGAGCGTGCAAATCAGTTTCTTTCAAATTTGAGTGCATGCTCTGAGTACGATTGCTGAGGCCCTTGAGCGCGTGTTGCCCAGCCTGACGGTGATGGGCGTAACAACATAATGTCGCCATGCTTGTTAAAAGTATACCATGCGAATGAAATGTATCGATATATATTAGACATATCCTGCGAGTTAACGGAACGCGCCTTTTGTCACTGGCGGCGGCAGAGTTGCACCTGAACGCGTGGTTGGAGCCTGAAAAAGTCCACGCTCACTCAATGATCAAAGCGCAGTACGGATGTTTTAAGTATCCGGCGTGAGCTGTGACTTATTGAACTGTTTTGTGTGTAAATAATTCCTCTTCTTGGTTTTGTATACGTGGTTTTTTGTCGAGTGCACTGAGTTTATAAAATGTGAATTGTGTTCATTCAGTTGAAAGAATACAAGCGGCAAAAAGAAGAAAATGAACTGAATTAGACGCTGGTAAATCTTCTACAGCTTATTACTTATTACGTGTACCAGTTTTTTTTTCTATTAAACTTCTCAAAACGCTGTTTCTTTATTATGGAAAACGATTTGTTTCGTCTTTTGAAAAGAAGATGTGGGAAAAAAACGCGAAGTCTCTGACCGATTTTTTTTGTTTTATCTTTGCAGGTACGGTTCCAACGCTTTATCCTCTTTCAACGCACCCTTGCGAAAGCAGAAATCGCGTATTTCCATGCCTGAACACACAGCTGACAGTCTGGGCGTTAACAATTTGGTAAGCAAATATCTTACTTCCGATGAATATGATTTTCTGTCGTTTTTCTGTATTTTCCGCTCGAAACCACAGCTTCCAGGGTACAAGTGTTCCTGACCGTGAAGCGTAAAGCCCAAGATTTATGATGGTCAGAGATGTTACTGCCCGTTAATGTAAGGAACGTTGATCGAAGTGTGAATGCCTTCGATGCTAACAGCGCAGGCCAGGTCCTTTTCACATTCTACTGAATGACGATATTTGATAAATTGATAAATTTATAATGTATTTGTTCCCAGCAATTTGCGGCTTAAGGCAGCTTCACATGCTCTAACTCTACAAAAAAAAACCATAAAGAATCCGTGCAGTCACAGAGGTCTCCATGCAAGTGCCGTTAAGCGCCTTAACATGCCTCCGCTGTATCGTGCCTATTTCCACTTTTGCCATAGACAGTGTACCCGCCGTGGTGGCTCAGTGGTTAGTGCGCTCGGCTACTGAACCGGAGTTCCCGGGTTCGAACCCGACCGCGGCGGCTGCGTCTTTATGGAGACAAACCGCTAAGGTGCCCGTGTGCTGTGCGATGTCAGTGCACGTTAAAGATCCCAGCTGGTCGAAATTATTCCAGGAGCACTCCGCTACGGCACCTCTTTCTTCTTTCACTCCCTCATTTATCCCTACGCTTAAGGCGTGGTTCAGGTGTCCAACGATATATGAGACAGATACCGCGCCATTTCCTTTCCCCCAAAACCATTATTATTATTATTATTATTATTATTATTATTATTATTATTATTATTATTATTATTATTATTATTATTATAACCAGTGTCTTTCCTTTTCAACACGCATGCCTGCGGAATTCGTACACGGCTGCTAGTAATTTGCGGAAATGTCGTAGTTCGCATGCCGGATTTATCCTTGCTTTCAAAGAAGCAGGTTAAGATAAATTTCTCATGCCCTCAGGTATTAAAACAGCGTACAAACACCCCCCCCCCACCACACACACACACACACACACACACACACACACACACACACACACACACACACACACACACACACACACACACACACACACACACACACACACACACACACACACACACACACACACACACACACACACACACACACACACACACACACACACACACACACACACACACACACACACACACACACACACACACACACATTCACAAAGATGTTGAGAACTACTAAGCACACCTAGAACAGTTGTCAGAGCAAACAAATGCGGAGTCCTCGCAGGCGCTCGCCTTGTATGCGCTCTTCACGTAAATTGCATAGAGAGCTACACGGCAGCATGCAAACGCAAGGGAGGTTGCGCCATCTATGGGCATCTGCCGAAAAGAACATAAGCGGGGCTCGCCCGTCCGCCGGTCGGCCGTAAGCGGCCGCCGCCGCAAAATTTTTGCTGACACCAGCGAGACGCGAAAAAAATTGGAATTGCAGATTCCCTTCAACCGCCCCGTCAGAAGGACAGTGACAGCGAGGCGAATTGAATTAGGCAAAAAATAATGTATTCGGGAGATGGGCGCTGCTTCAAGAACCTTGCGCAACGCGGTTGCCTTTGAGGGAAATATTATATACGTCTTCTGGCGGCGAAAAACGCAGAACTAGCGAATGACGAAAAACCTTTTCTCTCTCTCTCTCTCTCTGCCACGTAGATTTCCTTTTTTCGTGATTTGGCGAGTATTTTTTGTCGAAGTGAATTAAAGATGCGCGTCTTTTCTTTCATGCTGCCTCACGTCTGGTTTGCTTGGCTGACGGCAGTCACAGTGTAACACTGGTTTAACTTTGATGAAAAATTGCGAAACCGTTCGATCAGAATAAGAAAAAATAAAGAAACGCCTTATTGGCACAATATATGAAATGTTAGTAAAAAGAAATAAAGTTTTGCCGGGGCATATTCGTGCGGAATCTGTACATTACGCTACATTCGGATACAACCAAGTCGGCAATAATAATAATTGGTTTTTTTGGGGAAAGGAAATGGCGCAGTATCTGTCTCATATATCGTTGGACACCTGAACCCCGCCGTAAGGGAAGGGATAAAGGAGGGAGTGAAAGAAGAAAGGAAGAATGAGGTCCCGTAGTGGAGGGCTCCGGAATAATTTCGGCCACCTGGGGATCTTTAACGTGCACTGACATCGCACAGCACACGGGCGCCTTAGCGTTTCTCCTCCATAAAAACGCAGCCGCCGCGATCGGGTTCGAACCCGGGAACTCGGCAATGAAGCAACTCCCACGTTTATTACCGCCACACACTGTTTCTGTGCGACGAGGACATAATCCACTGCTAAAGCTTTTTTAATTACCTAAACAAAAGGTTGATTACTAAAATAAATTGTGAGTGCAAGAAAATTTGATGCCTCTGACATGTTTAATAGAGTGAAACATCGAAATGTTCAGTCCGCGTATTGAACTGCGATTTGTTACCTTAGTAGTACAGCAACCATGGTCCTACGGGCCAAGGTCCGTTGTTGCCAACTGATGTTTCCAGTTGAAGTTGCATCCTACTATAGTAAATAGCGAAACGAATCCTTCGTGGTCCGTGTAACCTCTTAACGACTATTAGTGAATTAAGGTAATATATCGATGCACGTGCTATTAGACATTCACTTCACAAAACGTAAGCATTATTGAAAACGCAAAAAAAAAAGAAAAATGAGAACGCATTTGCTCACTCCACTTCTAAAAAATGCATAAGAAGAGTGCGTAAAAGGGAACAAGAAATGTGATAGATGAGTAAAAGGCATTCCTTTGTTCAGGTTTCTCACAGCCGCTAACTATTTTGAACACACTGTAAAGGTAGACAGATGGGCGCAACTTTCCTTCCACTTCTGCAGTCACTACAGTCAAATGCATGTGCCATACACGTCATCTAATAAACGTTTTAATCAGCTCGCCAGATTGGCTCTATTCCTGTAAAGAGAAGTGCTGAAAAACAGTTCGTCTATCTTCAGAGGCGCGCACGAGAGAAGAACACAAAAAAAGAAAAGAAAGAAGCACCATAACTCGGGTCATGAGCGTAGGGCCGACGTCGGACAAACGTGCCTCAAAAAGGGGAGCCTGAAAAGGACAACGAAACGAAAGCTTTTCAAAGGGGGCGCACATCTGTAAATTGTATTCAGCCGCTGATTGAAGTCCCGAAAGGAAGATTGCCGAACACTTTTATTACGTCGCGCGAGAGGTTCACGGTCGCACAATTCGGGATGGAAGACCGCGCTCTCCGCGAGAGGCTTTAACGTGCGCGAAGAAAAAAAAAGAGAAAAAGTTAATGAAAGGCACGCGTAGTCAGAGAATGTCACGAAAGTCACAGGGATAAAAAGACAATATAAAAAAAAGATGAACGCGAAGGGAAGAAGGCGCGAGATTGCCGCCAAGACAGAGGGATGAAAAAAGAACTCCTAAGGCCGCGGACGGAAAGGGAAGAAGAGAACTTGGATCCGGCAGAGGAAAGTTCGTTAGCCCCCCCTGTGTGTGTGTGACGGCGACTCGGTGAGACACTGCGCGACGCAACCGCAGCGCAGGCCTGGCTTCCAGAGAACGCGCGCGTGCAAAGAGCAGGTTGACGAATGCTCAGATGGCCGCCATGTGTTGTCGAAAGCGAAAACGAGGGGGTGGGAAGGTCCGCCACCGCCTCCACCCGAAAGCAAGACCCGTGAGAAAGGTTCGTCAAGGGTTTCCGCGCATCGCCCGCGGTGCTGCAGCGTTTATCTTTCGGAATTTAGTGCCCTCTGGACGTCTTTATCTGTTTCTCTCCCCTTTTCTTATGTTTGCTAAAACTTTCCCGTCGATCTTTGCGCCGCCGTTGTGGCTCAAAGGAAGGCCGACTGTTTATAAACGAGGGGGGGGGGGGGGGGCTTTGTCGCCGAAAATACATGATTACATGTGGTACTGTTTCCAAGCGGAACCGTTCTTTGGCAGCAGAGCCGAAGCTTAGTCAAGACACACTGTTCAGCAGCCCTTGTACAGCTCTGATATTGACTGATTCCTTTCACCTGGCTTTTATGTTAGTTCACTGTTTACTTCTTTTTTGCATTAATATAATAGGAACATTCCAACTGTAGCATCTGTATGTAATATCATTTTAAGGTACTGTTCAGTTAGCATGTCGGCGTAACCTCTGCCTCATAACGATTAAACTAGTAACTTTAGCGTGCTCTGAAAATACCACGATATCAGTTTCTGAAAACGAGGCTTTTATATGAATATCGAACAGGGGGAGCACGTGGAACGCTGGTAGAAAGAAAAAAAGAATCATAAAACGAATGTTCTAATCCGCCGTGAACACTCAGATGCCGCGGCCCCCTTGAAAGCCGTCCCGCCTGCAAGCGGCATACTGCCATCCTTGTTTCTGCGTGAACACAAGCACAACGCGCGCCCTCTCACAGCCGCCGGCACCGCCACCAGCGCTGTCTAGACGACTGCTATTCCTGTTTACACGGCCGCCGCTCACGAAAGACACTGTCCCCGGCACAGCACAAGTCTGCGCATTCGTAAGCACCGCTGTAAGCACGCATGCGCTAGATCCGATCAATTAGGTGCACCACGGCAAATGCTGAGAGGCCACGCTTAATCAAACGTCCCGGTACCAAAGCCAAGTGATCGCCGACACTGGGTTCAATTTAAAGGAATACTTAGAGAAATTTCAAGGTTGCGGAAGAAAAATGCGCATGTAACTTCAAAAGGGGGGAGCGAAGCGTTGGCGAAGGTGGAGTCTTTTTAAAGCCTAACGCTCGTTCTTTCTACACGGGAGGCAAGTTCGCAAGCTTTACAAGTTCTGCGACCACTGCATGGAACTACGCAACGAGACGACGATGCATAGCTACACGCCCGCGAGCGCTGGTCTCGCGAGAATGCCCACGCAACGCCGCTTGCCCGCAGCTTCACTGGATTGGGGTGAGGGAAAGGAGTTTGTGGGGGGGGGGGGGGGGGGGGAATCTCCGCTCGTGCCAGAACACACCGGGGAAGCGGTGGCACGTGCCCGCTGTCTTTCGAGAGCACGCGCTTCGGGCCTTGTTTTGCGCTGTGTAGCGCACCGCGGCGCCGCGCAGCGGGAGGGCATTGCCGCAGTCTAAACAAGTCGTAACTCCTGCCTGGTTACGCGCCTGAGGAGGCAGCGCTGCCCGGGCCGCTCTTCGGAGCTCGGCGGGGGGGGGGGGGGGGGGGGGGGGGGGGACAACGCTTGCCGGCGCGCCGCGCCTCTGCCGCGGGCCTGTGGGCGGTTGAGACTGCAGCTCGCGGGCACCGCAATGGCACGCGACTACGCTGGCTGCGGACTATTTGCACTATTTGCGCAAGCGAGTTTTGCCTGCCCAGCGTCGCCCGCTCTCACGCCGTTGGCACGCGATGATAGGAGCGCGGTGGACGAAATGCCGCCCGCCTTGCGAGTTCAGTTAGTGACGAGTACACAAGAGGATAAGAGCGCGGCGGACAAAATTTCGTCCGCCTTGCGAGTTCAATGACTGACAAGGAGTTTACCGCAGTTCACGCATTAACTCCAGCAGGGTTTATAAGCACGCGCCTGTTTACAGTTCCTCAGGACGGAGCCAGTCCACTCTGGAAACCTCAATGGAAACAGCGTGGCGCAGTTTTATTTACCTTATTCTTCGAGAAGCCTGTAATTTAACGCTTTTTGTCAGAACTTCTGCGTTGTTATCATCGATTATACGCCTCATTAGTAGCGTATCTGCGCTTTTCCATCTCCCCGTCTTTTCTGTACCTTTCTTCCGTACGACACGGTCCATTGGATACAGGACAGGTCCAATGGACACAGGTCCATTCAGTGAGAGAAAGTTACTACCGCGCCTGTTATAAGTGATAGTATAAAACATCTCCTATTACTGTCGAGCATTCCGTTAGCAACGTGATAGTGATCTAGTACTGAACAGTTTTCTTACTGTGCATGCTGCTTTCACGAATGGCGGATTATTTCTCTCAAGCGTGAATTTCAACGGTCGTGAGTATACATGAGACGTGTGCACGGTTCTTAACGTCTGCGACACCACGAACCTGAGTGCGCGGCACTGGCGACTAAGTCAGCGCTGAACACGTGTAGAGCCCTCGAACTGAGGCCAGCAGAGAATACAAAGCCAAATTGGACAGCAGCTTCCGGTTTTCGGGCAGCGAGCTATAGTTCCCGGCCGACTTTCAGGTCAATGGGACGCTAATCACGCGCGATCCATAGCCTGGCAGGCGAGGCACGATGTCTGCTTGTCCGCACGGCAGTGTGCCTCCCAAGCGCTCTAGGCAAGTTTGACGCCGACTGCATATCCCGGCAACGCCTTCAAACGCGTACACACACGCTTTTAGGGTAGCGCCGATACAGGACGAAAGCGCTGAAACGTCTCGAAGCTTCACTCACACCCGATGACGTTAGGCTTCAAGAGACGCGAACTCTGCTTTCAGCCGCACTTTTTTTTTTCATTTCATATCAGGCTCTTCGCGTGGATGATTGCAAAAGTTTTTATATGCCATTCTTCTCTTTTGCCGCCGGCTATTTCGCTACATGGAGGCTGTCGATACGCATCTCTTTATCACTCAAAAACAGGGGAAAAAAATGATACAAACGAAAGCAAAAAACAACCGGAATTACCAAAAAGAAGGCGCGACTTTCAAACCGACGAGAAGATCCTCCCGAAGTCACGCGTCGCCAGCAGCGCTGTCACTTGGCACGCAGGGCGATCCGCCGCCGCCGTGGTTTCGGCGAGCGCCCATTTCGGAGTTGGCGCAGAGTCCCGCCTGTCTGCAGCCAGCGTCGCGCCGACCCCACTAGCGAGATTGAACTCGCATCAAGTGAATTCGCGTCCTGACGTTTGCGATATAGCCTCGGGCAGCTGATGGCTGAAGACACGCTATCGTCGGCGCCCCGGAATAGGGAACGCGCGCGAGCACCCGGCGTGGCCTCCAAAAGTTTGCGCATCACTCTTGCCTTTGCTGGGGCCGCTTTTGACGTCGCAGATGTCGTCGTGGAATGCGTTTCTTTCACAACTTTACTCTTCTTTCTGGTCCCCTTTGCTTTCTGATTCATTCCGGCTTCGCATAATAACGCATGAATGATTGAGATGACGAGATAAGAAAAGGAGGCTGTTTCGTTGCCTGGTTTGTTTATTACAGCTACCCCCCTTCCTTTTCTTCGTCGTCAGAGGCGTTCAGGCTTAACTCTAGGACGCCGGAATTCATTCACGCCATCATGCAATGCTCTTGTGAAGGGCGCCTCTTCAGAATTAGTGTGTCGTCATCTTATAGTCGCTCACGCATGCAGACCGCTCATTCGAGTCGATCGGTAGATATTCACTGCAGATTCCGTCGTTCGAGTAGAAATGCTTTGGCGGAGTAGGAAGATTGCCTCCAGTATTAAACTATACTACCGAAGAGCAAAAAAAAAAAAAAAGAATGCCTCCGCAGGTATAGTAGTTTCCACTTCCCCTGAGCTTGCAACCAATACCGGGAAGAATTGGAGACGTTGGCAGAGCTGCTGCTAAGGCTTGTATAATGATCGTCCTAGTAGCTTGCGGGGAATTTTTCCTCTTACACAGCAAGCATAAAAACTTCTGTGTCTATTCCTGTACGTAGGCAATGACAGCGTACGAACAAAAAAAAAAAGAAACAAGAACCGCAAGAGCAATTACGGACAAAAAGCCCGTCTTTCGAGCCGAGTTAGGCTTGTATGGCACGGCGCAATAGCCACAGAAAAGACAAAAGCTGCGCGTTACTCGCTCTGACAGCGGCGCTTAATATGCAAATGTATTCACGGTCACAGGGCTTTTATGCATGCAAATCATTTAAACGTGTTGGAGCTCGCAGTTTCCCGGCCCCGCGGTACGAAGCGCTTTTGAGGCTTGTTAGCTTGTCGGTGTATTTTGCTGTAGTCCAATTTCTTTGCCCGTTCTCCCCGGTGTTAGGCGGGGAAGCCTACCTACATCGCATGCCCGAATTTTCGCTGCTGTCATGCCGGTATCTTGGGAACAAATTGTGTTATCTTGCTCGGCTAACGTGTCGTGTCTCTGTTCTGACGTTATTAAGAATTACGCGATAAGGGCTTAAAGCGGTAGAAATCTTCTCTTAAGCTTGGGGGTTTCACAAACGGGCAAGGAGAAACGGCTACTTTCATGCGTAATAGGAACAGCAAGAACGCCTTACTTGGATCGCATAATTGTTGCATGTCAATCTTTTCTTCATCATCATTGTTGAATTAGAATATTTATCAACTGATATATGAAATAACCGTCGTAATCTATGATCATGGTCGGAGGATGATGATCGACACATGATGACAATGATTTTTTTTTTCGCGTCGTGTCCGCACAACTGTTATCGTCTTGCGCATACAGAACAACGTCTAGTTTAGTTTGTGTTGCACTCATAAATCGCGACACTCTTAAAAGCACGAATATAGCGGACCTTTGAGCAGAGTGCACTTATAATCAATGCTCAAGTTTGTGTCATCAACGTGAACCAGTCTTTTGTCTGCATAGAATGCTCTCTGAAGTTCCTCTTGATCTGCATGGTCAGCCCTGCTGTATTAACCGTTCTAGTCAATATAAGATATGCATACGCAGCAGCCGCAGTCATCATGGAGACATTTTGGGGTGATGAAAGGTTTCGAGTTAGACGCATGCTTTCTTTGACCACCTGCCCGTAATAAATTCTGTCAGTGTCAGTACATTTTACGTACGTTATGCTGCAAGCATCCCCGCCGTGTTGCAGCGGCTGTTTCCGCTGTTTCGTCATCTATGCTCAGGATTTTTGGATGTTGAGGGAATAGCAGTATAGTGCTCTAATAGCAGGCGTTTCAATGGCGAAGTTTTATCTGTTTATTCTCTTATCAAAATGCCTTTGACCGTAGGACTAAACAATGTAGCCTTGAAAGGGCGATACAAGAAAGTTAGCCAGCTGTTCAGTGAAAGACAGGATGCAGCAGTAAGTGCGTAGTGCGTTTGTCGCCCTGCGAACAGACAGCAGTATTCTACCGTGCGAAAGCATTTACTGCGACAGACTACAGATGGCGCCAGTGACGTCAAGAAACAAAGGTTCCCAGAATGTCACGTGAAAAAGCTCTAGCTTGTGACCACCCGGATGCATGTCCTTAGCCCTGCCAACTGAGTATCTCGTTGCGTCATAAGCTGAGCTTAGATAAGCGCCGAAGAATGGCGCCAATGCGCACGCCAGGTGCAAGCCACGTGACTGCGCAGTGTCGCTTCGCGCATGTCCAAGCTTATCGGCAGCTCCCGGCTCACGAATTTACACGTGCCGACTTCATGAATAAATGCATGCGTCCGTAATGAGAACAAGATATCCTCTCAGCAGGTCATTCTCAGCCGTGACTCCGACTTCTGATTAAGAGGACACAACGGGACACGACGAATAATTTATACCCCTGGAGACTCTCCTGAAGGGCCTGGGCGCGAAGAAAAAAAAAAGGAAATGAGCACGAGTAAGGGCAGCGGCTCTAGTACTTAATGAGGACCCACGGACGCTGTTTCTTTTTTTCTTTTCTTCGAGAGCATGGCAAGAAGTTCATATCATTATGCGTTGAACCGAAGCACAAGGGGAAATAAAGAACTAAAGAAGAGAGAAGTACGAAAAAAAAAAGAAGGAAAGTAGAAACGAGAGCCTCGCTGCCGTTATGATGGGCCAGGTGATTAAAATTGGGGGCGTTTCTGTGTTTTCCATGACTAGTCAGTGTGAGCTCATTCGTGTGCGCGTAAGAGCTCGGAGCTGCGCCGACGTAACCGAAGTCCGGGGCCTCCCGCGATCTCTATAAATAAACAGACCGTTGAAAGCTAGCAGCTGCGGCTTGGGTCCGGTGTCGCGCACTTGCTGGCACGAAACAGAAAGAAACGGGAGAAGCAGCTCCTCTGACAGGGCTCTAGTAGGGCAGCAGCTTCTTTGCGGCTGCGGCTAACTGCTCGACTAACGAGGAAAACTAACTCATCAGTTATGCACTGTCTTTCACAGCGGACCCGCGTTTGCAAGCGTCGTTTATGCTTGTACTTGCGTCTCAAGTATGAATACTAGGAGTTTCAACAAAAAAAAATGCTCTTTAAGCGCACTGCTGTTTATAACATACGCGGAGGCGTCTGACATTGCTATCATATGCGGTGTCGGGTAAAAAGTCTTCAGGTGGTACATGGATCCCTGAACAGTACTGCTGCTAGGCGGGCAGCCGTTGGAAAGGTTCTTGTTCGCTTTGTGAGCTGCTTGTTTGTATCGCGTTTTAACGTTATTTCCCACGATGCGCCAGTAGCGTATGTCGCATAAACTTCGACGAGGAAGCGCACTTTTAAACGAATTTAATCGCGGCATGGCTTTCCTCAGCAGTTTAGGCCAAAATGAGAACCGTAACAGCTTCTAACAATGCGAGTCACCACAGAAGACACGCGACGCGAATCAGCAAGACATCATGTTGGGCGTCACACAGCGCGTCCTCTCACGAAAAAACAAAAAATCTCTCGCGGGCAGCCGCAACGGCACTCAGCGGTGAACGCCAAAGTAAACACGTTCATCGCGCCCTTGTCACCCGTTGTCCCGCGCAAGCAAGTGACGTGTATAGTACATCGCTAAAATGGCACACATCCACTCCCTTCGAACAAGGGCATACAACTCCCTCAACGTATACTGAACATCATGCCGGGGGGGCTTACGCAGCAGGGTGTATTGGGGGTGAACCTTGCAAGGGTAAGGACAACTCTGGACTGTAACAAAAACCAAGCAAACAAGGAGGAAAAGCCGATTCGGCCCAAGCGCTTACATCCAAAAGAGCATCGTCATCCTCCCTTGGTGCAGCTTCCCACTCACGCGGCAAGCACCCCGTAGCCCGGTTTTCTTTGTCATCGCCTCGCGAAGATCAGAGTGTCCATCACGCTGATGGGGTGCCCGCATCTGCAGACGAAAATACGACGCCTCGACGGTCGCCTTGCAGTATATCGAACGAATATCGGGAAAAGGCGTACACGGCCGGGTCGTGCGCAGCAAGGTTGTGTAACAGAGCTCCGCGCGTGGTTACCGCGTGTAAGAAGGGGGTTGGGGAAAACGAGCTGGCAGTTCGCTGCTATTTCGGATACCGCAGCCCGCGCGGTGCGAGCCTCGGGGGTGTATGGGCAGCTTTTGTTTTTGTACGCCCCCTGATGTCAAAGGCACGCGGATCTTTGCTTCTTCCGTCCCGCGACGCCGGATTATGTCGTTGGCTGTGGCCGGACTCCGACGCCTGGTCCGTGTAGGCCCGCTCCCCCCGGGCTTTCTTTTTTTCTTTCTCTTCGCTGTCTTACCGCTCTCCCCGCCGCCAGTTCTGTTTATCCGCGGAGGCCCAACAAGAAAGTTGTCTTCCTTACGCACGTAAGAAGCGCGCCAAACACAGACGCACGTATACCGAGAAGGACAAGTTAAAGAAGGAACAAGCTCTGCGCTTATGGCACTGGCCTTTCTTCTTGCGCTGTTGCGAGTGGAGTCCCAGGCCATGTGCAGTGCGGCGCGGTCCTTCTTTATTAAGGCTTGGCCGTTCCATCTTCTTGCGGCTCCTGCCGAATGGTGGCGCCACCGCCGCAGCCGCCTCTGGTCATCAACAGCGTACACAAGTCTCCTCCGGCGGCGCACTGATTGCGCAAACCCGGGGACCCGACGTGACATCACTTTGTGATTCAAGTTGGCAGCCGGCTTACCTTATTTCATTGGGGCTTTCCGCACCGACTTAGCCGGGCGGAACGAGCCACTGGCGCTGATCGAATGCCGGGAGTCACGTCTTATTTATGTACACCCGCCAGTTGGTGGTGCCGGTGCTCGCGTGTGGGCGCTTCCATCCATCTTTTGCTTACTTCGCGGATTACTTCGTGGTCGAACGGATTATTTGCAGGCCACGTCTTAATCATGCGAGCATGCCGTGCGTAAAGTTACTTCAGATTGTCTGTTTTACGGTGCGAAACACTGACATCAGTCTACTTTTTTGGTTTGTGGCGTTAGGCATATGCGGAGTCGGAAAAGTCCCCGAAAATCTACGCTGAAATACACATAGAAAAAACGACTAAAGGATAGAATACTTATTGCGAAAGGTTCGCAGAAACGAATCTGAGACGCAGTTGTCCTTTTAAAATCACGAAAAAAAAAGAAAGAAACATGGACGTGGCTTTTCTTCAATGACAGCTCGCCACGAATGCGTCCGATGTGAATAACTCCGGCAGCAGAGTTGTCAGCTGTCGAACCACGTGCAGAGCCGGCAACTGTCTTTCCGCACCCTCGCCTACTCCTGCGTAGCCGTCATAACCGCGCACTCCCTATAAGCGGCGCTACAACAACGACGGCATGGCGCTGACGTGTTTATCCTTCCCAGCGTGTTATGCAGCGCGGCCGAGCCGTTGCCTTGCGTAACGCGCGGGCACGCTGCCACCCCAGGTGCCGGGCATAACCCGATACATAATTGACGGCTCCTGGAGCGCGCGCTCAGTGGGCGAGAGAACATCAGGAAGAAAGCGGAGCCGGCAGAAATAGCACCCACCGCTGCCTGCCACGCCTGCCTGCCTTCCAGCAGTGTACGAGCGCAGAGACTGCCGCGGCTCTGCCAAGAGCGCTCCGTGCTAGCTGCTCACTCGACCATAGGGCGCGCGCGCTCGCTTGTCACGAGCCGGCAGCCTCTTCATCACGCCCGGTCCTGTTTTAACACCTCCGGCGATTCCCGTTACACCGGCGCGGCCCACAAAAGGCAAGCGTAACGTACAGGCGTGACGCGTAAGATTAACTGTGAGTCCGGAGCTCGCCCGCCTGGAGGGCCCGTAACTTTTAAGCTTCGCCATCCCCCACCACCCTCCTCCTTCTCCTCCCCCAGCCAGCAGCCTTTGAGCGTTCGACGTTTCCGCCAGCACTGTCTGAGCGTGAGTATGTGCGTTCGGCGCTATACACATCACAGTACATAAAGCAAAGGCGCTATCCGGTTTATTTCCGACTCCGGGGGACGTTTGCGCCGATGCGTCCGTCGGGTCGGCTCCGCGGGCTCGGCGCCCTAATGCGGGGCGTATATATACTGCGCACATCTGACTCCTCCTTCTCTCTCCTCCTGAGCCGCGGCTCGAGCCCCGCGAAAGCAAAGCAATGCGACGAGCAAGTAAGCTGACGAGCAAGGCAGGTTTTAAAGCCCCCCCTTCACACACACACACACACACACCCGCGCCACCCGGCGGAGATGCAAGCTCCGCCGACGACTGGCGAACACGGCCCGCGCCAGCCTGTGTTTTTTTAAGCCTTTCATAACGCCGCACTTTCGACGTCGCCGTAATGACCTCGGCATGGGATTTATAGCCCCACAAAAGGCGGCGTTTTTCGGGGGAACCATATACGAGTGAGGGCCGCATTCAGGCGCCCGGCGTAGGCGAGTTTTTGTCGGAAGGAGAAAAAAAAAGGAGAAAGAGAGAGTATGGCAGAATAGTGAAGGATGGTGGAGGGGGATGAAGCACATGTAGTATATATAAGTGCGTTGACGGATCCGCGACGAGCAAGGGAGCTCATTACCCGTTCTGCCTGCAAACGGGACTTTTCCCCGCGGCTATATCTCTGTCGTGTGTGCGTGCGTTTGCACACCCGCACGCCTGCACAACTGTACAGCTAGAACAGGCAGAGCACGCTGCAGGTGATGAAGAGGCAAGAAAATTTCAACTTCGTTGCGTTTGCTCAACGAGCGTGCAAAGTTCCAGCGTTTCGCGTGCCCCGCTACCACGCGGAGTTGTAGTTTCAGGAACAAAGGACTGGGAGGTTGGTAACGGCGCGATCCGTATTGCTCGCAAGTTTTTTACGCGGCTGTGCATGTAGCGTCACTGCGCTTGGAAGCTCTGTAAGTTCATCAGAGCGAGCCGAGGACGATAACGGCAGAAACTAGTGTCCATAGACACGCGCAAGTTTTGAACCAGGTGTGCGCTCAACATGTCGAAGCAAGTACCTGACGTTCGGAGCTGAGAAGTGGTGTGGGAGCCTGCGATGCGGAGGTGCGTATCGCCTGCAGGACTTAGCTGAAACTTGCTGGCTGTGACTATAGGCATGCTAACGTCGCACGCTTCGATGAGGCCGATAATGTTCGCAGCCTTGTACATAACGGCTTCGTTCCGCTGTGTTTACCTCGCCCTGTTCATGCCCGAGAGGCTGTTATAGGGAGCAGGTAAAACGGATTCTGGGAAATGATTTTTTCGCAAAATATTACCGCGAATGATATTTAAACTACGTGGCGCTATGATTAAAACGTGCACTCGCTAGGCGATCTCGCAATGGCAGCCGCGTTGTATGTTCGTTGATGAGGAAATGGAACAGAAAAAAAGAGTGGCGACACAGAACGAAGGGGAACACAGTGACAGAGCCGAGTTACTAACCATGTTAGTGCTTGACTGCGCACCGTATTTTGTGTCTTTATTTATTTGGCAATATTGTCAACACTTTCACGAAGGTCCTTACAGAGAGTAATGACGAAAATCAAACTTGAAAAAAAAACAACGATATTCACAAACACTGAATACATCAGCATAAAGCGGTGCGTTCGCTGAGATAATCACCCAGAGTTCGTTCGAATTCAGGCAGATCACTTTGTTCCACAGCACACATTGGCGATGCACTCCAATTTTAACTTATTTCGGAGGAGGAAGGAATGCTTGAAAGTATCGCTTCAAGCGTTGTAGCGCTGGGTGACTTTATTACGGTTTGTTCGAGAGCTCCACCGTGAAGTGAAAAACGACGGAAAAGTGCCACCAACACCTCATAATGGCAGCATTATTTCCAGCTGCAGACCGCGGTGTGCTCGAAACTGCGCGCTGCGCGCGGTATCTGACCGGCGGGAAAACCCGTTTCGGCTTACAAGCGTGCCTTTCCAAGATGTTTGAGGGGGCTATCATTCACTGCAGTTTAGTTGCGCGAGCTTTAACTATCAGCCTCGCCTAGCTTACTAGAAGATGCGAATTCTTCGCCGCCTCGTTGACATCGGCCATCCGTCAAGAGTTTTGCCTCTGTTGCAAGAAGAAGCAGTAGTGGAAAGTTTACGCTTGCAGAGGAGTTTACGCTTGCAGAGGAAAGATGCAGGTGCACGAGTAAGCGTTCTCCACGAATATGAAAGGATAGAAAGGAGCCTCCTTGTTACGCCGTCACTGAACGGTTGTTAATAATCGCGCAAAAGCGTGCCTTCAGTAGAGAAGGCAACGTCTTGTGTAGCCGAGCTTTCACCGATATATCATTTCGCGTGAAGGAGTTTTTGCTTCCTTTATCCTGCTTTTAAGCGGTGAATTAGTATGAGCACCAGACAGTCATATGAAAGAGGGAAGTTTATTTATCATTAGCAGATAAAGTCGTAGGCCGGCGACATGTGCCGGCGATCATGTGCCGGAGACAGCCCTAAAGTAAATGACTGTGGGGGGACCATCTATCGATGCGACCGCCGAGTGAGTGAGTGAGTGAGTGAGTGAGTGAGTGAGTGAGTGAGTGAGTGAGTGAGTGAGTGAGTGAGTGAGTGAGTGAGTGAGTGAGTGAGTGAGTGAGAGAGTGAGTGAGTCAGTCAGTCAGTCAGTCAGTCAGTGAGCGGGCGAGAATGTGCGTGTGTTTTGAGATGATCTGTTTGTTGATTACGCCGTCAGAACACTTAGTCCTCTCCACACAGGTTTCGACCGTCGCGCTTATTGCGAACACGCATGATGCGCAGCTATCAAGCACCCACACATGCGCACCAGTGCTTCGTTAAGCTCGGACGAATTGCAAGCACACGTGGACATACCTGCGCGGTTGCTGGGACCGTTGACACGACAGGCATGATCCCAAGAGACCGAAAATCACACTTTTTCCTTCCCTGTCTTGCTCATCCGCGTCGACCGGCGCAGAGGGGTGAATAAGAGGGCCGTTGAGCACCCATCGACGACAGCGTCTAATATCCACGCGCAAGCCCGAGGTCCCGCTCGTCGTCGCAAAGCCGTCGACGACTGTGACGCCAGCGTCCAAAAAAGAGCACGGCGACAGCGGGCATTCGCGCACAACACGCAGACGATCGGTGCAGATGTATACGTACGTGTCATGTACGTATCGATTCCACGCCTGAGGAGGAAAAGGCGGCGTAGCGCGAGCGACGAGCCGAACGGGTGAATGCGCGGAGAGCGAGAGAGCTGGGGACTCGAAGCCAAAAGGTTTCAGAGATGCCGAAGACGCGTCGCCCGAAGGCGCGTCGATGGAGATGGGAGGTCGACCGAGTGTGCGTTCGTATGGGAGCGCGAAGCCCCGGGCACTATATACGCGGCCTCCGTGAGTGCGTTTGAGAGAAGGAAGAGAGTACGCATTCACGCCCGGACAAAGTGTTCGCTTTTAATTCGTCCCTATATGGGCAAATCTTAAACAACTAAGGACGAGGAGGAGGAGGAGGAGGAGAAGGAGGAGGAGGAGGAGGAGGAAAGGCATGCCTCTCCCCACACTCGTAAACAACTAAATATTCTCAACAAAGTGCAGAGAGGCCTGTGAATCTTCATGCGGTAAACAAAGGAAAAATAATAATCGCCAAAGGAAAGGATAGACGCAGGCGCGTGTGCCGTCGCCTATGCTTTCTATAACTTGGGTCTCACGGACCCTTTGGCGCGTGTCAAGAGTGTATTATATCCCACGGGTGAGAGAACAGCTGACGGGGAAGCGCGGTGGGTCAGCCAGCGCCTCGGAAGGCCGCGGCGCTGAGCCGTGGCCTGCACGGTGAGAGCGCACGCCGCTTGTTTGAGCTCCCCTTTTATACGCCGTAAAGCCCCGCAGCCGCCTTGAACTCGTAAAGTGTTCACACAAAAAGTACATGGAGGAGGGAGAGCGTGTGTTTGTGTTAGCGCGGAGAGTGGGGAAGAAGGGAAAGCGCACTATCCGGCGGAGATGTTGGGCGCTCGGGGATGTACGTGTTTCGCTCAAGAAGTGTAAATCCTGTTTAGAAGGGTTCAGCACGGATCGCGCGAAGGGAGTGGAGCTTGGGGGGGGGGGGGGGGGGGGGGAAGAAAAAGAAACCTACAGTGCGCGCTCTAGTCCGGAAAAGTGCTCGGATTCTGGAGAGTCTTAAGGCGAGGAGAGAGCAAAACCTCTGAGAAAAGCGTGGCGCGCTCGCTCGCGCGCGTTGTCTTCTCGTGCCCCCAAACTCTCGAAAAAAACTGGCCGGCGAAAATCCTTGAGGGGAACGGGAAGAGCCTGCAACGGGAGGCCGCATAGTTAAGGGCCTCCGAGACGGGCGGTTGGGAAGAGGAGAGAGGATAGAGACGGAGGAGGCAGTTTTCAGGGGTGCTTTGGAGGAAGCTGGGCCGCGCTCCAGCGCGGTAGACTCGCCGAGATGAGCTGCCATTACGCAATGTTTACTCCCCAAAGATTCTGCGCGAAGAAGTGGATAAGGAGCAGTGGTACCTCTGCACCGGTGGCGCCGCATTATCCCTTTTCTCCATTCACTTCCGCCTCTAGTCTGACTAAGCCCCGGATTAGGGAAGCTACGAAACAAGGCGAGATCTCGCTTTGCATTTGTCCCTGCTGAAGAAAATCAATGGGTAATTGTTACCGAATAAGAGGAGAAACAAAAAAAAAAAGAAACAGGCATGGACGGCACAGTCATAAGCCTGTGAGAGATTACCCTTTTCTCAGCGCTGTCACCACTCGTGCTCTCAATTCCCGAGCCCAGCTTGGACAATGTAATTATCGAGAGATGTTTGTTTCAATATTTGCGCCTATTAACAGTTACAACGCGGGAAGGTTTATTATAAATTGAAATGGAGCCGTCCTCTTCACAATAACCACGTGTCGCAATGGACCCCTTTCCAGGAATTGAAGCTGGCGTCACCTCAGTGCTGCATGCCCTGCTAATGGCAGATTAGGAATATACGTTTAAAAAAAGTATTGCCGCAGTTGTTGTGTTTTACGAAGCGGAATCTGTCAACGTGGTTTCCGCCATGATAATCTGCAAAGGAGTAACATTAAAGTTGATGATTTTATCCTGGTTTTAATGACGGCTATTGACGGAATTGTTTGGTCAATATCAACGTGGGAAAGCCAACCTAATGAATTATGAAAGGGGTGCTGCTTGAGCGTTCTGGATATAAAGCTAGTATCTGCCACTGGCATATCCGTCAACTGTGACAGTGACTATCTAAGTAGTGAGTATTACTAAAACGAAAAATGACGCCATTCATTCCTTTCCTTCTTTCTTTCTTTCCTTGTTTCTTTCTTTCTTTCTTTCCTTCTTTTTTCTTTCCTTCCTTCTTTCTTTCTTTCTTTCTTTCTGTCTTTCTTTTTCTTTCTTTCCTTCTTTCTTTCTCTCTTTCTTTCTTCCTGTCTTTCTTTTCCTTTCTTCCTTACTTTCTTTCTTCCTTTCTTTTTCTTTCTTTTGACGTCATAGCTTGTTGGAGGGTGTACAGTCTTCATTTTACAAAATAGAGATGTTTTATCCTTCCAAGAACAGCGAGCCATTCACACCTCTACTTTCGTTTTCTTTTTTACCGGACTAAAGCAAGATCTCATGGGCCCTAGAGAGCTGCGCTTTCGCATGCAGAAAAATACGCCCGATGCCATTAGTCTTTACTCTACGCTTAACGAGCTCGAAGAGGAGAAAAAAGATGAAAACAAACCAAAAAGCAAGACAGATCTCCGTTTACTGGGCCCACCCGTCAAGCTGCTTCTTTCTTTTCAAACATAAAACTGCTTAACGGATCCGTGCCCCACACACGCGCAGCTACAAATGAAACAGAAAATGCAGTGACGAAAAGAAAAGCCGGAAAAGCGTTCACACCAGGTACAAATCTCTCTAAACAGTGCGGGGATAATTAGGTCAATGCGAATTCATGCGGGCGCTGTAATCCAAGCTTTCTGGTGTTTTCGCCTTGAGTTGCATCCGCGTTGAGAGGTGCAGATAAAACTTTTGAGCGCATAAAGTGATGGAGTAGCGTCGTGTGAAAGCAGAATTAAATGGGCAAAAAAAAAAAAAGAGGAAAGGTCACTCGGTTGAAGCCGTTTTCGAGTCCCACCAGTCTTCGAATCTTGCTGCGAAAGAGAGGGCGCACGGCGCGCGCGAGTTACTGCCATTTTATAGTGGAAGCGTTTTTATGACGCCAGGAGAGAACCGAAGGATGAACGCGACGAAGGGTGAGATTTTGAGACGTCGGATACATTTTTTTTTCTGGTGCACATTTTCCACATCGCCCTGCCGCGATGCACTGTATTTGATACAATTTCTAGCGCGTCTCTGACCTTATTGCCGAAACTCTGATCTGTATAAACAAGTTGCGCCGGAGTGAACATCAAAGACTTTTTTTTTAAGTGCGAAAGCGCTACTTCACGAGGTCTAACCGGCTCACCGAGTTTGTGTGAAGCTTGTTGTCGAGGGTGACCTTGGCCAATGAATTAATAAAATATATATTGCGGTGACTAGGATTCGAACCCGCAGGCGACGCGAACAGATCAGCTTCGCTGGCCACTGCACGAAAGCACTATGCTATCGCCGCAGTCGATCACGCCTCGTGTTGTTGTCGTTGTTCCCCTCACAAAATGGCTCATACCCCTAAGGGGGATTGGCCATAACCAGGCGGTGACTATTTAAATTGCAGATTGCATATGGCAAACGTGGTGTTGCATATGGCAACACCCACTCGCGCTGTGCATTGCACGTCGTCGTCTTCATCAACTAATACTACTATCGAACTAATACCGCCGTCAGACGTGCCGACGACCCACGAAGGCAAAACCATGTACCAATAATGCTAAGCACAGCTTTCTCACGTCTACTCGGTTTAAGTACGTTAAAACACTACCACTTTTTTATATTGTTTTCACTATTCGAAGTTTCTGAAGATGCCGCTCATAACGTGCTTTGCAACATAAACTGGTGGGTTGGTCAGACATAATTCTTTGGGAACCATCGCAACGGCGCGAGGCAAAAGGAGACGACGGGAAGAGACACAGCGTTGCGCTGGTTCACGAAGAATTGTTACCTACGACACGCGATCTAAAGAGTATGTACAGGTTCGGTATTATAACTTCATTGATTATATTGTGTGAATAATCGTTACTATAATTCTATATGCCTCTTTGATACTCCGTTAGGCTCGCTTCCCTACGCTGCACGTTGCTGTAATCATGGCGCCACTGGCCATTAGTAAATCGGGTATAAAATTCCAAACATGCTTGCCAATGCTTCACTGATGCATATAATTTTGCCACGGCAAAACACCCGAAATACGGCTATAATATTCTGTTTTAAAAATTTGCTGTTCCGCGACTATAGTCGGATACAACTCAAGAACGAAGCGACAGGTGCCCCTCAAGGCAGGCTCTCCAGCCAATGGTGTGCGCTGATTTTTCATGACGCCGCAGTGAATCCGTTCAAGCCGTAGGCATTCAGCATTAAGGTGAAGCCGACTTAACACTTAGGAAAGGGGTTCATATACCGATGAAATTATATTGACGTAACTACGTTAGCATTATTAATACCTATATTGCCGTCAGTGATATTGATGCTACGTTGAAGCAGTTTCCGCAACCACACTAGAAAGAAAAAGGGGAGCCCCAGTGCGAAGCCTTGTTCGCCGATGACCGTAGCGAATGCCGAAAAATTAGCGAAATATTTTCATCGCTAAAACTTTCCCACTCACCTCGTAGTAAATGCTCAACACTGCGAGGTCTCTTTATGCGTCATATGAAAATAGGAAGCGAGAGAGAGAGAGACGTTCGAAATCCGGATGGTAACAAATGCGCCAGAAATAGACTTCGTGCTTCACCCTCAAGGCTCCGAAAGTACAGCGTACGCCTCTGTTTGCCTTTTAATTGCACGTCTGGCCCCTTACTATCCCCGACCATCGAGAGCTTCTGACCTTTCTCAAACCGAATTAGGCTGTCGCTTCTGTTTTTGCTCGCCAATTCCGCAAACGGAACGACGACGAGCAGCGGGACGCAAGCCTCGGACCCCCCACCGCACGGTGCAGGCAGACGCCCGGCGTACACGATTAATGCGGCGCTACGGGATTGTCGTGCGGAAAAAACGAGCACGCCTCGGCGGTTCCCGTTCCCACGGCGCCGTCGGTGCGATCGACTGGCGCGACCGACCGGTCAACGATCAGAGGGCGCGCGTGCACGGACGTTCGTGGCTTCGCGCATGCGCAGTTAGGGCAGTGGAGAGGGCGTATGACGGCGTCCGTCTGCGGCGGAGACGGCGTGGCGCAACCCCGTGTTGGTGCACTCGGATTGCTCGAAAACTTTAAGGTTCTGTGGTTTTTATGAAAGCGAGAGAAATAACTTTAGTTCCCAAGGGATTTGGGTCGCGTAGGTCCCTGGGTCCTAGCATGTAGCCGCTGCACTACACCACTACACGTTCATAAGTTCATGGAGCTCCATGACGTGGGGGGGGGGGGGGGGGGGGGCAGTCAGTGGCAAGTTCTAACCAGGTTTTAGTCGACAATGTTTGCAGATTAGAAGGCGCCATAAGTGGCTGACGCCGTGGCCATTGGTTCTTTTTTGCCAGACGTATGAGCGGCGAGGCGCAGCCTGCTGTCTCCTCAAGGAGCGGGCTTCTTGAACCACCCAAGTCAGTTAGGTTGAATGGTGTTTACGGCAGGACGCCGCCTTTCGCAGTCGTAAAGAGACATTTTCCCATGGGGTGGCTTACTGAACATAGTAGGGGGTGTAGCCACCACCTACTTCGTCAGCAATGTGATGTGTATGGCAGCGTTTTAAAGCATGCTGTGGAAACTGTGACCTCACGTGTTTAGGCAGATCTGGGAAGTCGACTCCTGGGCAGGAGGAAGGAGTTTAAACACAGCGGCGTGGAGGGCTCTCTCCTTAAATATTATGTCCGAGTTCCTTTAAGGTTGACCGTTCTTGATAACGCGCGCGGTTGCATCTTAGCACGATGCCGAAGCAAGCGACCATACCTTAGATGCGGTTTCTGCATGATACAAATAACCTCATTGCTCGTACTTCTTCTGCGTTATTGGCCAGTGACGTTTTCAGCTTTCTTCCATGCGCAATCACCTCAGCATTGAAGCGAGGAAAGAACTACCCATCAAACTCATCAGGAACCTTCCTTCTAGAAAGGTTTTCTAGAAACTCGTGACGTTTTCAGTAAGCGAGGGGTACTGAGCCTGCGCATCCACCGCGAAGAACGTCGCACGTTGCTCTTTTTTATTTCTTGTCCACTTGAAACAGGACACATGTTTGTTAAAGTAATTTATTTCTTTGCTGATAAGGCAGCTCGGCATTCAAACCAACCTCGAGCGCGCACTTCATACGTGACTGCTGCGTCCTCTTCCCGAAAGTCGTCAGTCTGGTCTAGCCAGTATACGCTGTGCGCTCATAGCTTTTGACCAAAGAGTACACCCGACAACTTGTTTCCTTTTCCTGTCTTTCGGTCGGAACGACCAGGCAACCACAAACTTTCTCCGCGAAGACCGGGAGCCCAGCCGGCATTCTAGCGTGTATAGGTTCGTCGACCGTCCGTCTGTCGGTACGCACAATGAGGCATACATTTCGGCTCGAAATAAGTTGCCTTATTCTCGCGCAGACGCCATATAGCCGTGGGAGAGTCGCTCGTCGGCACACAAACCACGACTGCGGCTCGGCATGCATGCGGTGAAAGCCGATGAACGGAATGGAGAATGAGGCTCTCGGCCCTGCGTCGCGCCGAGGAGGCTAGCTGCGGGCGGCGCGGAAAGTTCAATGCGCCGTATCAGCGAAACAGCCTCGACGCGCGCGCGCGCTCTTGTGGTGTGCGTTCGCGCGCCGCGGAAAACACACAAAGACAGCGCGGGAAACGGCGGAGAAGAGAGCCGGCATTGCGTGTGACCGCAGATGGAGGTTCCTTTTCTTCGGCGAAAGACGGCGCGGCGCGGGGCGGAATATGAAAACGGCGTTCTCTGCGTCTTTTTTCATTCTCCCCCAGCCTTAGTTCTTCTTGGCGAGGGCTTTTGTTTCGCAAAAAAGGCGACGTTAAGCCGTCGTTTGGAGGGAAAGAAAAATAAATAATGAAAGTGAGGAAGTTTCGTAAGGTCGCGGCACGAGCTCTGAATAAGAATGAGTCGCTCTTTTGCGTGTTCC
This sequence comes from Amblyomma americanum, assembly GCF_052857255.1. Lineage (NCBI taxonomy): Eukaryota > Metazoa > Arthropoda > Arachnida > Ixodida > Ixodidae > Amblyomma > Amblyomma americanum. The sequence continues at coordinate 72,825,000 of NC_135502.1, read as the reverse complement.
TAATTATCACAAAATTAAAAAAAAGTTCCGTCTTGCACTTTAGTCAAGGAGAATGCTCTCGCCTCACCGTGCTTGAAGCAGGCCTTCTGCGCTGTTTCTTACTTGAGTTGTAACTGCCTGTTAAAACAAGTCTAATGCGAAAAAGTTATGAGTCACTCACAACTTACACTAAAGCGAACCGCGGTGAAATATAATTGATATCCAAGGTCATATTGGAACCATCATAACCTCCTCGCCAAACGAAAAGTGTATGTTGGAGGAGATATCCTTAAAATATGGCTGCTATTAGAATGACTGTGCAAATGAAACGGCGGCCGGCTCAAAATAAAGAGGCGGCTTTTTTTTTTTTTTTGGCTGGTGCTCTGACAGGATCAACGAACTCATAGACCGCGTAAACAAGGCTGTAAACTTTATGAGCCTTAAGCGCACAGCTAAAGTGCATAAAACAAAGGCCCACGCCAGCTCTGACGCCTAAAAATAGCTCAAGCATTTAGTCTGTTCAAACGATGCTTGTCCAGCCCGTTATTGGGGCAGTAACGAGAATCTATGACGCCATGTAAACAAGACAGGCTTAGTTTTTTTTTTCTTGATTGACTGCAGAGGGAACAGTTACTGGGCGAAATTTTACAGCGAAAGTCCTGTGATGAGCGTATACTCCCACAGGCTATGATATTTCGTGCCGAGCTGTACTCTTTCTGCAATACGAAACGAAGCTGCGCGTTGCTGCGTACACAGGGCAGAACGCTTGTCTAGAACATGTTCTAGGCGTGCTTCAGGCTGAACACGCGATATCTAGCGATAACATTTGGCTAAAAATGGTCCGGATGTAGTAGTAGTGGTAGTAGGAGGAGGAGGAGGAATAGGAGGATCTGGATGCAAGCATGTGCAGTTAAGCTGATAAGATTTCGTCGTCATTTTTTCCCTTCCTGGTCGCAGCGGCTCTGGGAGCTGCGGAACACACAGTTCGGTCGTTCTAGACATGTCTGTACAAAGTCATTTGACAGGGCAGTCAGCTTCTGTTAGCCCCCATTTTAGTGCCTAGTTAAGATGCGCCAATATGCGAGTTATTTTTTAATCCGCACACTTTATCGATCCCGACTTCAAGACTCCACACACGCAGCGAATCCATTAGCAGGAGCTCGCCTGCGTGGCGCAGGGCATATGCCAGACGTAAGCCGCTCGATGTCGCACAGTGGCCGAAGAAAAGGAAATGAAGCAAGAATATAACAAACAAACAAGGCTCAGGGAGCTCCAGTGGTCATCCCCGTCAAAATCGAACGGGAACAATGGAGTCGCAGCGGCCTCAGGCTCCACGGCCCTTCGTGGGAAAAGAGCCGAGTAGCCGCCGTGAGTAGCACAGGGGATATCCAGCGACAGCGGCATTGAGGGGCCTGGCTGAGAGCGTTGCGTAATCCGTGCGGCCATACTTGAGTAATGAACTCGGAGGAGCACTGGAAGACTTAAGCAACAAGAAAGAGAGGGGTGCGTGTGTGTGTGTTGGGGGGGGGGGGGGGGAGCGCTTCGCACAAGAAACTGCGGGTACACGCAACACATGTGTGCGTGATAAGAAACTGAGATTTGGGCTTCCCTTCGCGAACGCCACGGTGGGCCGCATCGCGGCGTCCGCGCTAAGCCTGATGAATCTGCTGGTGCTTATTATGACGCGACTTAGGGCAACGGTCGGAAAAGTGGACGGCGCATTTGGTTCAGGCTCACCCAATGCGGCGCGGCCACCAGGGTGCTATAAGACGGCCGACGTCACTCTCACCTTCCTACCTAGCAGTTGCAGCCATTTCTTTCTTTTTTTTAATTCACTTTCATTTTATCCGTTTGCTTTCAGTTCTCAGGTCTCGCTCTTATAATTTCTTCTGTCTTATGGATAAAGGACAGATTACGGCCGTAATACGAAATTTCAAGCCTTCGATATTCCAGCCATTCGGTTGCAGCCTTAGCGCTTCGTCTCAGCGTCTAAAATTAACGGATTCACCTATAGCCTTTCGCCACCTAACTTGACGATTACTGACTATGGGCGGTAAGCAAGAAAACATTGTGAAGCTGTGATACACCCTGGACACTCACAAGTCAGCTACGCACTGGCGTAAAGTAGCAAATGGTACAGTCTCTTCAGCCCACGACAATAATGACAATTCTGCGCTGAAAACAGCGTAAGCTTCCTTCTTTCTTAGCGGTAACGTCCAGAAGGCCTTCTGCTTCCTTAGACTGTCATCGAGACTGCCTGCTATGACGCAAGTCAGTTGCGGGTGGTTAGGAAAGATGGGATCCGCTGCTTGTGCTTTCGTCACGAGTCAGATACAATACGCCCGAAAAAAACACGACCGGTTACGCCTGCTCCTGAAAGGAACGCACTTCTGCCTGCATGACGACTATCCTGCTGCGAGGAAACTGACTTGGGCCCTGAACGTTGTTCGCCCTATACCAGGAGCCGTGCAATAGAACATCAAGAGGTCGATAACAAAGCGTCTTATAGGAAAGAAAAGCGAAGGAACGCCAAGAGAACCACACTGCTGTTCGTTGCGTACCTGCCGGCGTCGGTTCGCTCCAAACAAAAAGGAAGCATAAATCTTTGTTGTCCGACGGCGGTCCAAGAATGTCGGATTACACTCTCTATCTCTCACTCCCTCTGCGTCGCGTCGTGCCTTCATTTAGGCCCTGCGCCCACCCACCTTCCCCCGCGCGGATCAAGCCGGCGTGCCCGTTAGCGAAGCTCGCCGCGTTGGTCGTCGAACAGGAACGCACGCACGGCTCTACCTGACCGAAACGCACGATCGATGGCCCACGCCAATCGGAGCGACAGTCCCGACGGTCCTCACCTCAGATAACGCCGGGGCCAACGGGCCCAGCAGGTAAATCAAACAACAAGCGCCGCACCCTACGCCTCGGCGTGTAGTAAGCCCGAGAAAAGCTTGGGTCACCGCCGCTGGCCGCTGCTGAGCGGACAAACAGCCGCGGAGGAGGGAGAGGGGAGGCCGGAGAGGTCCGTCTGGGGAGAGGAGGCTGCCGGCTGACCGGAAATGAAGGCCGGCCCAGCTTAACTGGAGGAAATCCCGGTAATCTCGCCGGTGTCGCGTCCCCGGCGGGGGAGAGCGGTGCGAGCAGCCGCCGCCTCTGCTCGTCTCTACCCTTTGATCTTGGTCGTTGTTTCCGATGCTTACGCTATGCGCCAACACATGCCGTGTCTGGCGCACGCGAGCAACGCCGAGCTCGCGTCGGCGCCTCAGCCGACGATAATGAGGAGACACGCGAACACGTCAGATCCGGGTCCAGTTAGTCCGAGCAACGGCAGCTTTAATCCTACGCATCGATTGCGGAGGCGTGCGCTGTGTTGTTGTGGACGCACCCCTTGCTCTGCACCAAGCCCCAGCTGTTTCATTACGCCGCGACCGTTGCGAAAACTATGGTCATGGGCAACACACGTCCATGCGTCTCGCGTCAGCCTGTTTTATCCTTCTTTTCATCCCTCCTTTCTCTGCTGCAATCTTTCCTATTCATTCATTCATTCATTCATTCATTCATTCATTCATTCATTCCACCTGCCTGCATTCCTTATTTCAATTTTACGCGACCTGACTACTGATTGCGCACAAGAATTTCGCGTGCACCTTTACACAGAATCTTTAAAAGCACTCCAAGCTTGTTTCGGCGTAGTAGCAGCATTCTACATCAAGATCAGATTACATTCCGCAAGCGCCCGTCCCAACGTATACACTCGCGTGACGCCACAGACGGGGACGCCTCTGTTGAGAGCACCAATGCAAGTACTTGGCAGAGAAGTTGCGTGTGCATCGTTACGAGTCTATATTTAGGCTACAAGCACTCAGTGTGAAGCAAGCAGGCAGGCACCAGGCTTTAGTTATGGCAGGACAGACTGGACAGCTTTTCCTCGCTTTTGGGGTCTGGCAAAGTATTGCGGCTGAAAGGAAAGAGAAAAATTTGGGCGACCAGCCCGCGTTCTTGCTTCACGTACAATTGGAGGAAACACGATTCGCGCCGGCCCGAGGTTCCCGGCCCTCGCCTGGAAAGCCAGACTGGGGGCCCACGCTGCCACGTCGGCGAGGAACAGAACCTAGGCGGAAGGAAGGTACGTGTTATCGCCACTCCTCGGGATTCAGCTGAAGAATTAATAGCACCAGCTGCCACGAGAGAGACCAGGCAGCAATACATAAACCGAAAGAGCCCTGACCATAGTTGCGTAACAAGCTGGGAAAATCTCATTACAGTGCGCGCATTTCGCAAGAACGTACTCGTTAGGCGCTTCTTGGCGGCGCGTCTTATTTTAGGCGCGACAACTGCGTCGAGCGAACAATCACGTTTGTGCCCCAAAGTCCTGATCCCTTCCTCAAACCCCCTCTCCTCCTCCCTTCTCTTTCCAAAGGTGCCTCCGCCGAGAGCTTTTGAATATTGATTTGTTCTGCTCGAATGCCATGGTTAAGTTTCAAAACGTCTTCCCCCAAGAGTTATCAGGAAACAAGTTCTTTGCCTTTATCTTCTTCTACGGTTTCAAAAGGAAGGAAGAGGAAAAAAAAGTGGGAAAGAAGGAGAAAGGGAGGAACGAAGCAAAGTCGGGAGCACTCGAGCGAACAGCACTTTAATTGAAGCAAACGTCGCAGCGGCGCCCGGACGTCTCACGCGTCGTTCCTCTTCTCGTCCTCGCTTCGCTCTGGATGCGCGCCGCTTCTAAAAAAAAAAAAAGAGAGAAAAAAAAAGCGCGCGTCGTCTTAGGATTCTCAGTTCGTCTTACGCGACGAGTCGTCCTTTATTTAGTACATCTCGCCTTTTGCGCAGTGATTATGTTCGCGCTCTTCGGAGCGTCCTTATAACCCTCGAGCGAGAAAGAAGCGGGCCGCGCATTGAAAGCGCCCAATATTGCTGAGAAAGAAAAACGTCATAAAACGGGCAGAAGGCGGGGAGGAAATTCGACAGCGTGAAACTGCGCGGAAAAATCAGAAACAAAATCAGAGCTTCATCCGCACTTTTTACGAAGATTTGAAGCTGTGTCCGGAAGAAGGGACGTCGCTCTCCGGTATGATGAATTATAAAGGTTGGGCAGGATTTTGCGCCGTTTATTTCTGCTCTGCAACGCGGTGACGTCTTTGCTCGGTGAATATCGCAAAATTGAAATGCGACCTATTGCACACCTTTCTGCGCCCGCTTCTTCGGTTCCTCACAGCCTGAGTTGGTTTAGGACGTTAAATCCCATAAACAAAACCGCCTTCTATTTGAGAAGCCGAATGTTGTGGTTTGGTAACAGAGGGACAAATGATGATAGTTATTGATCGTACATGGAGGGAGAAATGCTTTTTTGAAGTTAGATTCCCACATTGGGGGGGGGGGGGGGGGGGGCTCTCTGTGCGCCCGGTGTTATGTATAGACAAACTCCGTGGCCGCTCATCTAGCTGATAAGCTGTAATGGTGCTAGTCCCGAGATCCCAACTGACCGCGAATCAAACCAGTTGTGTTCACTATGCGTCTAGCTGGTTAGTGTGATCTCCTTTTGGTAATCGCCCTTCTAGCTGACTCTCGTGAAAATTGTCTGCCGTCTCCAATTGACTTCCGTGCTTTTTTAGACCTCGTTTTGGTGTACCCATCATTGCGTCAAGCTTCAGCGTATCATAAACCGCTTTCTTCCCTTTCCCACAGCAGACGAGCTGGCCAGGTAAAGACCGTTCAGGCCGACCTCTCTGCATTGCCCGAAAATAAACCCCTCTCTCACTCTCGGCGCAAGACTAGTTCGCGCGTTATCGCAGCTGAACGTTACACCAGGAGACGCCGGTGAGGGGCTCCCGATGTTTTCAGTTAGGCGTGCACAGTGAGCACGTCAGTCTTGCCTGGCGCTACCCAGAACAGCAACAACAGAAAGCAACCTCCCCTTCCCTGTGTCTGCGAAATATCAGTTCCGCGTATTACCGGTAATTCGTTTAAGCACCCCTACGAGCTTCGGCTACAGGGCTGGCCGTTTCTACTGAATCAATTATATCGCTGTGTCTCAAATATTTTTGTCTTTGTGTTTGTTGTTTAAAGCAACGCAGCCCTGGAAGCTTTCTGCTTGCCCTCGCTAACTTCCGCGTTGTGCCGTCTCATCCAAGCGCATTTAGAGTTGAAGCTGGGAAATTTTTTTTTTCATCGACGTAACACGTGATTCAGGCATTTTCACTATTAACGAGGTCGAACTGGCTCACCTTGAGGGTGATCCTGACCAAACCATAAATAAGTAAATACTGCCACGACAGGGATTCGAACTTACGGCGGCGCGAACATATCAGCATCACTGGCCACTGCACGAGAACACTAATAACGCCTCGTGCTAAACTGCGACACACTCGCGCTGCGCATTGCACATCGTCGTCTTCATCAACTAATATAATCGCCAGGCGTGCCGAAGACCCGGCGAAGCAAAACCATGAGCCAACCAGGCTAAACGCATGTTTTCGCACGCCTACTCGGTTTAACCACGTTAAAACCCCATTCATGTTTTCTTTCTGCACGTGGCAGAAGTTCTGAAGCTGCATGCCCAAGGCTAGTACAGAACCTTGTTCGACCACTGAGCTCCGACTCTCCCGGCAGCGCTTCATTCCCCTCTCTGTCTAGGCTGCATTTCAAGCGCATCCTCTCATTCGGGTTTGAGGGAAAAAAAAAGCTAAGTAGAGACGCTTAAAGAAGCAGCGCACCAAGGAAGGGATCGCTTCTCCTTTATTTCAATTCAACTCCACGTTCTACATCGTTACTGCTTCCTTTCTTTCCCACTTCCGCCAGGGAAAGAATATCGGCGAATTAAGCGACCCAGTCGCTTCTCTCTGGTTTCTTCTCTCGAAGAGGACACGAGGATGTGTTCTTGGGGGAAAATAGGGAGAAGAGCGGGTCCTTCCACCCGGACCGTTCCTCTCTCCCCACGCACACGCGCCTGCGTCGCCTTCGCTGCCCAAGCACCAGCGGTGAGATGCATTAGCGCGGAAGAGCAGCTGCCCGCGAGGAGCTGAGATTTCGAGGGAGTTTTAATGCATCCCCAAACAGAAATAAAGTCCTCCTCCTTCCCCACACCCTTTCACCTCCCTCGGCGGGAGCCCGTGCTTTGCTCCAAACGAAGGCAAAATTCAATCACTGCTTCCGAGGCACCCTGCCCGCACGGCTTGTCTGTCGCCCGACGGGCCACCCCGCACCGGTGGTCCCTCGGAGTCGACCCGACAACCCATCTTCTCCCTTCTTTCCCCATACTAGAACTCCTCCTCCCACTTTTGCGCCCGCTATATACGTCGAGCGTGCCGATGCTGTCGCCGGAGACCCCCCTCTCCGGCTATATAAGGCCTGGCCATTGACGTAATGGCAGCAAGGAAGGGACCTCGGGGCGCAATGGGAGGAGATAGTTTCCCTTCTACCGCCGTTGCACTTGCCCCTAAAGGCTCGCTTGCTTTGCTTGGAACGATGTACCGTTGTTTGTCTTTTGAGCAGCGCTCGGGGACTTCTCGAAAGTAGTTCACGTCACGGGCGCTCGCGCTTCACTGTATCTGCCAATCCGAGCCAAGTAAGTTGGTCACCCCCCCCCCCCCTCCCCCTTCGCTTTTTCTCTTTTGTCTCTGTCTCTGTGTACTTACCCTCTGTTCCGGCAATCCATTTTGTCAGCCCCAGTGTAAGCGAACCGTTGGCCATATATGCAACCCGATGGGGCGCAATTAAAGATTATCGATACCGTCATATGCGCTCTTCTCTACTACGGGGCCGCCGGTAGCGCACGGCTTGAGTTGAAAGTTCCCGCAGTTCTCGATGCGTTCGCCTCCGTGGCGCCCGACGTCGCCGAGCCATCTCCCTCATCAAGTCTCTTCGAACGGTCGGACCGCTCGGGGAGGCCACGTAGGCTGCGCTGACTTTTTCAATTACGCCGGCAGCGCGCCGTGATTCGGCGCCGTCTCCTGATTGCGACCTTTGCCTGGCGGGTATTGCCTTTTGCTCCTCTAACGACGCGTGGGTGAAGCAGCCGCGCGTGTAATATTGGAAATATAGAGAAAAGAACTCGTTTGGATCGGGGCTTGGACATTGTTTATATACGAAGACACTCATAGAAAAAGTACCTCCTCCGTCCACCTTGCTTTATTTATTTTTCTGCAGACTTGTGAGGGCTGCTTGGGGTACTGCTCGATGTAATGGCTAAGGGCTGTGGACTGCGACTTGAAATCGTCATGTCGTGTCACGGATGCAGGTACGCGACGTTAATGTGCAGCTGCAGTCGAACCTCGTTATAACCAAATAATGGATATAACGAAGAAATGACGATTATCCTTGGTAGCTTGTTCAACACGGGTTATAACGAAGGAATCGCCGGGCGCCTTTAACTTTGTTATAACCGGGTTTAACTGTAGTAGCCTACGCGTCTGTTTCTGCTGGCTCTGCCTGGAGTCTGCCTGGCTCTACGCGTTGCCCTATAAGGTTTATAGGGGTCGTATCATTTTATTCGAAACTGATTTTTTAATATAAAAAAAACTTAATAAGGACACACCACCTTGTTCAAGTTTACGTTTTAAGTTATTTGTCATGGCAGTTATCTCGATAAGGTGTAACTGACTCATTTTACAAATATGTGGTATTGAACCTTCTGATGATTTTTTTAAACATAATCTGCATCGAATGCGATGAAACACCCTGTGCTATACGAAGAATGCTTCCAAGGAAACCTGAAAACAAAAACTCGCAAGAGGATGGGCTTAAAACAACACAAATTCTTTGTCGCGCTATACGAAATGATAAATCATGAGAAATGTTTATATATTAATTTATAGTTCATTATCCATTAAAATAGGGGAGATGGAGGGCGCAAGCAATCAAATGTATGTAGCGGGCCGGTATATATGTTGTATATTTCTTGAGAATCTTTCTCCTGGCCATTTCACAGTAATCTTTTTCGTTATGCCTGCCTGCATAACCCAAGAATACAGGAATTCTGCGTACGTCTTTTCTTCAGGAAGAACGGCTCATTTTTTAAAGTCCTAGCCCTGTTACCAACGGGCACTGGCATGCACTCAAGCGCAACCACCAAACTTTCAAGCGACAGACGGTTTCTTTTTCTTTTTTTCTGAGTTAAGCACACATATTTAGCTGTCTCTGACAAAAACGGCACTAAGCACTTACACACAAGGTTTTAAGCGTTCCTCCATAAGCACGGGTGTTGATTCGAGTTCGTCGCCAAGAATATGCCCGAAGCCCGCGTGCCTCTGGTGTTTAATAAAAAAAAGCGAGTAAGCAGTAAGAAGGGGAGGGGGGGCTTTGGCGAGGCGGTGGCTCCCGGAACCGCGCGTCGATTGGCGCGGCGGCTTTGCCATTCATCCGACTCGCTGAAGGGGCGGACGAGGAAGCGGCGGCGTTCTCCATCGGGCCCCATGGACGTGGATGCTTGCCCTGTACAATTTTCGCCCAATATCAAACTCAAGCAAAGCGTCTAAGGCGCAACCGAGCAAGAAGAAAGGAAGATGAACAAGAATATGGCGCGGAGAGCAGAAAAGAAAGAGCGAACCAATGCGCGGGACACACAGACGACTTGGAGAAATAAAAGGGGAAACGAAGGGAGTGTGCTAGGGAATGCGGGAGCGAGGGAGGAAAGGGACAGATTCCTTTCAAGCTCAGCGAGATGTTTCTTCTGGTCCGCTCCGATAAGGAAGCGCCGGTGAGGCGACGACGAGGCGGCATCGAAGCTGCAGCGACAGGAAAGCAGCAGCGAGGCAGGAATTTAGCCGCTTCTTGTCTGCGCCGAGTTAACTCGCCGGCGACAACTGCTGGCGTTTGCCGGCTCTTCGACCGGGCCACGCTGGTCCGACTCCGCATCTCCTCCCAGCGTCCCCAATGCTCGCTGGGCCCAAGCGGCGTGCAGCAGCGGGCCGGCACGAGTGCGCAGTCTAATTCCCTTTTCTCGCCGACATGAATTGGGAGGGGAAATGCAGTTTGTAAATGGCCGAGCCGGTGGCTCTGCCGGCCCCTCCTCCTTATCGATGTACCGCCGGCGCCGGCAAAAGGCACCCACCCGTCTACCCGAAAAACGGTACACACGCCGCCTTAGCCAACTCCCTCTCCTTCTGTCTTTGTTTACCACCCTTCCTTTTTTTCCCTCTGTGTATTCGCTAGCTCCCGCCAGGGCGCTCTTCTCATTCTCCTCTTTTCCCTCGCTTCCCTATCTGGTCCTTCAAACGCTTGTCCCTGTCACTGGCCATGTTAGGGAAACAACAGGCGCGGCGGGATGTGCCGGCAGCGAGCGACGGCGGCGGTGCATTCGAGCGAGTTCAGCGGCCTATCTCCCGACCGTCGGAGGCGAGGCCGCTCGACCGCGCTCGCATCCCGTGCCGGCCCGCCCGTCCGCGTACTGCACTCTTCTCGTCTTCTTATCGAGCGGATTTGGCAGCCCTGGCCGGCGCATGCCTATCGGCGCGGCCCAGTTTGCGTCTACTGCTGCTCCCAGCTGAATCGGCAGGCCCCACGGCTTTTCCTATTCCCGGCTATCCCTTCCCTCCCTTTCTCCCGCGGTCTTACCAGGACTCTTTCCCCATTTTTTTCCCACGCACGTGAGGAAGGCAGCAGAGATATGCACGGCCGGCGTAGTGGTGGATCATCTATGCTGCCGCCGCTCTTGGATGGTGTTTCCAAGGACTCCCGCGTGCGCGCGGTCGCTTGGCCTTCCGTCGCGAGCGCCTTATTTTTGTAGGAAACCTTCCGGGTGTTAGTTTTATTCCCCCGATTTCCTTCCAGCTTCCCTCTTCTTTTTCTTTCCTTCTGTAGTTCTTTTCCCCATTTTTTTTCGCCGGAGCGCGCGACGGGCCACGAGAGTGGTGGAGTTCTTGGTCAGGATTCAAAGGATGGAGGTGCTCATCAATCAACGCTAGGCGGAGGGAGAGATCCTGGCTGCTTAATGCGCGGCTTCAGTACGCCTATGTATAGAAAAAACGGTGTAAGAAGACGAAAAAAAAATGGAAAGAGGAATATCTGACGTTGACTAGAAGGAGCGCGGCATGGAGCTGGGAGCAAAAGTGAGCGCCCAGGACGGGGGCATTAAATAAGGAACACTTTTTTTTCTGGCTTATCGACAAAACGCCATTAAAAAATAGAAAACAGAACCATATGCAAGAATATAACCTTAGTACAGTTTGTATAATCTACCCCTTGTCTCTCCACCTCTGCTCCGAAGAGGTTTCTCTTGGTTGTATTTTTTTTGCGATTTCTGTTCTTTAATATAAATATGCTTTGAAGCCATTATGGATAATGCTTTCTTTTTATGCTCATCGCGTAGCATGATTTGGTTTACCATGTACCTATTCAGTGCTTTTCTGATGTCGCTATTCTAAACCAAACCTGTACCACCTCCACTCGCACCCATCTACTAAAGAGATCTGAATAATCTTCTAAGTGTTGCGCTCGTATATTAGACGACGTAAGGTGAATGATTTGGCTCGTTACACCGCGTAGGCTAACGGGCTGCCTCACGCGAAAGCCAACCCGCAAGATGGGCTAGATCGGCGCGAGTCTCTGCGGGCATAACCTTCGCTCCCTGTTGGAAATAAAAGACCCCCCTGTGGACTAGTTTTATGGAGCCCGGAAGTCGAGACAGGGATAGGAAAATTAACATGTAAGCCAAGTTTGTTTTTGCAAGCGTACGCTGGAATACACAGACAGCGGAGTCGCTACGTCTCCTCGCTCCGGCCGCTGGCGCACGCTGATAGCTATAGGCGCGGGCACATACGCTCGACCTTAGCCTCGCTGTATCCAGAGCCCGTGGCGAGAGCCGGTGCAGCGCATGTGGCGAGCGGAACGGAGTAGTCGCTCGCGCTCACAAAAGCCATCTCGATAGCAGTGTAAACAAAGCCAGCCCGGGGGTCGCTGACTCGCCACTCTTGAGCGGGCATGGAAGAGACGCGTTTCGCTCGCACTGCCGCATGGGATGGAGGACGGACGGACGGAGGAAGGAACCGCCATCTGTATGCGTCTCCACAGAGTCGCATCGCCTCTCCATCTTCCTTCTTTGTTTCTTCTTCGCGTATTTTTTTCTTCTATATTCTTTCTCTCTCTCCCTGTTCTCTCGATGTCGCTTTAGCTTTCCCGCCCTTCCTGGTTCCGCTTGATAGGTTCCAGATCCCCGTTCTGGGCACACCCGAAATCACCTGCCAAAGGCAAGATGCCGCGAATGACCCGCGGCAGACACTTCAAGAGGCAGGGGGGGGGGGGGGGGGGGGGGAGGACTGCGTGCCGTTTCCTATTTGCCCGCAGAGTGTGTCCGCATTTGCAGGAGCCCTGAGTTTTGCAGTCTGCTTTTTTTTTTCTCAATTCCATCGCGCTTCTCTGGCTCCCTATACTTTCGAGCTTTTTAGGGGGCCTGCGACTGCGTTTTTTGCGGAGGAGTGCGGGAAGATTGCTGTTGTTTCTTGTGGGAAAATTGACGGGAAAAGCAGTCGCTCACAGTTGAACGCTGCAGATGGGTTACTGCGTTTTCTTGCTTTGCGAGTGCCTGTAGAAGGGTCACTTAGGACGGAGAGCCTTCACATTTAGTGGGTTCGACTGGCTATGGGCGTGATGCATCGTCTTATCTTAAAGACAGCGTAATTTTTGCATCTTAAAATGAATACCTCTGTTTGAATGGTGTGGCAAAACGCAGGAGTCGTTTGTGCTCATCGCTTTGAGTTTTTGCTGCTCCTGTTGCTGTTGACCTTGATAAATCTTCAACTCCACGCTGCGGTTTTCATACATACCCCTCACCCCATGCTTGTGCGCAGAAAGTTAATATTTAATCGCGGTGTACAGCTTAAGCTTGCCGCGCAAGGAGAGAGAAAAAAAAGAAACGAATTAATCACATGACTTATTTACTCACTTTCTGGCACAAGTCTTCCAGAAAACAAATGGTAAATAAACTGGATGAAAAGGAATTTCGTGTCCCTCTGAGCACCTTAACGACGAATTCGTACGTCTCCTGCAACGCACAGGAGTCGTCACAAGAACGGAGCCTTCCCTTGATTTATCACTTCTATAGCCCAGTTGCGCAGTGCTCTCTGTCGTGTCAAGATTAATATTTAACAGCAAACTTCACAGCCCGGAGAGACCTACCAGCTTCTCTCTTGTTTTTTTTTTACAAGTGCACTCGTTGAATGAACACCTGCTTGGGCGACACAGAAAACATCGAATAGAATGGGGTAAGCACGGGAGAGGGTGTCGGTGTTCGCGGAGCGGGAAAGAGTTTAAGTCTGCAGCCGTATTGTGCGTTCTAAACCAAGACAGCCGGTAAGAAATGAATAAGACACCACCGGGAGGCGAGAAAACGGTCGGAGGCAGGGTCCCCGTCGGCGCGCGTGCCCGCTAAAAAATGTAGCCGTCTGGCGCACGGCTTTTAATCTCGAATTCTCGAAGCCAGCCACCGACATCGCGGTAGACGCACAGAGGCGCGCGCGCACACGCCACCCGAACCCGGGCTCTGCGAGCACGTCAGACGAGCCTCCACCACCACTGCGCGCTCAGAGGAAACAGACGCGCGTCTCTCTGCAGGCACGCGAACGGAGACATATTTAATGCATGAATTCCGCGCGTGATGCTTCGCGCGTGGCGGCTTCCTAAGGACGGGGGCTTCTGGGGACTTAAGGTGGAGAGTGCGGGGAGGAGCGGAAGGGGAGTGTAGAAGAGTCTTCTCTCATTTTCTTGGTGGGTAGCAACCTAGTTCGTTCCTCAGATAACCTCCACGAAGACAAGGAACTGAGATGCGATTGCCAAGCACAGAAGTAAGTGCACATGAGGGGGTCGTTCTGACACTACCGCTCTTGTTGTTTGGTTGTTGCTGGTGCTGTTGTCAGCGTTGCTGCTATTGGTCCTCGGTGTTCCTACGCGCGTGATGACTGTATAGGAAGAGAAGAGAGGGAGGTAAGAAGGAAAGGCGGCTAGAGAATAGAAGGTGAATGAAAAACACTTGCGAGGGAAAAAGGCTATGCGCGCTCTGTCGAGAGTGAATCGGAAACGAGGGACACGCTAAAAAGTGATCGCGCCCTCCTAATGTGATTAAAACAGAAATATCGAGCGCGCTTGCGGAGAGTTCTCGGCCAGAAGAATGCCGAGTGTTCCTCGCCCCCACTCTCCTCTCCTCCCCACCTCAGTGGGCTGCGTTTTGCGCCCTGAGCTGCAGCGAAGGAGCCGGAGTCTCCTCGGGCGCTCGCGCTAGCATTCCGGAAACATTCCTCCGCGGCTGCGTACAAAACTCGTCGTCGTCGCAGTCTCGTCTTGGTCGCTACAGACGCTGATTCTTTTCCTTCGCTCGCCCGCTGCGCGCTGGAAGCGGAGGCGGCCGGAGGCACTTTGATCGCGAGCAAGAGGGGAACGCAGCGCGCTCTCGAATACTGCGCGCGCCAGGGAGAAAAGGAGGAAATGAACGAAAGGATACGCCGTTTCCCCAAGAAGAAAAAAAAAGGGGGAAACACAGCCTGCTCGCCGCATCCCGCAGCAGTTTTGCTGCACAGTGTCCCGCAAAGGAAACGCAGGAAAGCCGCTTGGTTCCACGCTGGCGAATCTTTGCTTGCGGAGTTCGCTCTATATATTTTCTTCTTTTTTTGTTTTCCCACCCGCATCTTGGGTTCCCGCGCCGTCTCCCAGTGCGGGATGAATGCGCCCTGAACGCGCTAAGACAGCGGCGACGACGGCGAAGACGCTGCTGTGCTGCGGCGTAGACAAAAGCCGCACACTTGGCGCGCGCGTTCTCCTTGAGATCCGCAAGGGAAGGACGCCTCCCGCTAACTTGTTCGCCGCCACGCTCGCGTGGAATGCGCGTATTGGAGAGCGCGAACAATGTTTCATCACCACCGCCGCGACCGCGTTTGCATGCGCCAGCTTCTTGCGCATGGAGTGAAGCTCATTTCTTTGTCACCTCCTCCGTTCCTTCTTATATACATGCTCTCTCTCTGTCCGTTCCATACCACAAGAGGGACGCATCTGGAGGTCCCGCGATCCTCTCGGAACCGGGTATGAAGGCCACTGGGTATCGCTGGCGACGTGTAGAATGTCGGCGCGGCGAAGGAGCTGAACGTGTGACAAAACTTCCGGGGGGTTTTTGTTTCCTCTCTCCTTCGGAGCTCTTGCGATCGTATAATAAGCCAGAACGGGAAAGGGGGGGATGAAACAGGCGCCGCAGCGCCGCGAAGCACTGAGCCGAGTTCCTCCGCGAACTCTTTCCGGGCGCCTGCAGCGCATTTCGGAGACAGCGCCTGTCGGCGGCCCGCCACGCAAAGCGCCAGCACCACGCTCCGGACAGCTGTCCGGCGCGTCGCTATGCGATGCTTCTAATCGCGCTTGCCGGCCGTCGGGAGGAAAGCCTAGCATTTTAAGGCAATTAGCAGCGGCGTTATTGGGCGCTCTGATGGAACGTATCGCAGCTGGGCGCTTTTAATTAGCAAGCGGAGCCGTACAATTTAGCTGGCACGCTATGGTATAAGAGGGAGGAGGATCCGCTTCGTTCCCGCCCCGCGGACAGCTATACGGCCGCGGCCGGTAGTAGCTGCTTGTGTAAAGGCATGCTAGTGTACAGAGCGCTGACAACTGGGCTGGACCGATCGGTCTGTGTGCTGGTCAGCGCGTTCGAAGGCAGGTTATAATTGGAGGCGGCGCTTTTGGCCAGCTGACTGGGGCGGATTCAGTGAAATGTCCACTTTCGCCGGAGGGCTTGGCGGTGTCGATGTCGACAGAGGCTGCCGAGCAGAGAGCTCCCAGCAATTAAAACTTGCGGTTGTCGTTGGATATATTTTTTGCAAGAACAGCCTGAAACCACCGCAGAGTTCACTCGACTCTGAGTTCTGAAAACGGTGTCGCCGGCTTGGTTAGCTGACACTAGCTTGATGACAGCTTGTTGTGATGAAGAAACATGCTTGTTAAGTTCCCCAGCACAGCGGCGGCAAGGCAGGGTCGCGATAATTGCCCATGAGACCGAAAGTTCGGCACATAGTCGCATTTTATGAGGACACGAAGCCGTATACGGTGGCCTGTAATCTGGTTTTGCCAGCTTCCCTTGCGTTTGTACAAAGGAGGGCAGTTTAGCAGCCACATGTAGACACGAGAGAGATAGATAGATAGAAAGAGAGGAGGAAGGGACGCAGAAGCATTTCCCCCGTGTTTATACGAGTGGACCGTCACGCTGTAACCGCTTGTTTTTTTACTTCCTTTTTAGACCAGCAGCAGACTAACCCACACGGCTCTCAGCCTAAACTATGCGTGGCGGCGTCTGCCTTTGCAGATGAAAAGACCGCGCATATGGGCGCGCAGCTGAATATTCGCCGCTGAATATTTTCGTTACGAGACCGCGTGCTGTGGTTTCCTTTCCTTTTCAGCAAATGGACGAGAGCAGAGCCGGCTTTATCCTGTAACTGCGATCCTCATGGCGTGGCCCTGTGTGTTGATGCTGTCTATGAAACACATTGAAGCGCTTTGCACGAATACGAGCTTAGCTAAAACAAATAAGTTAGTGAGGCGTGTGCCCGAATAGCGTTTGACTCATATGCTCTTTGTGTTTACGGGCGGCGCAGACGTGGTCACTGGCCGTGTGTTGACAGAGGATTTCGCAATGCTATATAGCGGGCGTCTGGAGCAGCATTAGGCATGTTGCAATGCTGGCAGAATCATGAAGTGGTCTGATGATTGCCTGAAGTACGCCGCGAAAGGAAATGTTCATTATCGTGAGGAGCGTCATTTAGACCAATATAAAAGTGCGACGACTTACTCGTTGCAAGGATGGTATCCAAACGATAGGACCACGCGTGAAGACATTTGAGCATTCGCAGTATTCGTGTCTAGTCGGAGTAGTGAAAGAAAGAAAGGAAGAAAGAAAGAAAGA